>NC_061514.1:217202689-217312872 GCF_022539505.1 Lolium rigidum
TGTTAGTTTAGTTTGTTTTATTACTGCAGCACTAACATTTATTCCGTGTATTTTATTGTTCCGCAAAGTCACCTCTCATACCCGTTATCGCTCTAGTTTTATTTCCTAGATATTGCAAACGCTTAGTGTGCGTAGAGTTGTATCAGTGGTTGATAGAACTTGAGAGAATGTTTATCCTACCTTTAGCTCCTCGTTGGGTTCGACACTCTTACTTATCGAAAAGACTACACACGATCCCCTATACTTGTGGGACATCAAGATCTTTTCTGGCGCCGTTGCCGGGGAGCCATAGCGTAGGTGAATATTTTCGTGTGCACTTGTTTGCTTTATCTCTAAGTAGTTTTACTTCATGTACCTAGTTGTTCTCTATCTCTTGTATGGATAGGGAATGCGAATTACAAAAAAAATTAGTTGTACTTCTTATATAAAAAATAAAAAATGTTTTCAGAAAAGAAAAGTGATTGGAAAGATGAGTAATGGTGAAGTGGGGGTCGACCTTGAACACTTGTGTTCATGCCTGCGAAACCAAAACAATTCTTTCCATGGAAGCTTTTCATTAAAAACTTGTAAATAGTGTATATAGTGTATATAGTGTACATATCCCGCTGTAAATAGAATGTATAGATAACCCCTAGTTTGTTATGCAAGTTTGTCACTATGCTGCCTAGAAAACAGATTTCCTGTGCTCCACTGTAGAAAATTTTAAAAATCATCAGAACGTGATCTTGATCAGAAATTTCTTGAGTGCATAGTAGTACTTGCTATCTAACTTTCGTTAGTTCTGACTTCTCTGATTTGACGTACGTAGACAGATCTAATAATTTAATCTTTACGGACTGATTCTGTTGAGACAGATTTCCTGTGCTGTGCCGCAAAAATTCGTGAAAAATCTCAATATGGTATTTTGATCTGAATTTTGTTTGTGCATAGACCTGAGGTTATGATCTGTCTTTCATTAATCATGAGTTTTTCGATTTGAGCTACGTAACTATCTCATTGAGTGACATCTTTACAGAGTGTTCAGTTTTGACAGATTTCTATTTTCTTTGTTTAAATATTGTACTTAGGATTCAAAAGTTTCCTTCGTTTTCGACGTACGATTGAAATAATAAGAAACCTCAGTATTACGAGTGGCTAAATATTTGATAGATTTTATAGAAATTAGGGATACTTGAACACTTGTGGATTTTATTTAATGAGTACTAACCTACTAATGAGTTTTGTGAAGCTTTATGTGGATGCAGTTTTTAAGTTCCAATCAATATGGTGATATGAGATGAGCAAGAGGATGCAAGAGCTCAAGCTTGGGGATGTGTAGATGGATCCCAAGAGAATATTCAAGAAGATGTAAATATCTAAGCTTGGGGATGCCCAAGGCATCCCCCTATTCATCAACCAACATGAGGTTGTCTCCTTCAAACTCAATATTACCCATCCACATGTAAGCATTGTATATAGTTGCTTTTATTATTTGGTTTTATCCTATTTAGTTTTATTAGATCCTTTATTTGGTTCTTGTTTCTTTGTCAGTTTCACTCATAATTGGAAAACAACAACAAAAAAAAGGGGGGTTTGAGAGCTCCATCAAATAATCATGCCCATCTTAAATGGCTATAAAGAAAGAGCTTTATGGGAGACAACCCAATATGTTTATATATCTGTTATTTACTGCTTTGTTGAGTCTTGGAAGTCATTACTACTGTAATGACCTCTCCTTATCATGTTTGTTTTGTTTTTGTGCCAAGAATTGCCTCTAATGGTAAAAAAGTGGTATTTGGGAGATTTGCAATCTTGTTTACTGTTTCTGGTTCGTCACGAGAAAAATCGCCAAAAATCACCAAAACTTAAGTTTGAGCTGCAAATTTACGAGCATCTTCCCCAGGTATTTATCTAACTTTCATTAGTTCAGAGTTTTTCGAGTTACGCAGCGTAACTATTTTTCAAAAATAAATTTTTACGAACTGTTCTGTTTTGATAGATTCTTGCACTGTTCTGCATTTGCATCTTTTTGCCCACCTTTTTGAGTTCTCTTGATCAAAGAACCTTATTGAAGTTATGCTACAGTAGCTAATGCTTATTAAAATGCTTTTCATATGTCATACTGAACTTTGTATATTTGATTAATATTATCATTGCACTAACGCTGTGTGGTGACCCTGCATACCACTGCATGTTGTAGTATGCCAGTCGTTGATATAACATTCACGAAGTACCGTTCCGCAAATATTACATCCCTCAGAGTAGTACAACAGAACATAGCAGGTCCATAACTCATTCATTTATTATTACAAACATAATATACATATCATCTCGGAGCTCCTCTTGGGTCCTAAGAGGGATACTCCTGGACTCGAGACGAACCCAACTTAACTTACAATATAGGAGTCTTAATAAGTGGTACATTTATTTCAACGAGCAGTTAAGTACTAGAAGTTCGTACTGCTCGGTTACTACTACTCTCTATCGGTCTAAGCTTGTTCTCCACCGGAACCCTCCCGGTTCCGTAGACTATAAGGTAGTCTACACCTTCGACACCTCCGGAGAGGTCTCGGTTCTTCATAGCCGATGATGTCGGCACCTTCAGGGTTGTCGTTGTCCTCCTCCAAGTGGTTCAGACAATCTAAGTAGGGGATTTAAGAGTGGTATGAGTACGAGCGTACTCAACAAGTTCATTATAGAAAAGGGGTGTTTAATGCACTAGCTACGATACTAGACCAGAAAGTCTAATACCAATGCAAGTTTTGATAAACATTTCTTCAAGAGGTTGCTTTTATTCTGAAGAGCTATGTCCGTCAGCCTTCACCGGTTTACTAGAACTTCATGGAGTTCCTTTCCGGCAGCGTTCGCGAGTTCCAAATCTCGGAACGAGGAGTGACATGTCACGATTCATTACACTCTGCAGAGGTGTGTTGCTTTACCCATAAGAGATCTTAACCTTGGTGCCAACCGGGCAGCCTTCCCGTCCACACTTCCTATGGTGTGAGGCCCGGTATAAGGTCTAGCCAATCATGTTCCTCCGCTACCTCGAACACCCACCCGTTGCTGCAATCTCCGACCCTGGGTCCACGCCGGTCCCATTATTCCCATATATTTTAGGGTGGACCCCGACCACGACGACAATGCAGGGCTCTACCATACATTCCTACGCCGGCAGTTGCAACCCAACATAGACCTCATTACCGTTGGGACTTCTACGGGTTCCCACCCCTGCATCTTGTCTCTCGAGATCAAGTGTACCCAGTAATGAGCATCCGTTGATGAACGAGAGGTGGAAACACTTTTGACTACTCCGTCCCACTCCGGATCTTATGGTTAACACGGGTATTACGGCACAAGAATCACTGGACGACATTTGTTGTTTAATCCTAGATGGATATAAACCCTTGCAATGGAACCTCCACCATATCAACACAATCCATGGTTCCATTGCCAACCATATAGTCATATTCATAGTTATGAAAATAGTGGTTTTGGTTTTTATGCAATAATGATAATCATAGTACTTTGCAAGTAATTTGATAAAGATACTCAAATGACATGAGCAAGTGATGAACTTGCCTGAATACTGCAAAGTGTTGCAGTTGGATGGTGTGGACTGACCCTTGTCCTTTGTTGCTGAAAAATAGCATCATTGTCCGATAAGGGCAATGGTTAAAGAAGCATTGATGCATGATTCCAATTTTAGTGTTTGTTCCCCCTTTCCGATGTCATTATTATTTCATGTGAGAGGTTAATACTAAGAATAAGTTGGAGATACTCTATTTAGGGCAAATACAACCTTGAAATGTTGTCAAGGTGTTTTTAAAGTCCAAAATAATTTATGGACTTATTTTCATTATTGAAAATACTAATATATGTGATTTTAAATGATTATTTTAATCATCAAATTTGAACTTATTCTTGTTTATCTTCAAAAAATTCTACTTCATATTTTATTATGATAAGAGTTTTTTATACTGAGTGATTTTCATATTTTTAATTATTTTTTAGAGCTAGGAAACATTTATTGTGCTTTTTCAAAGTTTCTGTATTTTAAATGAATTGTGAAATGGCAAAAATGCCCCTGGGCCCACCTGTCAGGGTGGCCCAGCGGTTAACCCTAACCCGAGCCGCACATCCGGCTCGGTCGGACGCACCCGTCCCCTTCTCCTCCTCCCTCGCGAACCCTAGCTCTCCTCTCTCTCTCGCGACGCCGTGGTCGCCTGCGCCGTCGCCGAATTACTCCGGCCGCCTCCGGCCATCCCCGCCGGCGAGATCGGTCGCAATCAAACGGCCGCACGACGGCGCACCGATCGGTCCGCGCCGATCTGTGTTTCCTCGCCGTCACCGCTCTCCCCCAACACCTCTGCGACATGGCCGTGGGGTTCCGCGGCGATCTCGTCGTTGCCGACGAACCTGGCGCCGTGGCGTGGCCGTATGCCCCGCCGTGGTTGCGCTGGAGCCCCTGCGCCTCGGCGACCGCCTGGCTTGGCCATGGCTTGGCGCTGCCGTGGCCAGGCTGTGCCGCCGTGCCGCCACGGTGACGCCGTGGTGCTGCTCCAGGTTAGTGCCCCCGTTCTCCTCCTTTCTCTCCTCCTCCTCTTCGTCTAGCTCTGTCTACTGGCCTGTTTCCCCGTATGGAGATGCTGGCCCAGTCGATGGGCTCTGCGCCATGCTCGTCCTGGTGCTGTCTTGATGCGCTAGCTGCTGCTGCCTACACGCCCTAGTCTATGCGCATGTGCAAATCTTACTGTGGCGTATGCCCCCTTTGTTTCCTGTCTTTGCTCACCCTTGTGGTTATACATGCTATTATCTGTCTAGATGCTCATCTGAGCATCCCTAGCCATTGCTATTGCTTGCTTGCTTGTGCTGTGCTATGCTCTGGCTCCCTTGGTTCACTACTGTGAGTGATTCTTGCTGTTTAGCAAGTACCAGTGCTGCTTGGGTGATGATTAAAGGTTGTTGGCTCATGGTAGGCTCGGCCTTGCTTAATTGTTGTCCATATACATCAATTCCTTGATGATATGCTTCGGATACAATCATAAAAATGGTTTATGTAATTGTCTGTGATTCAATTGTTGCTTAACTGTGGCTGTTTAATTTATATGATTCCTGTGTTGATGCCAGTGATGCCCTAGCATGCCCTGGCATGCTCTAGCAAGCTTCTGATGATCATATGATCATCAGTTGCTTGTAAAAGCTGCTGTGTTGTTTCAGTGCTTCACTTCTATTCCACCTGTGATGTGTGTGTATCACACAGGCTGGTCCTGGTGTGTGCTGGTGCTTACTTAAGCAACAGCTATTGCTTGCAATGATCCATTGGATCATCAGCAAAGCCCTGGTGGTTTGATTTATTGATGTTGTTCACTTATCTGTATTGTCTGAATTTTACTGGAATAGATAAGTGATGTGAGCTGCTCTGCAGTTGTGATCATCCTTTTAACTGTGACAGGGCTAGATGCATGCCAACCTCAGTTGTGTACCCTAGCCCTCTACTGAATCCCAAATGGATAATGATGTGTGGTTCTTGTGCTGGCTCAGGGTTGAGGTGGCCCTGGCAGCACTTGTGATGCTGTCATGGTTGCTCCCCTCTCTGTGGCATGCTATTGTTTATGATTGCTTGCTGGAATGGAATAGCTGTTCACTGGCTTGATCCAATATTGGACTTCCAGTGACCTTTTGATGTTGACAAAGTATATAGACAAGAAACTGTCTATAGTCTGATGGCATAAATAGCTGTAGGTGCTAAGTGTGTGGGCTAGGCTAGCTGTGATTTCATCTTTTGCTGGATTTCTTCAGTTATGCATTGATTTGCATACCTGCTGTTCCCATAGGATGATTGCCTAATGGTATTTACCCATATTTGCTTGCACCAAATGGCTTTGCAGCCAAATGATGACACAAACAGGGTTTCATACCCTTTTTTGATTCTGTGATGCATGTGTATGCTTATTGATGAGCAAAGCATGTGTTTGCTCAGGTTCTTTTGTGTATACCTCACTCCAGCTCCTAGAAATGTGTTGGTGTAGAGGGTTTGCTTCTGTGATGATCTTATGCTTGCCCTGCTCCTCCTAGCAAGCCTGTGGTGCTTGATTCAGTTCTGTGGCTGTGAAGATTTGTTGAACAGCAGTGGCTGCTCAACCTGTTCTTGTGTTCTTGTGTTCTTGTGTTCTTGTGAACTTACCCAGCTGCTGTCTGTCGATGAGCTGCTGGTTCTGGCGGTGGAAAAGGTTTTATATGAACCCTGTGTTGATCTCCTGGTCGACAGCAAGGTCTGGCTACTATTGGTGACACACTGACCTGTGTGTGTGTGTGTGTGTGTGTTGTGCTGCATGCACACTTCTTTGTGAGCAGTCTAGCTGTGTGTGTGTGCACATGCTTGGTATCTGGCTTGTGTCTTGGCTGAGGATGGATCAGCTCGGCAGATCTTGAGAATATCCTCTCACTTCTCATTTTCTTGCTAACCTGCCAAGTGGCAATGCCACTTGGCATAACACTTGTATTTGGTCTTTATTTGTGTGAATGCAGGGGACAAGGTGATGATCCAAATGGACATGAAGATCATCAAGTCCAAGATCAAATGAAGATTACCTTGTAGTATTTAGGATAGAATCTTACCTTGTACTTTTCTTTTATTTTCATTTTCTATTTTTCCAATTTGTGTAATGTGTTGTAATATTTCATATTTCTATTCTGAATATTGTAATTGACAATGTATCATGTGTGATTATCAATAAAGCTCCAATTTTCCTTAATGAGCTTTATATAATTGTTGTACTATTTATATTCTTGATTACTTATAATTGTTTATTGCATTATCTCAAGTTTGAATTGTGAGATATCATTTTAATGTTTGAATTTGAAATTCAAATTTAACTTTGGTTTGAATTCAATCATGCAACTTAAATTTGAATTCAATCATGCAACTTAAGTTTGTGATGCAATATCTCTTCTCTCTTCTCAAAACCCTAATGTAGTTGAGTAGGAACAAGTTTGTCGCACTCTCGAAACCCTAACCCTGTAAGATGTCGAGAGAGAAACCTGTCCCCCTTCGATGCAGTTTTGTTTTAAAAGCGCGAAATTTCCCCAGAATTTACGATGCAATGCACATCCCTTTCTAAAATCTACCCCTCGATCGTCTCTAAACCCGGGACATTACAGCCTTTCCCCTTAAAGAAAACTTCGTCCCGAAGTTGTGGTTGTAATACCCGAAGAGTTCGGTGTATGTTTTCCTCGGGTCTCCCTCCTTTTCCCGGGTGGCTTCCCTCTCGGGGTGATGCTTCCATTGTATCTTGCGGTACTTTATTGCTCGATTCCCGAGTTGTTTCCAGTTCTCCTCGAGAATCTTTGCTGGCTTCTCGATGTATGTCAAATCTGGTTGTAACTCGAGCTCATCATGTGATACTGGCTCATCTGGGGTCTTTAAACACTTTATGAGTTGCGACACATGGAATACGTTGTGAACTTGGGATAACCTCCCCGGTAGTTCCAATTCAAAGGCTAACCCTCGATTTTGACTCAGAATCTTGAAAGGTCCGATGTATCTAGGGCTTAACTTCCCCTTTACTCCAAATCTCTGAAGACCTTTCATCGGGCTCACCTTGAGATATACCATGTCTCCAACTTGTGGCTCCCATGTCCTTCTCTTCTGATCGGCATAACTCTTTTGCCGACTTTGGGCTATCTTCAACCTATCTCTTATAATGTCAATGATTTGTTGCTTTTCCTTGACATAATCAGGATTAAACTCCTTGCTTGCTCCAGCTTCGTACCAGCATATGGGTGATCTACACTTTCTTCCGTACAGAGCTTCGAATGGTGCCATCTTGATGCTGCTTTGATAGCTATTGTTGTATGAAAACTCTGCTAGTGGCAAATGCTCCTCCCATGATCCTCCGAAATCTAGGGCACAAGCCCTAAGCATATCCTCTAGGATTTGGTTTGTTCTCTCTGTTTGTCCACCTGTCTGAGGATGATAGGCGGTAATATAATCTAACTTAGATCCTAAAGCTTCATGTAGTTGCTTCCAAAATGCTGAGGTGAACACAGATCCTCGATCTGACACGATCTTCTTAGGCACTCCATGTTTACTCACGATCTCTTTGATATAAAGATCGATGAGTTTCTCTCCTTTATCATGTTGGTTTACTGCTAAGAAGTGTGCGCTTTTCGTCAACCGGTCCACGATTACCCATATCATATCCTTCTTTTTATTGGTCATGGGTAGTCCGGTGATGAAATCCATTCCTATTTCCTCCCATTTCCATTCTGGGATGGGTAAAGGTTGTAACTTTCCTGCCGGACTCTGATGTTCAGCCTTCACTCTTTGGCAGGTATGGCATTCCGCTACGTATTGTGCTATTTCTCTTTTCATATTATTCCACCAGAATAGCTCCTTAAGATCCATGTACATCTTTGTAATCCCCGGATGTATGGAATATGGTGTTTGGTGAGCTTCCCGGAGTATTACTTCCTTAATCTCAGCAATATCCGGAACGCAAATCCTCTTCTGAAACCATAGTGATCCTGATTCTCCTCGGTGAAATTCTGATGGTCTACCCTCATCTATCCTTCTCATCTCCTCTACAATAAATGGATCGTCCAATTGACCCATCATTATCTCATTCTTATTTTTATTGCTTCATATACTATGTGTCGTTGCCTAATCGACGGTGCCTCGCAGGAGGGATCCTCACGAGGGGGAGAAGAAGTAGGGGCCATAGGGCGGAGTGCACACGGGACGGTGGTACGCGATTTACCCAGCTTCGGAACACCTGCACGATGACAGGGCCTACTGCTGCTTTTCTGGAATTATCCGGGCGCTTTCGCGTTGTTACAATGAGTTGTGGTTGTGCCTCTAGGGCTCCCGGGATCCGGCTTATAAAGGCGCACGGATCTAGGGTTTACATGGAGAGTCCTAGCCGGATTACAGGTTGTCTAACTACGGTACAATGTCTTGCCGTGTACGTCAAGGATCCGCCTTTCCTTATACGTCGTACCGGATCCGGGTTCCTCCAAAGGTCGGTTGGATCCGGCTTCCCTCTCCTGGTCCGGACTTCATCCTTCAGGATCAACAGCAACTGGGCCGCCCGATGGGACACATGCCACATCACCATCTATGGGCCACCCGGGCTTGCCGGATCTAGGCACTGTCGATGGTACACCCATGAAGTATACCCACAACAGTAGCCCCCAGAGTTCTCCGAGTTTCACCTCCAGTTTCCGCCTTGCTAACACTTCATGGTTTCCGGCAATCTTGGTAACACGGAGAAACTTGAAGAACTCCAACTTTGCATTTTATTTTTTCCCAACATTTGGTCGGAAAATCCCCCCATCCTGCGGGACTTCATCCATCGACAGTACATGACATGTCTCCGGGTTACTCCTCTGCTTGTGGACAAGAGTTGTTTATCTTCACGCTGCTACCCTGAATTTTAAAAGACTCAAACGGTTCCGCCAATTCTGGCGCCATTTTCGCGCGATTTGAGCGGTAAATTATCCTTAGCCATTTTTACCGTTTAGGGTTTCGACACATGTCACGCATCCAACGGTGCGACGCTTGCGTTCCGACCACAGGATGCGGAGCACGAATCTCCTCCCACGGCCTATAAATATCCACCGTCGACCCCTAAACTCCTCATTCACCCCCCTTTCATCTCTCTGCGAAGCGCCGCCTTCGAGCTCTCTCTCCGCCATTGTTTCTTCTTCAGATGTCTTCTACGACTCCGCCTCCAACTTCCGAGCCGATCATGGCAACCCCAATCTCCTCCGCCCCTCCTCCCTTCGTCCCAGTCCAGCTGGATCCTTCCAAGGATTCCGGCAAAGATGTCGAGGGGACCTCTGCTAACCCGGAGAAAACCTCCGGGGCGGATCAAGCGGAGCATAAGGCGGAAGAAATAGCCGCCAAAAAGTCCAAGGCTCGTCAGCGAGATTCTGAAGCTAAGGGGAAAAGGTGGCCCTGCACCACCACCGAGATGGAGCTCAAGAACCTCGAGGCGGAAGGCTTCCTGAGGCCCGGATCCTGGCGAACAGTTCCGGGTTCTCTGGCTCCAGCCCCCCAGGATGGCGAGATGGTGGTGACCAAGGCGCTGGTGGAACGTGGTTTCTCCTTTCCGCCATCAGATTTCTTCTCGGAAATCCTGAAGGTATATGGGCTCCAGCCCCACAACATATCGCCAAACAGCGTCTTGGCTATCAGCAACCATGTCACTCTCTGCGAGGGCCATCTCCGGGTATCTCCCGCACTTCCTCTATTTCAATATTATTTCTCCGTCAAGAAGGAGAAGATCCGACAGACCTCCGAGTTGGCCACTTGTGGGTCCATCACGTTCATGCTCTGCCCGGGCCGCGTCTACCCCCCAACCAACCGCCACGAATCCGCGTGGTACTGGTCCGGAGGCTTCTTCTATCTGAAGGACGTCTCCGACCCGGCGAGCGAAAGGATGCTGCCGCCCTTCAAGAACAGCCCCGCCAGCGAGACTCCGGCCTGGACTCAATGTCCTCATCTTTCCGAGTCACCTCAGCTGACTCGCACAGTTAGGCGGATTCTCAAGCTGACGGAAGAAGGCCTGACGGGGAAGGACCTCACCATGTCCTGGTTCACCAAGCGGATCCAACCACTTCAACATCGGGACCGTTTGATGTTCCAATACACGGGGCGCGACGATCCGATGCGCGCTTCCAAGGACAACCTCTCCGCCGACGCCATCGACAAGCGGATCCGACTCCTCATCAAGATTCCACGTGATCTTCATGTTCACGTGTGTAACAAGGACATCCACGGCTCCGGGACCGCGGTATGTTGCCTTGACTCAACCGTTGATTCCTCTACAATCAGAATTTTGTCTAAGTAATGGCTTGGTAACATAGTTCAAAGCCCTCGAGGAAAGCGATCTCGGAACTCTTCTCCCGAGGTCCCGCGCCCTTCCAAGAGAAAGAGGGCTGGTCCCTCCAGCCCCGCAGCCAAACGTGCCCGCGAGGTGCTTAGCACCGCGGCTACCCGCAAGGAGGAGGCGGAGAAGAAACGCCTCAAACTTATCGACACCAGCAACAGAGCCCAACCCGACATCCACCATTTCTTCAAACCTTCCGGGTAAGTGCTCGCTTTCCGAATTAGAATCCCTTTGTCATCATGAATCAACATATACTTAATCGTCACACTTTTTCCTTTGCACAACAAAAGTTCCGAAAGCCAGCCCCCCAAGGCCCCTAAAGCCCTCAAGAAGAAGATGAAGCCGTCTCCGGCTTCCATACCAGTTACTCCGGAAGTCGAGGTTCCGCCCAAGGCCCCTTCTACCGCCAAGCCAGATCCCAAGGACGTCATCAATCTTGATGACCTCCCCGAAGACCCAACTGGCCATGGTGATTCCGGCAAGGGTGCATCCTCCTCTGCACCTCCGCCTGAGCATCCAACTGCCACCTCCGCTGAGCCTACGCCTGAACAATATGAGCAGAAGGTGCAGCTTATTCGTGCCACTGGCACGCCCCAAACTTATCCTCACTCTTCTCCGTCTTTGCAAAAGCTTCCCCTCTCACAACGCCACGCGGAAGTTTCCGCCATGATGGAGAAGGTGTGGGGGCCTGCGAATACGGAAATGAAGGAGCTCTCCGACCTCGAGAGTGATCTCAAGGTCTTATTTGCTAAGCATAAGGAGGTGCGCTAGGTAACACTAGCCCCCAAGCATTGGGTTAGACATTTTTTCCGTGTAACATGTGTTAGCCGATGCTTTCTTCAATATGTACCTTAGGCGGAGATTTAAAATTTTATCAATCCAAGACTTTGAACTCCTCGCCAGCCCCCAGAATTTTGAATATCCGGCTAACTCTTGTCTGCTTCTCAGAACACGCGGAAGCTGCACGAAGATCTGCACACCCACGTGCTGGAGCAAATGACGGAAATAGAGGGGCTGCGCCAGAATGCGGAAAATAGCCAGAAGGCTATAAAGCACTTGGAGACCCGCCTGAATGGTAAGAACTTCGGGTTGGAGTTGCATTTTGAATCTTTCATGATGCATAACATGTGCGATTTTCCACCTACAGAAGAAACTACCAAGCACTCCGCCTTCGACGACCTGTCCGCCAAAGTCCAAGTGCTCGAGGCGGAGAACGAATCCCTCAAGGCCTTTATTAAAGAATCCTCCGAGAAGGAGAATTTGGCAAGGAAGGAGCTCTCTGAAAAGCACACCCGTGACATGGCGGAACTCGCTGACAAACTTAAGAAGAGCCAGCAAAGGGTAACATCCTTAGTGGCCAAAAATAAGGTTCAAGAAGCGGAGGCAGAGGCTATCGACAAGATGATCTTCCGTAAGCATCCTTCATGTTTTAGCTCCGACTTCGTCATATGTTGCTTTGTCCGCGAAGGAACTGATCCCCAGTTTCTGCAGCAAGCCTTGGCTTTGAGTGGACCAAGGAGTCAACCCTCAAGAGGACTGAGGCATACGATGAAGCGCGGAGCTCCATTGACGAGCTATTCGCAGCGTGTCGTGGAATCGCCAAGGCCCTGTCTTTGAAGAGAGCCAAGACCACAGTGATTGACACTATGTCAAAGCTGATGAAACAGGTGCCGGAGTTCATCAAAGACTGGCAAGAGTCTTCTGCTCACGGAGTCGCCTCCCTCGTCCTAGCCACCTGCAAGGCGCACTTCCCCACTTTGAACTTCGCGGATATTGCGCGCGACACCCCTAAAGGTGCCAACATGCGCTCCATCCTCGCGGAGACCCAAGGATTTGATCAGCTATTTGTTATGCGAGTTAACCACTCGTTCTGGTACCACAAGTATGATCTCCCCAAGGGTTTCACAGACGCGGAAGACGAAGAGGAAGGCGATCAGGAGTACTACGCGGAAGGCTCCGGGTCGAGCGTTGAGCTGTCTGATGAAGACTCCGACATTGGCTCCGGCGACGGCGATGGCTCCGCCTATGTAGCATCTGAGGAGGATCATTTCTCCGAGTAGAAATCCTGTGAAACAATGAGACAATGATGTATCATTTTGGCCCCGGAGTGGGTTTGTAATATAACTTATATTCTTAAGTAGCTAGGGACGAACAGTTATGTATGTGCGGAAACAACTTATCCTGCAATCCTTTAATATTATTGGCATGTTTCGTTTTGTCGGAAAGCAAGTGCTGATTTTAACGTTTTCCGGCTTGCTCACTTGACCTTCCGCGAGCCGGAAGACCTTTAGCCGGAAACGCTCGCCAGCGGCGACGAAGCCCAATGGCAGTCCGTCAATAGCCGCGGAAACAAGCCACCAGCTAAGGCGCCGGAAATCGCTACTAGGAATCCATGAGTTCGCAACAGAAAGCATTTTCACCAGAAAACTTAAGCTTACGTCCTAAATGACGATTTTTGAAAATCACAACTTTCATACACGCCTAGGCGGAAATATCCAGCTCTGCAGTTTTTAGTCGGAAAACATACACGATCTAAAAATGAACAAGTAAAGGAGGTAAAAGACTCAAAGAGTGAAACAAAAGCTTTATTTCATTGATCATGTATAACTATTACAGAGTATATAACTCGGAAAATTGTGCTAAGTGTGGAAAGGACGTAGGCTGTGCAATGTTCCAAGGGCGATCTGTTTCATCGTAGATGTCATCCGGATCCTCTCGCTTGCGTTTCCGGTACCGGTTAGCAGAGTCTATCCTTTAGCTCCCGGAAATCGACAAGGTAGTACGATCCGTTGTGAAGTACTTTGCTAACGACAAAGGGTCCTTCCCATGGAGATTGCAGCTTATGGTCTTTCACCTGACGAAGGCGGAGGACCAAGTCTCCGGCCATGAAAGAGCGATTCCGAACTCGACGGCTGTGATAACGTCGGAGTTTCTGCTGGTATATGGTGGAGCGTTGGTCAGCTAGGTTCCGAGCTTCTTCTATCAGGTTCACAGATAGCTGTCTGGCCTCGTCAGCATTTTCTTCATTGTAGGCGGAGACTCGCGGTGAATCGTGGATGATGTCGGAGGGGAGCACGGCTTCGGATCCGGATACCAGGAAGAACGGGGTAAATCCGGTTGATATGTTAGGGGTAGTTCGCAAACTCCACAGAACAGAGTCCAATTCCTCCGCCCAAGCTCCAGCTGCATGTCGCAGCGGTTCTTGAAGGCGTGGTTTAATTCCGGATAGTATGAGGCCGTTTGCTCTTTCGACCTGACCACTGGATTGTGGATGAGCCACTGATGCTAGGTCAAGCCGGATCCCTACGTCATGGCAATAATCCTTTAATTCTCCTTGCGCAAAGTTTGTGCCATTATCTGTGATTATGCTGTGTGGGATGCCGAATCTCGTCACGAGGCTGCAGACAAATTTTAGTGCCGTAGCACCGTCGGCTTTTCTCACTGGCTTCGCCTCGATCCACTTACTGAATTTGTCAACAAGGACAAGGAGGTACTCAAAACCGCCAGGAGATGATTTCTTTAATTTTCCAACCATATCGAGCCCCCAGACCGCGAATGGCCAGGTGATAGGGATGGTCTTCAACTCTTGGGCTGGAGCGTTTGGTTGAGTAGCGTAATACTGGCAACCTCGGCAGGTCTTTACCAGCTTGTCAGCATCTTCTTTAGCTGTGAGCCGATGAGAACCCAAGCCGAAAAGCTTTTGCAACGAGTGATCTGGGAGCGGCATGATGCCCGCAGTCCCATGCATGGATCTCTCTGAGTATCTCAATACCATCTTGGTTAGAGACGCATTTGAGAAATACTCCTGTGGCGCTTCATTTGTAGAGCTGTCCGTCGACGATTGTGTAGGATCTTGCTCGTCTGATGATCTGTCGTGCGAGGACCTCGTCCTCAGGCAACTTCTGATCGATGAGGTAGTCCAGGAAAGGCTGCGTCCAGGCTGGAGTGATAGCCATCACTTCTCTAGCCGGAGATACTGCCACGTCCGGGTTTTCCGGGTTAGCGCCCTTCACCGAGGGTATCCGTAGATGCTCCAGGAAAATACCAGGCGGAATTGGTTTCCTGCCGGATCCGAGCTTGGATAGCATGTCTGCCGCTGCGTTGTCGTCTCTTCTGACGTACTTGACTTCGTATCCGAGGAAGCACTTCATCTCTATAAGCCGCCATGACGGAGTTTCTGGCGTTCCAGGTTCCGGCTACTTGCTGTGCCACCAGGTCGGAATCTCCGCAGCAAATAATGTGCTTGATCCCTATCTCCTTAGCGATGCGCAGGCCGTGTAGTAGAGCCTCGTATTCCGCCATGTTGTTTGTAGCTTCGAAGTGGATCTGCAGAACGTACTGCAGTTCTTCTCCGGTAGGGGACTTCAGGGTGACTCCGGCTCCTGAGCCTTGATGCTTCTTGGATCCATCGAAGTGCATAGCCCATGTCTCTGGTTCTGGCTCCAGATTTATATCCGGAGCTTCTGTCCAATCTGCAACAAAATCTGCCAAGATTTGGGATTTAACCGCAGTCCTGGTGATGTAGCCCCGCCTATCGTCCATGCTACACCATGGCCAAGGAGTCCCCCAAGTGGACCAACAACACAAATCCCCGCCATATATTTCAAGGTGAACTCTTTCCTCTCTAGGGTCGACCTCAACACCAACTTGAATGGTATGCTACCTCATGCCTATCATCATGGTGTCTATAGGTGCCGACATCGACAAGGACCAAGAGAGAAGGAACTCCCATGGTGCGAGGAGGAGAGAAGAAGAACAAGGAAAGAAGAGAAGAAGGAAGAGGAAGAAGAGCGGGAGGAAGAGGCCCAGCCGGCCCAGAGGCCGGCCAACCGGGCCCCAGGCCGGCCAGGCCGGTCCCAGGGCCGGTCAGACCGGGCCCCAGACCGGATCCACCCCGGCGACAACCGGGCGTCGTACCGACGCCAACCAGAGGGACGTTTGCGAACTTCCTGGTCTGGCGCCCGGTTGACCGGCCCTGGCACCAGACCGTCCGGTCCCAGGCCCGGTTGGCGCCCGGTTGACCGGATTTCACGGGTTCGACTCGACCGGAAACTGCCCGAGTCGGTCCACCGCATACATATTCGACCCAAGTCGCCTTGTACCTCTATATAAGCACCTAGGCCACCCCCTTTACTACTTAGACAAGATTTAGGCTTAGACATGGATTTGAGCTTTGTCTCCCTAGGGTTTCATCCCCTTTGTATCAAGGCTACCCTTGTTGGATGATTGGATTTGGAGTGTGAGATTCTAGTGCTACCCACTCTCTCTCCCACTCCTAGATTCATCTCCCTCACCAATCTCTCCGCTCGGAATTCTACCGCGCGTCTCTTCCGGGTTGATTCTATTGGCGTGGTCCATCGAGCCACGGGGGTAAGTATCGATTGTATCGGGTTGGTGTGCGTGCGTGAGTTCCTTGTGTTCTTCGTGTTCGTCGTGTTCTTCGCGCTCTCCCTCTCCTTCCACTTTGGATTTCGGGTCAACCGCGAGATCGGGCCACAAAGGGGGTCTTAGACCACAGCATATGGTATCAGCAGCCTTTCGTTTCCGCGGATTTGACCCTCCACCCACCCAATTTCTTCTCTAAAAATTTTCCAAAAAATTCCCAAAAATAGCCCTAATTTGCCTTTGGACGGATCTACGATTTGGTTGCGTTTTGAGTGGTTTTGGTCCATGGATTTGATGTTATTGTGCTTGATCTACTATTTACCCCACTTCTAGCCCCCAATTCCATCGTTTTCCTTCGATTTGGGTCGATTTGGACGAGTTTTGCTCAAGAACAGGAGAGAGAAACGCAAACCGGCCCAGAACCTGGTCAACCGGGCTGCAGACCGGGCCGGCCGGCGCCAGAGCCGGTCAACCGGGCGCCCAACCGGGCGCCAACCGGGCCAGAATCCGGTCAACCGGGCGGCAGACCGGGCCAGCCGGCGCCAGGGCCGGTCAACCGGGCGCCAGACCGGGCGCCACCACTCCCACCTCCGCCGCCCCATAACCACCGCCGCAACCGCAAGAGCATCGACACCACCCACCACCGGCTTACCACCGCCACCACTGCCAAGCTACTTTGACCCTTTTCTTCCGCTAACTTGTGTTTGCTTGTTCCGGTTTGAGTGCCTTGTTTGTGAAACTAACCCGCAGCTCCGAAACAAGCGACGACATCCGAGGCACCCCGAACTTGCAACCGTACTCTTGACACCACCGCCATCATCGCAAGTTGTGTGTTCCGACACCGCCTAACATTTTCATCTAGGTATAACTTGCATTCCCCTTGTAACCCCTCTTCTTTTGCGATCTATCCTATCGAGCATTGCTTATTGAGTGTAGCGAGACATTGCACGTGGCCCCGATTGTGAGGTGTGTGTGTAGTGTGGAGTCAAGCTTATAAGAAAAACTCGTGTGGCAAGATAGCAAGAGCGAGCTAACGCTAACATAGTGCGAGAAAAAGACGCCAAAACACAAAAAAAGAGCAAAAGAGTGCAAGTGCCACCATACATATACAAAAGAGTGTCAAGTGCCACCAAATACAAAATATAAAAAGCTTTTAAGCAAAAGAGAGAAAAGAGAAGAGAGGCCGCGTGTGAATCTTGTTGTCTCTCCATTTGCAACCAAAGCTTTGCCTCTCCTTGTGTTAGTGTGACACCGAGCACCCTTTCTTACACTTTTCCGCTCATTCCTTGGTCGCACTAACCCCGTTCATCTCGTGTGTGCGTTCCATATCTTTTCCGTGTTTATAGTGATCATCGCTTTGACATTTGGTATTTTTGGATTTCACCCACTCTTGACAATACACTTGATTTCGGATTTCGTCTTTTGGCTTTACACCATACTCACCTAACACCATATTTGCTAGCTTTTGCGTGTGCTTTTGTGTGAGTACCCGATACAATTGTTCTAACTCTCGGTTTTGTTGGATCACCCCAATCTTGTCATACCACGGTAAGGTTGCGAGGTAGTGTTCTTCCACTAACATACACCATATAGATCTTGTCGTGCTAACATGTATAGCGATGAAGACGACACGGAGGAGTACACGGAGCACTTCGAGGAGGATACCTCTTCAAGCACCGTGGATGTGGAGGAACATGTGGAGCTCTACTCCGACTATAGCTCCGCAAGCATCATCGGCATGTCCGACATCGAGGAGCTCGACAACGACCATGGCTCCCCAAGCATCACCGACATCTCTGACATCGAGGAGCTCGACAATGACCATGGCTCCCCAAGCATCATCGACATGGACGACATGGTAGAGCGCCACCTTGAGGACGACTTCGACGAGCTCTACATCGACAATGGCTCACCAAGCATGGATGACATGGTGGAGCAACGCCACGCCTACGACATCGACACCGTGACGGAGCCTCACCTCGACTCCACCATGAGCAACGTCGGTGCTCCCACGGACCCCTACTTGGCCAATGGAGCTACATATGAAGATAGAGGACCTCCACGATGGCACCATCATATGGATCATCAAGAGCGTCCCCATCATGAGCATCATCGACACACTTCTCCGAGCTCCACTAGGCGCCACCATGAGAGTGCTTATGCACAAGATCGTCGACTTCATGTACATCATATGGAGCATCAAGAGCGTCCACAACATGATCGTCATCGACACTCTTCTCCAAGCTCCACAAGGCGCCGCAAGCAACATGCCAAGTCGCATGAGCCATCATCTCGACATGGCAAGGACCGTCATCGACTCACACCATCTCATGATAGTCGTCGACCACTACCACCTCATGGTCTACATCGACATACGTCACCACATGAGCTTCACCGCCACAAGCCACTTCATGATCGCCATCGACCAACATCCCCCAAGGATCTTCGACGACACTCATCAAGACATGGTGATGAAGCACGACTATGAGAGCCTCGACATGAAGGCGACAAACACCATCATAGGGTGTCTAGCACTCCAAGAATGGAGAGGGCACATCAAGAGGGCCTTCCTCATAAGGCGACTTCTCCCTCTTGTGCCACCACCACAATGGCCCCTACCTCGTCACATGCCTATGGACTCCGATGCTACAAGTGCAAGCAACAAGGCCACCCTCCACGGGAATGTCCCAATCTCCTATGTGAGGTGTGCAAGGCCAAGGGTCACGTGGCATGGCAATGCACAAAGCCAAGCGCCAAGACGCTCTACTTCAACGAGCTAAATGCACAAGTCCCCGAGATGCCTATAGCGCCCACACTTCAAGATGGAGATCTACAAGGTCAACTCAAGGATGATGTGGATCGGAGCCTAGCTCTCTACGACACTACGGCGCCACCGCTTGAGGATGACTTGGGAGGCGATGGAGTTGAGCATGGTGAACATGGGATTCTCCCTTCACCTATGGAGGCGCATGGAGTTGAGATGGTTGAGCATGGAAATTTCCCTTCAAACAAGGAGGCGCATGGAGATGAGAAAGTCGAGCCTACTCCTATATGCTTGATTGATGAGTTGGTACCAATCCCATGTGAGCATGAGAGCCACCTAGCCCACTTGAGTGAGAGTGATAGTGAGTTGAGTGACTCCCACCCCATATGTGAGTTTGAGTGCTTCCATTTGGAGGACATGAGTGATACACTAAGTGAGTTGAGAGAGGTAGATGATAGGTCCATGGAGGACATCGCATTTGCTAACACATTAACCTCTCCCTCGTTTGTGTCTTCTTATGTTGCACTAGGTTCCACGGAGGACGAGTTTCCGATCATGGAGACGATGTACATGGTGCATGAAGATGATGATATCTCACCATGCTTGCTTCAAGACGGACATGTCGACCACATGGACTCTCCTACCTCCACAACACCTACCTCAAACGAGTCGGCCTACAAAGGTAACAACATAGGTGTTGATGATGCCATGATCCCACTAGTGGACATGATGACTTATGAGTGCATGCATGATCTTGATGATACATTTGCTACGTCACATGCTACTTTCACTTTCCCATGTGATGCTTTGCTTGATAACATTGTTGATCATGTGGAATTGATTGATTGTGATACCATGACCATGCCATGCTATGAGAGTTTCACTTTTTCCCCGCTTGCTTGCAATGATAATGATTATGATAATACTTGTGTTGTGCCACCCTTGATGAACACTTGCTCTTTACATAAGGTTGTCGACAACAATGATAACATGTTGAACATGCTTTGCCCAAAATGTTTGCACCATTCCATGATCCTTGCATCCAAGATTGTGAACAATTGATCTTTCTTATGCTTGGTATGCAAGAATGCTTATTTCATTGTCCACGAGATGGCCCGCGTAGCCTTCTCACTTTTTGATGATCATGAGTTACCACATGCCATGAATGGACCTTCTCGCCATATGCACCATCGCCATGCATTTCATACTATCTTGCTTGACACTAATGGTGATGTGCACAAGTCATGGAACATCATGATGGATGATGTGTTCCTTGACCATGCACACACGCTTTTTGTTCTCTCTATTGTGTGTATAGGTACCCGAACGACAATATCCACCGCCACGGAGCATGAGTTGACGAAACGTGCAATTGAGAGCTACCCCAACAAGGTCGAACTACATCACAAAACCCGTGAGATTCACACCAACGGGTATATTCCCAAACGCTTTCGCCCCCGTGTGTTTCCGACTTGTCTGCCGAGCTTTCGGTTTGGTCCAATGCCTCGTCACCTCTTTTGCCTCTTATGCAACATATCTTGACACATCTTGTTGGCACAATGGTTGTTGTATGCCTTGATGTTATCATCATACACTCCGAGAATCTCAAGGACCATGTCATACATGTGAGAGACACCTTATACATCTTGTGCCACATGCCACACAAAAAGTTGCTTTTCTTTGGATTTCTCATTTCATCTATGGCAATTGAAAGTGATTCTATGACACTTGAGGATATTCATACTCGGCTCACGCCAACCATACTTTCCCAAGCTAGAAGTTTCCATCTCTTTGCCATTGCACATAACAATTTTGCCCAAAATTTTACCGCCGATACTTGCCTTTTGATTGTTCCATTTGTGTGGGACAATGCTTCACAACACATTTTTGACACTTTACAAAGGAAACTTTTACATGCACAAATTTTTGCCCTACCACATTTTAGATACATCGACACTCTTTTGGTTCCCATTTTTGCCAAATGCCTCTTGGAGAAACGACTTGATGCTTCGTATTTGATTGAGAGCCTCTTGTTCGCCGATCACAAAATTGGCATCCACAAGCTTTCCGTTCGCAAGTTGTTTTTCCCCAAGTTCTTCTTCGACCGCTTCATCGACAAACAAACTCCCAAGTACTTGGTGAGCAAGACGTCCACCATCTCGGACCTCTCGCCACAACATGGAGATGAGGAGGAACAAGAGTCGAGGACGACTCTTCCCCAAGGGGGAGATGATGTAGCCCCGCCTATCGTCCACGCTACACCATGGCCAAGGAGTCCCCCAAGTGGACCAACAACACAAATCCCCGCCATATATTTCAAGGTGAACTCTTTCCTCTCTAGGGTCGACCTGAACACCAACTTGAATGGTATGCTACCTCATGCCTATCATCATGGTGTCTATAGGTGCCGACATCGACAAGGACCAAAAGAGAAGGAACTCCCATGGTGCGAGGAAGAGAGAAGAAGAAGAAGGAAAGAAGAGAAGAAGGAAGAGGAAGAAGAGGCGGGAGGAAGAGGCCCAGCCGGCCCAGAGGCCGGCCAACCGGGCCCCAGGCCGGCTAGGCCGGTCCCAGGGCCGGTCAGACCGGGCCCCAGACCGGATCCACCCCGGTGACAATCGGGCGTCGTACCGACGCCAACCAGAGGGACGTTTGCGAACTTCCCGGTCTGGCACCCGGTTGACCGGCCCTGGCACCAGACCGTCCGGTCCCAGGCCCGGTTGGCGCCCGGTTGACCGGATTTCACGGGTTCGACTCGACCGGAAACTGCCCGAGTCGGTCCACCGCATACCTATTCGACCCAAGTCGCCTTGTACCTCTATATAAGCACCTAGGTCATCCCCTTTACTCCTTAGACAAGATTTAGGCTTAGACATGGATTTGAGCTTTGTCTCCCTAGGGTTTCATCCCCTTTGTATCAAGGCTACCCTTGTTGGATAATTGGATTTGGTGTGTGAGATTCTAGTGCTACCCACTCTCTCTCCCACTCCTAGATTCATCTCCCTCACCAATCTCTCAGCTCAGAATTCTACCGCGCGTCTCTTTCGGGTTGATTCTATTGGCGTGGTCCATCGAGCCACGGGGGTTGATACGCGTACAGCACGCGTCCGTTGGGAACCCCAAGATGAAGGTGTGATGCGTACAGCGGCAAGTTTTCCCTCAGAAAGAAACCAAGGTTTATCGAACCAGGAGGAGCCAAGAAGCACGTCGAAGGTTGATGGCGGCGGGATGTAGTGCGGCGCAACACCAGAGATTCCGGCGCCAACGTGGAACCTGCACAACACTACCAAAGTACTTTGCCCCAACGGAACAGTGAGGTTGTCAATCTCGCCGGCTTGTGTAACAAAGGATTAGATGTATAGTGTGGATGATGATTGTTTGCAGAAAACAGTAGAACAAGTATTGCAGTAGATTGTATTCGATGTAAAAGAATGGACCGGGGTCCACAGTTTACTAGAGGTGTCTCTCCCATAAGATAAATAGCATGTTGGGTGAACAAATTACGGTCGGGCAATTGACAAATAGAGAGGGCATGACAATGCACATACATGATATGATGAGTATTGTGAGATTTAATTGGGCATTACGACAAAGTACATAGACCGCTATCCAGCATGCATCTATGCCTAAAAAGTCCACCTTCGGAGTTATCATCCGAACCCCTTCCGGTATTAAGTTGCAAACAACGGACAATTGCATTAAGTATGGTGCGTAATGTAATCAATAACTACATCCTCGGACATAGCATCGATGTTTTATCCCTAGTGGCAACAGCACATCCACAACCTTAGAACTTTCCGTCACTCGTCCCGGATTTAATGGAGGCATGAACCCACTATCGAGCATAAATACTCCCTCTTGGAGTTAAGAGTAAAAACTTGGCCAGAGCCTCTACTAATAACGGAGAGCATGCAAGATCATAAACAACACATAGGTAATAGATTGATAATCAACATAACATAGTATTCTCTATCCATCGGATCCCGACAAACACAACATATAGAATTACAGATAGATGATCTTGATCATGTTAGGCAGCTCACAAGATCCAACAATGAAGCACATGAGGACAAGACGACCATCTAGCTACTGCTATGGACCCATAGTCCAGGGGTGAACTACTCACTCATCACTCCGGAGGCGACCATGGCGGTGAAGAGTCCTCCGGGAGATGATTCCCCTCTCCGGCAGGGTGCGGGAGGCGATCTCCTGAATCCCCCGAGATGGGATTGGCGGCGCGGCGTCTCCGGAAGGTTTTCCGTATCGTGGCTCTCGTTCTCGGGGGTTTCGCGACGAAGACTTTAAGTAGGCGGAAGGGCAACGCGGGGGCCACACGAGGGCCCCACACACCAGGGCCGCGCGGCCAAGGGCTGGGCCGCGCCGCCCTGTTGTGGCGGCGCCTCGTGGCCCCACTTCCTTTCCCCCTCGGTCTTATGGAAGCTTCGTGCAAAAATAGGACCCTGGGCGTTGATTTCGTCCAATTCTGAGAATATTTCCTTACTAGGATTTCTGAAACCAAAAACAGCAGAAACAGACAAGCGGCTCTTCGGCATCTCGTTAATAGGTTAGTGCCGGAAAATGCATAAATACGACATATAATGTGTATAAAACATGTAGATATCATCAATAATGTGGCATGGAACATAAGAATTATCGATACGTCGGAGACGTATCAGGGGTAAGTATCGATTGTATCGGGTTGGTGTGCATGCGTGAGTTCCTCGTGTTCTTCGTGTTCGTCGTGTTCTTCGCGCTCTCCCTCTCCTTCCCCTTTGGATTTCGGGTCAACCGCGAGATCGGGCCACAAACGGGGTCTTAGACCACATCACCTGGCTTTGTAGTTGATGTCGAAGGCGGATAATTCAATGCCCCATTTTGCTGTGCGTCCTGTTGCGTCAGCGTTATTGAGAATCGTTGACAGCGGAGCTTTGCTCACGACTGTTACTGGATGCTCCTGGAAGTAGTGTCTCAGCTTCCTGCTGCCCAGGAATACTCCATAGGCTAGCTTTTGAAAATGAGGGTATCTTTGTTTGGATTCCGTCAGCACTTCGCTGATGTAGTAGACTGGTCTTTGGACTCAATAATCGTGTCCTTCTTCCCGTCGCTCCACCACGATGACGAGGCTGATGACTCTGTTGGTAGCTGCCAGGTAAAGGAGCATAGGCTCTGACTCTCCTGGTGCTGAGGTGAGTATTTCCTTCAACCCTTGAAGCACTGCATCTGCTGCCTCATCCCAGAAAAATTTGTCTGTCTTCTTCAATAGCTTGTACAGGGGTAGCGCCTTCTCGCCAAGACGGCTAACAAACCTGCTGATTGCTGCGACACAACCGGTTAGTCGTTGCACATCTTTGAGACAAGTAGGCCTTTTGATGCACAGGATTGCCTTGATTTTCTCCGGGTTAACTTCAATGCCCCTGTTAGAGATGATGAAGCCAAGGAGTTTTCCGGCTGGAACGCCAAAGACGCACTTCAGCGAATTCAACATCATCTTGTACCGTCGGAGATTCTCAAAGGTTTCTGTGAGGTCGCTGATCAAGTCGGATCCTTTCCGGGTCATGACCGCGATGTCGTCGACGTAGGCGTGTACGTTTCGGCCAATTTGGTCCTTCAGGCACCGCTGCATCGTATGTTGGTAGGTGGCACCTGCGTTTTTAAGCCAAAGGGCATAGTAACATAGCAGTAAGTGCCAAATGGGGTGATGAACGAGGTCGCCTTTTGGTCAGACTTCTTCATCCGGATCTGGTGATACCCGGAATATGCGTCAAGAAAACACAGAAGTTCCGCCCCTGCCGTCGAATCAATGACTTGGTCAATGCGCGGCAGGGGAAACGGATCCTTCGGACAATGCTTGTTCAAGCCGGAGTAATCGATGCACATTCTTAGTATTTCAGAATTCTTTTTGGGTACAAGGACGGGATTTGCGACCCCATCAGTATGGATAACTTCTATTACAAAACCTGCCTCTAGTAACTTTGCTAATTCCATTCCTATGGCGCGACACTTCTTATCTCCAAAGCGTCGCATAGCTTGCTTCACCGGTTTAGCCCCCGGGTTTATGTTGAGGTAGTGCTCGGCGAGTTCCCTTGGTACTCCGGACATGTCAGACGGCTGCCATGCGAAGATATCCATGTTAGCGCGGAGGAACTCGACGAGCGCGTCTTCCTATTTGGGGTCCATGTTGGCTCCGACCGAGACCTGCTTGGTAGCGTCCCCTTCCTTGAAGTTGACTTTCTTGGTCTCTATCGCGGCCTTGAAGGTGTTTTTCTGTTCGGAGATCTGTTTCTTGGTGGTCTGCATTTCGGCCGGATCCACCGCGGCTCTGTAGCCTTTCAGCTCCTCTCCAGATATCACAGACTCTGCGAAGGCGGCTTCGCCCAACTCGCACTCATGAGCCTTCTTGTAGTCTCCGGATACGGTAATGATACCATTTGGACCCGGAATCTTGAGCTTGTTATAGATGTAGCACGCTCTTGCGTGGAACTTGTGGTAGGTGGGCCTGCCGAAGATGACGTGGTAGGAGCTCTTGAAGGGCACAACCTCAAACGTGATCATCTCTTCCCAGAAATTATTAATGTCGCCGAAGGCCACGGGAAGTCTGATGCTGCCAAGGGAATTCGCCTTTTTACCCGGAACTACACCATGGAATTCAGTGGTGCTATGTTTAAGCTGCTCCTTAGTAAGGTTCATCCGCTCCAGAGTCTCCAGGTACATGATGTTCAAGCTGGCTCCGCCATCCATGAGGCATTTGGAGAAGTCATACCCGTCAATGCGGGGACTTACAACCAAGGCGTAGCATTCTTTTGGCACAATGGTAGGGTGATCCTGCCTATCAAAAGTGCACGGGACATCGGACCACCTGACATACTGCGGCACAGCTGGAACTGTGGCGTTCAGGATCCGGAAAGTTGACTTGCTTGCGCGGACTGTTGGGGTTCCGAGGAAGGTGTGGTACGCGCCTACACTCTTTTTGCCAAAGGGGTTGGATTTAGCTGCGGATCCCTCTTTGGGTTCCGGCGAAGCGTCATCCTCATCCATCGCCTCGGAACTGTCTTCCTCTTTGTCCTTGTTCTTGCCCTTGCCTCCTTTGCCGCGTGGGTGGTGCTTCCGGGCTCGCTTGAATCCTTCTTCCGGGTCATTTTTCAGATCATTGACCCACTTGTAGTTGCGGTTAGTGTGAGTGGACTTCCCCGTAGCCGGATCCAGGTGGACCAGGCAGGGCATGTCTCTGTACTCCTCGTATGTTTGGGGAGCGCCATTTCCGGCAGCGGTGACCTCGTCACTACGCTGCTGGCCCCTGCCGGCTCCGCCTCCGCGGCCGCGGCCTCTTCCGCCTCCTTGACCTCCGCGTTGGAAAGCCATGGCGACCATCTCGGATCCGCCACTCTTCTGGTCATCAGGTGGATTTTTCCGCTTAGTGCCGCTGGTGTTACCGTTATCACGGTTCTTCTTTTGCTGGTGCAGGGGAATTGCTGTGGCTGCGAGGTCTCCGCCTGCGTCGTCATCGACGGCAGTGTGATCGCTGGCAATGGAGATCATGTCATCCAAAGTCAGTTTGTTTGCGTTAGCTAAGCAAGTGAGCTTGTGCCGCAGCAATCCTCCCCTTTGCAGTACACCTATAAAGGCGTGCATAGCTGTCGTGTGATCGACATTTTCACACTCGTTTCCGCATGCCAACCATCGGGTGAGGAAGTTCCTTGATGTTTCACCCTTCTTCTGGATACATGCCTGTAAGTCGCTTGTCGTGGCAGGTCTCTTGTAGGTGCCTCTGAAGTGCTTTTCAAAGGCGGTCTTCAGGTCAAACCAACAAAAGATGGAATTCTTCTCGAGGTCGCTGAGCCAGATCCGGGCTGGACCCACAAGGTACAGCTGAAGCATGCGGCAGGCGATATTAGGGGATCCTCCGGCAAAGGTTACTGCATTATAGTAATTCTCAATCCAGGTATCCGGCCTTTCGGTGCCATCATAGGTCTTCAGGTTTCCGGGTAGCTTGAGGTTCATCCTTGGCGTTGGTTCCTCTCGAATCATCCTGCCGAAGCAGTTTGGGCCTATGTAATCAGTTCTGTATTCATTGAGACGTTCCCGCGCGTCACGCGAGCCGTGGCGGGGTGATTTTGAGTGAGAGCGAGATCTCCGGCCGCCGCCCCCGCCTCCACCTCCGCCTCCACCGCTAGGTGGTGGTGAGGGAGACCTGCGAGGTGGCCGATGTGACCTCTTGCTTCCGCCATCCGACTCTCCCCGTCCTTCGCGATGTTGACTCAGGCTTCGATGGCTGCCTTCACCATGGTGCTGGTTGCCTTCGTCGTTCCGGCTTCTGTGAGGCTCCGGGTCACGCTCCTGGTTCCTACTCCTCCTAGGCTCGGGTTCTCGATCGTTGTTCCGGCTTCGGCGGGGTTCCGGTGTACGCTCTCTGTTCCTCGGAGGCGGCATGTCGCGGATGTTGATTCCACCTGGGCCATGAGGCCTGGTGTTTCCGACTGGACTGCGGCGGCGATGAAGTGGAGGACGCGGGTATCCGTTGGGTGGAGGTGAGGGATTCCGGTACTTGTTCCTACCAGTGTACATCGCATCCTTTCCCTTCTTTGGATCTGACGGAGGTGTCTTTGATGGTACAGGGATTGGATTTGGGTGCTCTCTAGTTTATCTTCTGCGTTCCGAGCATCCGGTTCGCGATTCATCATCGCGATGGCGATTGTCGTAGGCGTCCTTCTGCGTAGTAGAGATGCAGTGATCCGGGTTGGATTCCAACTTGTGTGAAGTGTCTGCCTTGCTCTGCTGCTTCATTGCTGAGGCAACGAGCGTACGGACGTAGTCGATGTCAATCTCCTCGGTCTTTTTCTTCAAGGTCTCCGCAGCCTTCATCATGTTATCCTTTGGAGTTGCTAGCGGCTGTTGCTCGGTCGGAGTTGCGAAGGTGATCTTGCGGGGAGTTACAACTTCCCGTCGGATCTTATCGACCTCCTGTTGAGCCTCAGTGATCTTATCCTCCCAATGCTTCCGGAGTTGCTTGACCTTTACCAGTGATTCGTCCACCTCCTGCTCGCGCTTGAGAAAGTTGTCCACGAAATTCGCGGCCTCCTTCCTCTCGTCAATCATTGCGGCTGCGGTTTGAGCGAATTTTGGGCTGTGGCCAGCATCACTATCCTCTTATCTTCTAGCGCCTCTGCGTCTTCGGGAGTAATGGGTTTGTTGAGAATATCCGAGTGTGCGATTGCCTCCATGCCTGCTTGTTCAACCAGTTCCTCTGGGGACAAGACCTCCTTGCGCGGTCGTTCCCGCGAAAGCGGAGATCCTGCGTGGGATGGCTGTGGGTCGGAGTAGGTGTTGTCATCCTCTAATTCTTGTTGATCCAGCGCCGCCAAGGTTGCGAGGACCTGTTTAGGATGGGCGGATTCAACTTCGGGCTGATCACCGTATCCGTATTCCTTCACCTTGCGATCGAACTCTTCCGTATCCATGGAGGGGGCATCCCCGGAAATTGGGCTTAGGTTACCCAGAATCGACTCTTCAACCGGTGTTCCGCTTTCTCCGACAACCTCCTACTGATCCGAAGCAACGTTCTTTTCCGGTGCCTTGACCTGCTCGGGACCGACTCCGGCTTCTTGAGGGGCGGTTCCGGCGGTATGGGCCAAGAAGTGTACGAAGTGACACCTTTGCTTCTCTAACACCTGGGAGACCCAGGCGGATCTGCATTGGTCTTCCACCGTTGTTTCCTGCTCAGGGGCGGATTGGGTTGGTTTTGATTTTTCCAGATCTAAGGCGGAATCTTCGTTGGGAAGTTCCTGCATCTCAGATCGGATCTTCGCGACTGCGTCCTGCTCAGCGGCGGTCGCGTCGGCGCTACTTACCAATGGGTTTCCGTCGGAATCGACGGTTTCCCCGATGAAGATGTGTATGCCGCGAACTGGGACGATGGAGAGCTTGACGGGGTTTGTCTTAGCCGGAATCCAACACTCATCCGGAGGGACGATCGGCAGATTTTCGGCGAAAAGGACGCGCCCCACAGCGATGGTGTCGTCGTAGCTTCCCATGGCGGAACCCACCCGGTTCCGGCCTCCAGACGCCGCTGGCCCCACGGTGGGCGCCAACTGTCGTTGCCTAATCGACGGTGCCTCGCAGGAGGGATCCTCACGAGGGGGAGAAGAAGTAGGGGCCATAGGGCGGAGTGCACACGGGACGGTGGTACGTGATGACCCACAAGTATAGGGGGTGTATCGTAGTACTTTCGATAAATAAGAGTGTCGAACCCAACGAGGAGCAGAAGGTGTTGACAAGCAGTTTCGATGAAGGATTCACTGTAAATGCTCACAGACAAGTATTCGGGGGTTTTGATGTAACGGATGAATAAAGTACAAGTAAGTAAAATGCGAGAGAAATAATTGCAGCGAGTGGCCCAATCCTTTTTAGCACAAAGGACAAGCCGGTTTGTTTACTTATAATGACCAAACGTTCTCGAGGACACACGGGATTTTAGTCTAGTGCTTTCGCTACATACAACTGATTAATCTTCATTGTTTTGATAAGTGTTGTGTGGGTGAACCTATGCTAATGTACCGCCCTTTCTAGGACTAATACATACTTGTGATTATACCCCTTGCAAGCATCCGCAACTACAAGAAAGTAATTAAGATAAATCTAACCACAGCCTTAAACTCTGAGATCCTGCGATCCCTCCTGCATCGATATACCAACGGGGGTTTAGGTTTCTGTCACTTCGGCAACCCCGCAATTGGCAAACGAGTACAAGATGCATTCCCCTAGGCCCATAAATGGTGAAGTGTCGTGTAGTCGACGTTCACACGACACCACTAGAAGAATAACACCACAACTTAAATATCATAACATTGAATATTACTCAACCATAGTTCACTACTAACATTTAGACTTCACCCATGTCCTCAAGAACTAAACGAACTACTCACGAGACATCATATGGAACATGATCAGAGGTGATATGATGATGAATAACAATCTGAACATAAACCTTGGTTCAATGGTTTCACTCAATAGCATCAATAACAAGTAGAAATCAATACCGGGAGAGTTTCCCCTATCAAACAATCAAGCAAACCCAAATTGCTACAGCGGTGACGAGGTGCAGCGGTAGAGATGGCGGTGATGATGATGAAGATGATGGTGATGGTGATGGGGATGATGTCCAGCTCGATGACGGTGACGATGGCGTCGATTCCCCCCTCCGGGAGGGAATTTCCCCGACGGATTCCTGCCCGCCGGAGAGCTCTTTTCTCTCTGGTGTTCTCCGCCCCGCAGAGGCGGTTGTAACCCTTCGTGAGGATTCCTCTGTGGCTTCGGTCTTCGGGACGAAGGGTTTCGCGAAGAAAAGGAGGCGAAAGGGGCTGTGGGGGCCCCACACCACATGGTGGCGCGGCCAGGCCATGGGCCGCGCCGCCCTATGGTGTGTGCCCACCTTGGGTCCAGCTGGCTCCCCCTTCTGGCTTCCTTCGTCGTCTGGAAAAATAGGATTTTTGGTAAAATTTCCTTCCACAGTTGATCTTCCGAAATATTGCATCCTGACGGTGCTTTTTCCAGCAGAATCCCGGCTCCGGTGCGCGATCTCCAAATAATCATGAAACATGCAAAATAGATGAAATAACATAAGTATTGTGTCCCAATATGAAATATATCAATGAATAACGAGAAAATTATGATATAAAATAGTGATGCAAATTGGACGTATCAACTCCCCCAAGCTTAGACTTCGCTTGTCCCCAAGCGAAACCGAACTCGGTAAACAGGTCCACATGTTTATGGAGTGAAGAGTCGATAAATAAAATACGGACAAGAAGCATCATATTCATTCACACAAGATATCATAGTAAACAACTTCCTCATATAACTCAACTTGAAACAAGTATAAGGTAATCACAAATAAAGGTGCATAAGAAATCATAATTGGTGATGGCAAACTTTGTTCTTGGTCAGAGAACAGTTAACAGATTATACTTATCTATTGAGCAGCGCTCTCATATTAAAGCTTATGGTAAACTTGCATACTCAATCATATTAATCATTGATGACTTTCAAAGCTATATTCATTCAGGTAAAACTTGTACTAAACAAGAAAGAGTAAAGACACGATGAAGCAAATCACAATATAATAGTTTGATCACAACAACTCAAATGCTTGCTCGAGATGGAGGGAAATAGGTTTACTAACTCAACATAAAGTAAAAGACAGGCCCTTCGCAGAGGGAAGCAGGGATTAAATCATGTGCTAGAGCTTTTTCAGTTTTGAAATCATATAAAGAGAATAAAAGTAAAGTTTTGAGAGGTGTTTGTCGTTGTCAACGACTGGCAGCGGGTTCTCTAACCCCCTTGCCAAACAGACCTCCAAAGAGCGGCTCCCATGAAGGACGTTACCTCTACCAGCAATGATGCGGCCTAAGGCCACGTGGGTTGCCCGATCTCACGAATTGACCGAGGGAAAGGCGGGGGAGAGGAAGAACACGAAGAACACGGCGAAGAACACGATGAACACACGCAAACGCACGCGACACAACCCGATACAATTCCGGTTTACTCCCGATAGCCCGAACCACTATCCCGATAGAATCCCTCAAGGAGAGACACGAGGTAGAATCCCCGAGAGAAAGACCGATATACGATCTATGGAGTCACACGTGTGAGAGACCGCGGTAGAATCACAAGTGCGAAAGATAAATCATATAAGGAGTGCCTTGATACAACTCATAGATTTGTGTCTAAGAGAGGAGGGGGTTTCCCTAATCCCGGAGGGATGGTGGAGGCATAAGCCAAGGTCTCACTCAAGTTATGTCTTACCTAATGAAGGGGGAGGTGGGAGCCTATATATAGGGAGCCACCAAAGGAGGGGTAGTTTAGGCATACAAAGGGATAAAGGGTTCAGATTTGATGCTCTTTGTAGTGGGGCGGTAGTGCCGGCGCAGGTAGGGCGACAGGGCCGTCATCCTCAGGTATAGTGGTAGGGCGGCAGTGCCGGTCATCCTGAACGGCAGTGCCGGCCTTCGCGGCGCGTCCCCTTCTCCTTGACGATCTCTTCCATGCTTCCCATGACCTTGACGTTGACCTTGAGTCCTCGAGCCTCCATGCCGTCATCCACTTCCTCCGTACTTGGCGATGTGTTCCTATCATAGTCATATGAAGGAGGATGAAGTAGCATACCATTCATGAGAGACAATTGTAGGCACGCATAAAGGAGAAGATTCACCTTTGCGTGACGTGTCGGCGTTGACGCACATGATGCGGTGGAGACCGAAGGTCGCCCCGTATCATCTCCCCCCACTTGAAAAAGAGTCGTCCTCGACGATGATTTTTCGTGAACGTGTAGAGGAGGTAGATGACACCAACGCTTGGATGTCCCTTCACTTGTCAAGAGCCCTATCAATAGCACAAGAAAGGAACAATCAAAGCGTAGCCAAAGTTCCACGAGTTTAGCAAGAGGGCGCAAGTAGAAGGAGGTCACCTTAGCAAGATACCATATGATGCGGCCTAAGGCCACGTGAGTTCCGCGTGTCTTGAACTTGCGATGGCGAATTGGTGGTGTCGATGACGATGGCGAAGTTGCGCCGGAATCCGGGGTGCCAACGGTGTCGTCGCGGTGTTGATGTAGGCGCGGAAGCAAAATAGACAACCGATGCACTCCAAAACGGAAACCGAGCAAATTATGTCAATGCCCGAAAAGTTGGGTCGAAACGAGCGGTCAAAAAATATGTTCCAAAAATCGTCAAAAATTAGGGATGGGCTATGTGAAGTATTTGGGGGATGCTGTTAAAATTTGGAGTCAAACGGGCTCCGGAAAGTTGTCAAAATTTGGGGCAAAAAGTGGAGGCAAAATTGGACGAAACTGGGTCAAATCGGTACAGATTCCGGTCAAACCGGATCTGGGACTGGCGCGCCCGGTCCAGACCGGGCCCCGGACCGGATGGAGCCCCTGGATTGCGCCGGATGGCACCGGTCTGTGCTCCGGTTTCAACCGGGTGGCCCGGTGTGTCGCCCGGTTTGGGGCCGGTCAGAGGAATTGGTGATGCGTTTGTTGCGGGGAATGGAGGCGGCCTGGCCTGGCGGGCGCAGCTGAGCAGGGCTTTGGCTCGCGCGTGTGGTGGTGGCCAGGAGTGGCGTGCGGGCCTTGGCCAGGGAGCAAAGCGCGCGCGTTGGAGGTTGGCCTGCTGCAGCTTGGTCGGACGGATCGAGCGGGGCCGGCTTGCACGCGCGGGTGAGGTCAGGCGTGGGCGTGGGCGTTGGTGCTGCGCACGCGCAGGACGGGGCCGTGCGGGGCAAGTGGCCGGCGGCGCGGAATTGGAGCGGAAGCGGCGTGGAGCGCTGCGGCCGAGCGGCGGCTTGGCCGTGGGGCGAGCGGCTGTGCAGGGGCCCGAGCGGAGGAGCTTGGCTTGCCGCGCGCGCTGTTGTGCTGTTGGCAGCTAGAGGAAACGAGCAGAGATGAGCGCTGCACGAGGGTAGCTTGTGCTGCGCTTGAAGGTGAGCGGATGGAGGCAGGCCAAGGTGGATGCTCGGCGGTAGGCTCGATTGAGCGGAGGGCCGGCGGGAAGTGAAGCCAGGAGAGAGCTGTTCGTGGGGAAGAACAAAACGATGAACACGCACGGACCCGGACCAAAAATTGCTCAGATTTGCAAGCAATTGATGAAATTGGAAGGAGAAAATTTGGGAAGTAGTAGATCAGCACCAATAACAACGGATCCGTGGATCAAAACCACAAAAAACGCAACAAATCCGAAGATCAAATTTCGAGCTATTTTTTGGGGCAATTTTTTTTTTTTGGGAAATTTTTGGGCGAAATTGATGAAATTGGAGGGTCAAATTCGTGGCAACCTTTGCTCTGATACCATATGATGCGGCCTAAGGCCACGTGGGTTGCCCGATCTCACGAATTGACCGAGGGAAAGGCGGGGGAGAGGAAGAACACGAAGAACACGGCGAAGAACACGATGAACACACGCAAACGCACGCGACACAACCCGATACAATTCCGGTTTACTCCCGATAGCCCGAACCACTATCCCGATAGAATCCCTCAAGGAGAGACACGAGGTAGAATCCCCGAGAGAAAGACCGATATACGATCTATGGAGTCACACGTGTGAGAGACCGCGGTAGAATCACAAGTGCGAAAGATAAATCATATAAGGAGTGCCTTGATACAACTCATAGATTTGTGTCTAAGAGAGGAGGGGTTTCCCTAATCCCGGAGGGATGGTGGAGGCATAAGCCAAGGTCTCACTCAAGTTATGTCTTACCTAATGAAGGGGGAGGTGGGAGCCTATATATAGGGAGCCACCAAAGGAGGGGTAGTTTAGGCATACAAAGGGATAAAGGGTTCAGATTTGATGCTCTTTGTAGTGGGGGCGGTAGTGCCGGCGCAGGGTAGGGCGACGTGGCCGTCATCCTCGGGTATAGTGGTAGGGCGGCGAGTGCTCGGTCATCTCGAACGGCAGTGCCGGCCTTCGCGGCGCGTCCCCTTCTCCTTGACGATCTCTTCCATGCTTCCCATGACCTTGACGTTGACCTTGAGTCCTCGAGCCTCCATGGCGTCATCCACTTCCTCCGTACTTGGCGATGTGTTCCTATCATAGTCATATGAAGGAGGATGAAGTAGCATACCATTCATGAGAGACAATTGTAGGCACGCATAAAGGAGAAGATTCACCTTTGCGTGACGTGTCGGCGTTGACGCACATGATGCGGTGGAGACCGAAGGTCGCCCCGTATCAAGCAAGGTAGATCATCCCTCTTCTCTTTTGTTTACACATGTACTTTAGTTTATTTAAGGATGACACTCCCCCCAACCTTTGCTTACACAAGCCATGGCTAACCGAATCCTCGGGTGCCTTCCAACAATCTCATACCATGGAGGAGTGTCTATTGCAAAATTAAGTTGCTTACTGATGAACCAGGGCAAAACATGTGAAGAGAATTATTAATGAAAGTTGATTAATTGGGGCTGGGAACCCCGTTGCCAGCTCTTATCGCAAAATTATAGGATAAGTGGATGAAGCCACTAGTCCATTAGTGGAGGCTGCCTAACAAGATCGAAAGATAAAACACCACATACTTCCTCATGAGCTATAAAACATTGACACAAATAAGAAGTAATAAATTTTGAATTGTTTAAAGGTAGCACATGAAGTATTTACTTGGAGTGGCAGGAAATACCATGCAGTAGGTAGGTATGGTGGACACAAATGGCATAGGTTTGGGTTCAGGTTTGGATGTACGAGAAGTATTCCCTCTCAGTACAGGTCTTTGGCTAGCAAGGTTAAATAGCAAGCATAGGAGTTGAGGGAAACAAACAAATATACATGTGATAGACATAATCATGCATCTTTCTTGTAAGCACAAACAGTTTTAACTTTAGAATACTAAGCTAAGAACTGATAAGAAAGATAATAACATCTTCTACATGTATTTCCTCTATTCTTCTTAAACTCAAAGTGTTGTTGCTATTGACCATTGCTAAGTTTGCCAAAACCAAATAGATTTACTCAATGCTCCCAAAGTGGTACCAATACTAAAATCAAGATCAATCATATAGTAGAAATTGCAAACTTAAATAAGGTGTGCAATATGTAAATGATAAGACTTCTCATTAATATTCCATAACGATAACTCACACCAAGGGACACATAGACAAACTAAAGGAGAGATACTTCCACACTGCAACCCATCTTATACGATAACTTCCCTACTCATGATGTGACACTACTTGATAATAAAAATTAAAAGGTAGTGATAATGTGATACCGCGGCACTCCCCCAAGCTTGGAACAAACCAAGGGGATGCCAATACCGATGATGGATTACTCCTTTGGCGATGGTGGTGATGAATCCCTCATGCGCTTCTTACAGATCTCCTTCAGCTTCAGCCTTCTCGGCTTGGCAAATCTGCACTAAGTCTCGAAGAGATTCATTGTTATCCGAAGTCGGCGATGGTGAACCCGTGACGGGCATCAAGTAATATCCCAAGCATTCTACGGAGTCGGTAATTCTCCTCCCCGAGTATCTCCACTTCTCTTCTTAGAGCCCGGTATTGACCACAAAACTCATCGGTAGTCCGTAGAGCTTCTTCCAAAGACAGGGAAAGAGTCGAGGCCAAGAGCAGGGGGTAAAGGTCCCTGCAAGTTATGAGAGAAAGAACGTCGAGTATCAACAGATCCCACCAAGACTTGCTTACTCCCCACAGCTTGTTGCTCTTGTTTTGACGACACCCTTTTCACTTCTTCCTTCGAAGGCCCTTTGCCCTTGTTGTTGGAGGCCATGGTGCTCCTAGATTGAAAATAGATCCTGGCAGAAACAGCTCGAAACAAAACACGTCGAGAAAACGATATACGGACCTCCAGGGGTCCGGGGGATTATATAATAAAAAAATTCGGAACAAACGGAAAGTACCGAGGTCGAACCGAGTCAGAAAGGGGCGACGAGGCGGTGCCACCATAGGGCGGCGCGGCCAGGCTGGGGCCCGCGCCGGCCTGTGGTGGCACGCCCTCGTGCGTCTTTTCCACTCCGTTTCGATCTCGTATTTTTTCATATTTTCCAAAAACAGCAAAAATATTGTTCGGAAAGTAAATTGCGAACTTTTCATTACCAGTACTGTTACCTATTCAAAGTCGAGTTCTGGCGAACTGTCAATTTGTCCTTTGATGAAAGCCTCCGGTGTTTCCACTTGAATAATATCAACATCAACATTATAAGAATCACCCGAGATATAATGCTTGAGTCTTTGTCCATTCACCACTTGCGTAGCATCGCCTTGGAGAGAGCTAATTTTAATTGCTCCTGAACGATACACCTCCTCAACAACATATGGTCCTTCCCATTTCGAGAGTAATTTCCCTGCAAAAAATCTGAGACGAGACCGATACAATAGGACTTTATCCCCAATATTAAACTCCCTTTTGATGATCCTTCTATGATGCCATTTCTTAACTTTCTCTTTAAATAGTTCAGCATTTTCATAAGCTTCACTTCTCCATTCATCTAGAGAACTTAATTGTAGCAACCTCTTATTACCGGCAAGTTTAGGATCTTTATTTAATTCTCTAACAGCCCAATAAGCTTTGTGTTCTAGTTCTAAAGGTAAATGACAAGCTTTTCCGTAAACCATTTTATAAGGTGACATTCCCATGGGGTTTTTGTAAGCAGTTCTATAAGCCCATAGTGCTTCTTTCAATTTACTAGCCCAATTCTTTCTAGATTTATTAACGGTCTTTCCCAAAATAGATTTAATCTCTCTATTTGATAATTCTACTTGACCACTAGTTTGAGGGTGATAAGCGGAAGCAATTCTATGATTAATACCATACCTAGCAAGAGTTTTTCTAAAACCTCCATGAATAAAATGAGAACCTCCATCAGTCATAATATATCTAGGTACTCCAAATCTAGGAAAAATAATATCTAAAAGCATTTTTAAAGAGGTCTCACCGTCAGCACTTTTTGTAGGTATGGCTTCCACCCATTTAGTAACATAATAAACAGCAACAAGTATATGAGTGTTACCTTTTGAAGAGGGAAAAGGTCCCATGAAGTCAAATCCCCAACAATCAAACGGTTCAATAACAAGAGTATAATTCATAGGCATTTCATTGCGTCTGGAGATATTACCAACCCTTTGACATTCATCACAAGATAAAATAAACTTCCTTGCATCTTTGAAGAAAGTTGGCCAATAAAAACCTGATTGTAGAACCTTTTGCGCGGTTCTATCTCCGGCGTGATGTCCTCCATAAGCACTACCATGATATTTACTCAATATCTCTTGTTGTTCATATTCGGGAACACACCTTCGCAGAATACCATCCACTCCTTCTTTGTATAAGTGTGGGTCATCCCAGAAATAATGCCTCAAGTCATAAAAGAATTTCCTCCTCTGATGAGCTGAAAAGGTTGGAGGCAAGTACTTGGAAACAATAAAGTTAGCATAATCAGCGTACCAAGGACTATCTCGCGAGCTTACCTTTATTACAGCCAATTGTTCATTTGGAAAACTATCATTAACAGGAACGGGATCATAAGCAATGTTTTCCAATCTAGACAAATTATCAGCAACAGGATTATCAGCACCTTTCCTATCTACAATATGTAAATCAAATTCTTGGAAAAGAAGTACCCATCTAATAAGCCTCGGCTTAGCATCTTTCTTTGTCATAAGGTATCTAATTGCAGCATGATCAGTATGAATCGTAACTTTTGAATCAACAATATAAGATCTAAATTTATCACAAGCAAAGACTACAGCTAACAATTCTTTTTCAGTAGTAGCATAATTTCTTTGAGAAGCATCAAGAGTGTTGCTAGCATAATGAATAACATTTAATTTTTTATCTACTCGCTGTCCAAGAACAGCGCCTACAGCAAAATCACTAGCATCACACATAATCTCAAAAGGCAAATTCCAATCAGGAGGTTCAACTACGGGAGCGAGTTGTTAAGGCTTTCTTTAGAGTTTCAAAAGCTTCCTTACAATCATCATCAAAAACAAAAGGTACATCTTTTTGAAGAAGATTAGTAAGAGGCTTTGAAATCTTGGAGAAATCTTTAATAAATCTCCTATAAAACCCAAAGCATGACCAAGAACACTACGAATACCTTTAACATCCCTCGGATAGGGCATCTTCTCAATGGCTTCAACTTTAGCTCTATCAACTTCAATACCTCTCTCGGAAATTTTATGTCCCAATACAATTCCTTCATTAACCATAAAGTGGCATTTCTCCCAATTAAGAACAAGGTTAGTTTCTTCACATCTCTGCAAAACTTTATCAAGGTTTCGCAAGCAACTATCAAAAGAATTCCCGTAGACGGAAAAATCATCCATGAATACTTCCACAATACTCTCACAAAAGCCATGAAAAATAGCAGACATGCATCTTTGAAAAGTAGCAGGAGCATTACATAAACCAAAAGGCATACGCCTATAAGCATAAGTTCCATAGGGACAAGTAAAGGTGGTTTTCTCTTGATCTTTAGTTTTAACAGCAATTTGTGAAAACCCAGAATAACCATCAAGAAAGCAAAAATGAGTATTTTTAGACAATCTCTCTAGCATTTGATCAATAAATGGTAAAGGGTAATGATCTTTTTTAGTAACCTTATTAACTTTTCGATAATCAATGCACATTCTATACCCTACAACTACTCTTTGAGGTATGAGCTCATCATTATCATTAGGCACAACAGTCATTCCTCCTTTCTTAGGAACGCAATGCACATGACTAAACCCATCTACTATCAGCAATAGGATATATAATACCAGCTTCAAGAAGTCGTAATACCTCATTTCTTACCACATCCTTCATCTTGGGAATTAGACGACGCTGAGGTTCAACAACAGGCTTCGCATCATCTTCCATATTAATGGCGTGTTGGCAAATAGAGGGAGAAATCCCCTTCAAGTCATCAAGAGTATAACCAATAGCACCTCGGTGTTTCTTCAATATTTGCAATAATCTTTCTTCTTCAAACTCGTAAGCTTAGAACTAATAATAACAGGATATATTTTCTTATCATCAATATGAGCATATTTAAGATTATCGAGCAAAGGCTTTAAATCAAAAACAGGATCTTCCTTTGGTGGCGGTGTTGTACCCAAATCTTCCACCGGTAAATCATGCTTGAGAATAGGTTGGCGAAGAAAAATCTCCTCAAGCTCATCTCTTTCTTTCCTAAAAACTTCACTCTCGCTATTCTCCAAATGTTGCTGCAAAGGATTGTTAGGAACAAGAACAATAGATGCACACTTGCTCCATTTTAAAATCATTACTAGGCAAATCAGCTTTATAAGGAGTTTTGGTAAATTTAGAGAAGTTAAACTCATAAGATTCACCAGCAAATTTAGTCAAAATTTTCTCTTTCTTACAATCTATAATAGCTCCACAAGTATTTAGAAAAGGTCTACCAAAAATGATAGGACAATCATCACTAGCAGCAGAACCAAGTACCAAAAAGTCAGCAGGATATTTAATCTTACCACATAGAACTTCCACATCTCGAACAATACCAATTGGAGAAATAGTTTCTCTATTAGCCAGCTGAATAACCACATCAATATCTTCAAGTTCAGAAGAATCAATTTCGTGCATAATCTCCGTGTAAAGCTCATAAGGTATAGCACTAACTGACAAGGGATCAACTTGTCAATGCCTACGGGTTATAGGCTAGGGTTTAGTTAGAAGTAGAGGGCAAGTAGATCTCGAAGGTTTCAGCCGAAAAGTACTCGACGATTACGAAAACTAGGGTTTGTGGACAATGATTCGATGATCTCTTCGTCCCTCGACCCCCTCTTTATATAAGAGGCGGAGCCGAGGGTTTCGTTTTGCACAAGTTACAGAGTTCGGGACGGTTTCCAACTCATCCGCCAGATTTACAAACAATACTTCCTATTACAACTCTACTTTCCTTAATATATCTTGGGTTCCCGAATCTTCTTATTCTTCGGATAGTGGGCCTTCAGTAAACCCCGGGTACTATTTTCGGCAGGCCCATTTGGGATGCCTATGTCAGTAGCCCCCGAGATTTTGCTTGAATCGTAGAATCAAGGAAAATCTCCACTGTTTATTTTTATTTGACAACTTAAACTTTTCTATGTTTCTTCATATAAATTTCTATATTGTACAGGGATACTGGTAGTTGGGGCTAGTTCATCTGACGGATCAGGTACTAGTTAACTGCTCTAGTGGCAATCCGCAAAAACCTACTTCAAGATCACGTCCCTGGACATGATCTCGGGATACTGGTGCAAACTTCGACAGGTGCCGCTTAAGGTCTTACCATTCTGTCGAGTCCGAGTCAAATTTATCGAGTACCTAACGCGTCCGTTAGGATTTTTCTTCGTATCTGTTGATACGGATAAAAGTAGCAGAGCGCAGTCTTCGGCGATGCCACGCCCAGCAGAACGGATCTGGGGTCTTACCTTCGCAAATTTGCGGCATTCGGAAATTGATCGCAACTTTGGCGTTCTGAGAATATATTGTCGAGTGCTTTTCCGGCAGTTGGAATGGCACATTTTATCGAGTCAAATATGACTTATATTAATCTCCCGATGGGAGTATATGTAGAGTTAATTATAACTCGAAATATACTCTCTTGCTTTTCTATCTTTGTTTCTTTTCCTTTTTAAATTTCATCGGGCACGCGAACAGCGTTCCCGATGGGAGTAGCCCCCGAGGCTACAGCCAAGAACTTGTGCTTGGTTGTAGGCTCAACATTTTAGTCCACCTTGTCGCTATATTGCCATTATTTCCCGATATTCTCTCTTTTCTTTCTTCTTTTTTTTTTTAATCTTTCGGGTGCGCGAACAGCGCTCCCGATGGGAGTAGCCCCCGAGGCTACAGCCAAGAACTTGTGCTTGGTTGTAGGCTCCCGCAATTTCTATATTTGCCATAGTCGAAATTTTACTTTTATCGAAGTAGCCCCCGAGCATTTGGGCAAAAACTTGTTTCTGACCAAAGGCTCCCGAAGTATTCAAATAAATTCTCCTGTCGCCATTCTCCTTTTATTTTTCTTGTCGACATACTTTCCTTTGTCAAATTCACTTTAGTTCTATTAATAGTCGGGATTTTTCTGCTTTGTGGGTCCATTGTTCCCACCATGTTGACACGTCGTGCAAGTGGGGGACACACGTCCTCCGCTTTCCCGGCGCACGTACGGTAACGCTCGTGTCTGTTCCACTTCAGTAAAAATACCTTTTTACCCTCTTATCTACTAGATCTTTTTTCACCACACGATTTCTTCATCCAACGGTTCATTACTTCTCCCGAAGCCTATATAAACCTTTCTTCAACCTCGGTCCACTTCCTCGCTTGCGCCGCACATTATTCCCCTCTGCAAAAACTTCCCTTGCGCCCAACTCTGTTTGATCTTCCGCACGCACAAGGCTTGCTTTTCCAGTGCCGTTGATGCCACCGCGCACGCGACTCACTCGCCATAGTACTCCAGAATCCACGATGGCTGCTGAAGATCTTGAGTGGGAGAGATCTAAAATCTCCAACCAGGATGTCAACATGATGAAAAGGCTTGGCCTGATGAAGAAAGAAGACGCCATCCGCTTTCCCAGCGAAGAAAGCTACCCCAACCCTCCAATGGAGTACCGGGTTAGTTTCGTTGATCATCTCATCCGCGGCCTTTCTACCCCAATTCACGATTTCCTCCGCGGTCTTCTCTTTGTCTATGGGATTCAGCTGCACCAGCTGACCCCCAATTCCATCCTTCATATTTCTATTTTCATCACACTGTGCGAATGTTTCCTTGGAATCACTCCTAATTGGGTTCTTTGGAAACGCATTTTCTGCCTCCGCCGCAATGGCTCCCACAACGCCACTTATAACATAGGTGGTGTTGTTATTTGTGTCCGAACTGACGTTGATTACTTCGACGTCAAATTTCCTGATTCTGTCCAAGGATGGCGCAAAAGGTGGCTCTACATACGCGAAGAAAGTGCCAACTCTGTCGAGCACAACATAGTCCCTTTTGACGGAAGTGCCAAAATTCAACGCCGCCGTTCCCGGGATGCTCGAAACTTCCGAAGAAGAGAAAAAGGCGACAGAAGCACTTATGTCTCGTATTCATCAGCTTCAAAATACTCGAGGCAAAGAGCTGTCTGGTGTCCAAATCACTGCCTACTTTCTTAGGATTAGAGTGCAGCCTCTTCAGGCTCGCAAAAATCCCCTTTGGACATATGCTGGTAACAATGACGCCAATAGGCTCTCCAATGATCTTTCTGTGAAGGACTTGGAAAAGCTTATTCGAAGAATTTCCTCGCTGAGCAAGAGGGATCCTATTCCTTCCTCTTGCCGCGTGGAACCATACAGCTCCACCAATCCTCTCCCCAAGGTATTTTGTCTTTTCGAGTTTTTATTTTGTTCCGAATTTTTCCTGCATCTCATTGTATTGATATCTTTCTAATTTTTCTTTTGTCGTTATTTTTCTGCAGAACCATCCTACTATGGATTCTCTTCCTCCTCTTCCTGAGGGTGGAGATGTCGAGGAAAGGGCCGTTGTCGACGATGACAACCAGGAGGCCCCCTCTTTTGTGAATGAACCCGCAGATTCTCGAAAATCTGCGGGATCTATTGAAAAGGATGCTGCCTCCGAAGGTACTACATCAGCACAATCTCCTCCTCCTCGCTGTTTCTCCGAAGAACAAAAGGAAAAGGAGCAATGTCGAAGATTCGGGACCTCCAAACCCGAAGAAACTGCCCCTTCACCGCGAAAGGCAGCTTATGATCCATATATCGAGAGTCTCATCAGCTCGTAAGTTCCTTGTTTCTTTTTATTTTTCTATTCGAAGAATTTTATTTGCCTTGCTTTTTATGCTGCCACCTTTTTGTCACAGTGATGATGATGAAGAAACACCAACTTTGGATGTGGCTGCTCGAACGAGCACGTCACATACTTTAGTTATTTCAGAAAAGCCAGTTGAAGGAGAAGAATCGTCGCCTCCTCAACAAAATGTCGGCACATCTACTCCTCCTTCGAGCCCCCTTGTCCCTTCGCCGAAAAGGGCAAGGACTGAAGTAATTTAGGAGCCGAGTCTTCAATTGAGTAGCTCTTCAAACCCTCTCTTGGATGATGTAAGTTCTCCATACTCTTGTCACTGTCTGTCTTTCTTCTGTTTGCTTTTAAGTGCCATTATATTTTCCTCATACCGAAATTTTCTTGCTTTGTCCTTTTCTTTCTTTAACAGCCCATGATCAAAGAGCTTATTCGCATCGATGCTCAATTCATTGGATATCGTGAATATGCTCAACAAACTGAAGGTGATGCCTTGCCGCTTTCTTTTGTACCATTACTCTGTTACTCCTTTGTTGCCGAAATTTTAACAAAGTTCTATCTTTCTTGGCAGAGAAAATGGCGGCTATCAACGAGCGTTCCAATGCACTAGCTCAAAAATTAGAGCAAAGTGAAGAGGCTCGTAAAAAGGCCGAATTGGACGCTGTTGAAGCTAGAGCAGAGGCTGACAAGGCCAAGTCTGAGGCTGCTGGTGTCGAAGATCTTAGAAAGAGACTTCACGCTGCCGAGAATTCGCTGAGCGAGCACATAGCTGCACAAGCTGCTCGCGAGGAAGCGATCCTTAAGCGTATAAGGACGCAAAGTCGCCGCTTCCTCAGTAAGTATCTGAACCATTTCATATCTTTTGTATTTTCTTCTTTGCATTCGCTTGTTGCTCAATAAGTTTCTTTCTTGACAGATAGAACATCTCAAGAGTTTGAACTTGAAGATCCCGACAATGATGCCCTTCTTGACGCCTTTTCCGTCCTCGAGTTTCATGGGTCAGAGGCACGCGAAGGCATTGATCATGCCAAAGCAGGGGCTGTCGCGACTCTTTCCTTATTTCTTCCCGAAGAAAGAGGAACCCGCAACTTTCCTTAACTTGGCCAAGTGCTTTGATCCACCAGAAGATCTTGGGCTGAAGGTGCGTCAAGAGAATATGAAGGTCACCGTTGAAAGCACTGTTGCCTTGGTAGCCAATAGCCAACAAACTATCGACTGGGCGAAAGTTGGCGACACTGAGCAGATAGAACAATCAAGGTGGAGGTCGCTGATCAAGGCAGCTAAGCCCAACACGAAGAAAATCTTGGCCTATCTCGGGATCGCGCCGTCTTCGACTCCTAGCTCATCAAGGCCGGAGGTCTAGTTGAATGCCTCTTTGCTTTTTCTTTTTAGCGTACCTTGTTCTTTTGACTTTGTCGCCATAGTGTTCTTGGCGATAGCTGCTTCGATGAGGTCTCTAGGAGGTCCTTCTTTTGTAATAGACATGTATATATTATGGGAATGAATGGAAATCTATCTTTTCTCAGTGATTGATGTCGAAATATTTCTTTTTTTTCCAGTTAATTTTTGACAATTATACGCCAGCTCCTGATCCTTCCAATATTTCGCCTTCTTCCCACTCAAAGAGAGCTCTTGCTGGTACTACTCCTCTCGAAGATTCTTTGCCGCAAGAATTGGATGATCTTCGGCAACAACTTCAGTATGCGAAGAAACAAACACTTGTGATGATGGAGAAATCTCGCAAATCATCTGAAGCCGAAAAAGTTGCACTTCAACAAGCTCACGAGGCCGTGGCCGCCAGGGAGGTTGCTGCTTCCGAGGCTGAGAAGGCAACTACTCGAGAAAATTTCATGCTCGAAATACTGAATGAAGCCAGTGCAGATATGTCAGGTATGTTTGTTTTCGTTCTCACTATCTTCCGTCTTCATGCTACGTCTCTTGAATTTTTCTGTTTCTTTGTTTTCATAGGCTCCTTTACTGATACTGTTGCTGAAGAGGAAAGGGTAAATACTAGGACAAACCTCCTTGTTAACCTTTCCCTTGATCATGGCTCTCTGTTTTGGGCTACCCCGGAGAGGACCCGCCAAATTGTCAGATTTCAAGATCGCGCCTCCCAAACTCGCGACTTCCTTGACTTCTGTACCAAGACCTTGTCTATGATTTATAATTCCATGTTTCCTCGAAACGCTCAACCAAAGACTCTTCTCGAGCTAATGGAAAAGTTTAAGGATGCCCACAGGATCCATGACTTTGTCAAAGCTCAACTGGTAGCTGGCGCCAGATTCGCTCTTATCATGCTTCAGATCTGCCACTCAAAGCTTGATCTGACCCAAGTTGTTGCGAGAGTCCATGAGAAGGTACGACGCCGAAGAGTTGGTGTCGACCGTATTAACACGAAGGTTTCACCTATAGCTGAGGAAATGATTGAAGACCTTCTTCGGATGGATGCCGACTTTTTTGCAGATGGACATTATGCTGATTTTCTTGGTGCTGCTCCCGAAGAAGACAGGATTACCCTTGACAATATATTGAACCAGGACTAATTTTTTCCTTTGGTAGCTAATTCTTCCTTGTAAATCGTGATTGTGATTATATTGTGAAGCGAACATCATATTTCTATATTTGTCTAGCCCCCGAGTATTTTCGGTGACTATTCGCTGTATTTGTATAGTGCGAGGTTTTGAACCAAGGCAATAATATGTAATTTTGGCGAATATCAGCCCCCGAGCTTTTTTATTTGGTACTATTTTGTATTTTTATTGACTCACGAGGTATCTTAATACCAAGGCGAGGTTTTTCTTTATGCGAGGAACTATATTGAAATTTGTCGGGTTGGAGATTTGAGCACGTCGAGAAAGAAAAGTTATATTGACACTATCTTTATTATATTGCAGCACCACGAGCCCGCCTCATTAAAAACCTTTCCCGGCCCCACTCGGTGCCCCGAAAAAGGAAAAGAGTGCGTCTGAAAACTCGTGGGCGTTTCAGTACATTGAAGTTTTACAAGGACTATATTTTAGCTCTAGGCGTATAACCGCCTGAGTTGCGCCACGTTCCAGGGGTTTTGCTCCTCCACCCCTGTCTTCTTGTCCTTTATCATGTATGCTCCTCCTCCGATTACTTCCGTGACGATATAGGGACCAAGCCATGGTGACTCGAGTTTTTCATGACTTTTTTGCGTGAGCCGAAGAACTAAGTCTCCCACTTGAAAGGATCTTGGCCGCAAACGTCGATCGTGGTAATTCTTCGAGTCCTGTTGGTATTTGGTTACCCTTGATAATACTTCGTCTCGAGCTTCGTCGAGTGCGTCTACGTCGTCTTCCAATGCTGTCCTTGAAGCTTCTTCATTATACCCTGTGACTCTAGGGGAGTCGTGCTCTATTTCTATTGGTAGTACTGCCTCTGCTCCATGGACCAGGAAAAACGGGGTCTCTTGTGTCGCTGTATTTGGTGTTGTTCGGATGCTCCACAACACACTTGGTAATTCTTCAGGCCAGGTATGTCGAGCTTTTTCTAATGGTCCCAACAGGCGTTTCTTGATGCCATTGCAAATGATGCCATTGGCTTTCTCGACCTGCCCATTGGTTTGAGGATGTGCAACTGACGCAAAGTGCAGCTTGATACCCACTTCTTTGCAGTAATCTTTGAATTCGTGGGATGTAAAGTTACTGCCATTGTCCGTGACGATGCTATGAGGCACTCCAAATCTGAAGACGAGGCCTTTTATGAATTTTACTGCGGATGCTCCATCTGGCGAATTTATCGGCTTCGCTTCTATCCACTTTGTAAATTTGTCGACAGCTACTAGCATGTATTCCTTTCCTCCCGGCCATGATTTGTGTAACTTTCCCACCATATCAAGTCCCCATTGTGCAAAGGGCCACGACAATGGTATTGGTGCTAGTTCTGCTGCTGGAGAGTGAGGTTTTGCGGCGAACCTTTGGCACGCATCGCAAGTCCTTACTATTTCTTTGGCGTCCTCGATTGCTGTCAACCAGTAGAATCCTGCCCGAAAAACCTTGGCTGCGATGGCTCGACTACTCGCGTGGTGGCCGCATATTCCTCCGTGTACATCCTTCGAATTACTCTTCCTTCTTCGGGTGTTACACACCTTTGCGGAACGCCCGAAATACTTCGCTTGTACAGTTCTCCTTTGATCACCGTGAAAGCTTTAGACCGTCGAATTACTCGCCTTGCTTCAACTGGATCGTCGGGTATTTCTTTCCCGAGGATGTATGATATATATGCTTGCATCCAGGGAACTCGTACCATCATCACAAGCTCTTGTTCCTCTTCATCCTCCGTGGTTTCTGTGAGGGGTGTCGAAGTTTTTTCTTTTTTCTGCACCTTTTTTGGCTTTGTAGATCTCTCCGATATTTTTTCCCAAAACACTCCTGGCGGGGCTGGGAGGCACTGCGACCCGATGTTTGCGAGGACGTCGGCTTCATCGTTGCTCAATCTACTGATGTGGTTTACCTCGCATCCATCAAATAGCTTCTCGAGTTCATTGTACACCTCCTTGTATGCTACCATACTATCATTGATCGCATCACATTGGTTCATAACTTGCTGGGCCACCAATTGTGAGTCGCCAAAGATTTTTAGTCGAGTTGCACCGCATGCTTTCGCCATCTTCATCCCGTGTATGAGGGCTTCATATTCTGCTTCATTGTTAGATGCGTTAGGGAACGTCATCCGAAGGATATACTTCAATTTGTCGCCTTCAGGTGATATAAGTACTACTCCTGCGCCAGCTCCTTCTACTCTCTTGGACCCGTCGAAATTCATGGTCCAGGTTCTCGACAAGTCGGGGGTCCTGTGTTTTGCAGCTCCATCCACTCTGCGATGAAGTCCGGCAAAACTTGCGACTTGATTGCTTTTCTTTTTTCATACGTGATGTCCCGAGGGGAAAGTTCTATTCCCCAAAGGGAGACACGACCCGTAGCTTCTGGATTGTTCAAGTATATTTGACAAAGGAGCCTCATTGACCACTATGATCGGGTGTGCCGAAAAATAGTGACGCAATTTTCGTGCTGTTGTGAATACTCCATATGCTAGCTTTTGGTACTGAGGGTACCTTTGTTTTGATGGTGATAAAACTTCGCTGACGAAGTATACCGGCCTCTCGTACTCCGTGGAGTTTTCCTTCTTCTTCTCTTTCGACAACTAGCACCGAGCTTACCACTTGGGGCGTGGCTGCGATGTATAGCGAGAGAGGTTCCTTTTCCTTCGGCGCCACCAAAATTGGTGGTATCGAGATTTTGCGCTTCAAATCTTCGAAGGCTCTGTCGGCTTCTTCGTTCCATTGGAATTTGTCTCCTTGCTTTATCAAAGCATAGAATGGTAACGCTTTTTCTCCTAGCATGGCGACGAATCTGCTCAAAGCTGCGACTCGCCCAGTTAGCTGTTGTATCTCTTTCAACTTTGTTGGCTTTCTCATTGTTACGATAGCTTGTATTTTATCGGGATTTGCTTCAATCCCTCTTGCCGAGACTAGAAACCCCAAGAGTTCTCTCGTTGGGACGCCAAAGGAACACTTCGTCGGGTTCAACTTCAAGCAGAATTTGTTGAGGTTGTCGAACGTTTCCTTGAGGTCCTCGATCAGCGTTGTCCCCTCTTTTGATGTTATGACGACGTCGTCGATGTATACTTGCACGTTTTTCCCAATCTGTGTCGCCAAACACTTCTGCATCATCCTCTGATATGTTGCTCCCGCGTTTTTTAGACCAAAGGGCATTGTTCTGTAACAAAACACACCATAAGGTGTAATGGACGCGGTCTTTACTTCATCTTCTTCTTTCAACCTGATCTGGTTATAACCAGAATACGCGTCCAGGAAGGAAAGACGTTCGCATCCAGCCGTGGAGTCGATAATTTGATCGATCCTTGGGAGGGGAAAGTGATCCTTTGGACAATGTTTATTGAGACATGTAAAGTCGACGCACATGCGAAGGACCTTAGTGTTTTTCTTTGGCACCATCACAGGATTTGCTACCCATGTGGCTTCTGTGAATATTTCTTTGATAAAACCAGCTTCTTGTAGTCCATTGATTTCTGACAGCATAGCTTTGCGGTTTGGTTCCGAAAAACGCCGCAAAGGTTGTTTGATTGGTCTCGCTGATGGATCCAAATTTAGGTGGTGCTCGGCAAGTTCCCGGGTACTCCGGCATGTCAGCTGGACACCATGCGAAGATTTTCCAGTTCTCACGGAGGAAGTCGACGAGCGCGCTTTCCTATGCGATATCCATGTTGTTTGCGATAGATGTCGTCTTTTTCGGGTCTGTCGGGTGAATCTGCACCTCCTTAGAATTTTTCTCTGTATTGAAAGTTGATTCTTTATTTGGCCTTCCAACGTCTGGCAGTACGTCGTAATCAGTCATACTTTTCGACGCCAAATACTCAGCTTGCATCCCGAAAGTTTCTGATAACCGATGAAAATCCTTGTCGCACTTATCAGCTAAGGCGAAGCTTCCTTTGACTGTGATTGGTCCCTTTGGTCCGGGCAATCTCCACAACAGGTATGTATAGTGTGGTACTGCCATAAATCTAGCATATGCTGGTCGTCCCAACAAAGCGTGATACTCGCGATGGAAAATCCACGACTTCAAACTCCAGTTTCTCGATTCTATAATTTTCTCGGGTTCCAAACCGAACGTCGAGGTTGATCTTCCCCAATGGGTAACTTGGTTTCTCCGGTGTGATGCCGTGGAACCTTGTGTCCGTTGGCTTCAAGTTTGCTAAGGATATGTTCATCTTCCTCAATGTATCCGCATACATAAGGTTTAAGCTGCTGCCACCATCTATGAATACTCGAGAAACATCAAATCCCGCAATAACCGCCGGCGAATAAGTGCCGACCGCCCCGGTCGAGGAACTTGCTGCGGATGATCCGCTATGGTGAAGCCGATGTCTTGCCCCGACCAATTGAGGTACTCAACTCGTTGGTGGAGGCATTTTCTCTCGCCATGAACACATGTCTCGAGATTACTTTTTGAGTTCTGTTGGACGGCCTTCCCTTCTGAATCATCGACACCGCTCCGTTTGAGTTAGGGTCGACATAAGGTGGTGGTGGAGGTGCTGCCGCTATTCTGAGCTGATGCCGATTGTCGTCTGTAATCGCGGGAGGTGGTGGTAGGTGAACTTCACTCCTGGGCTCCCGAGGATTTCTCTGTGCTGCTCGAGCGTGAGCGTTTTCGCATATCCGAACATTGCCCGAAAATTTCGACAGTCTTTTCGCAGGTGCCCTGACTGTCTTTTCCCGTTGCTGTCGAGGAAAAAATGCATCTGACACGGTCCGTTCAGCATTTCTTCGGGGGATACGAAAGGTCTTGGAAACCTTGGCCCACTATTTTGTCTATTGCGGGAGTCGTCCCTATTATCGCTTCGCTGCTCATTGCTTCTCTGATAATCATCTCTATTGTTTCCTCCTGTGTTTGCCCGAAATCTTGCCGAAATTTGCCCTGGGGCGTCATAGTTCGGATACTGTCGAGGAAATCGTCGCCTCGATTGATAATTTCGACCACGGTCCTCCTCTGGCGACCTGTGCCGTTTATTGTGGACTGCGTCTTCTCCATCCGCCCATCTATTTGCTATCTCCATCAACGCGGATACTGTGTTTGGATTGGTCCTTCCCAAGTCCTCGACAAAATCTCCACGCCTAATTCCTGCAACAAACGCATCTATTGCTCTCTCGTCAGATATATTTTCTGCCGAGTTTTTTATGATGTTCCACCTTTGGATGTATTTTCTCATTGACTCATCTGGCTTTTGTCGACATGCCCTCAGCTCTTCTAACGACGCAGGTTTTTTGCACGTGGACCTGAAGTTTTTGACGAATACATCCTCGAAACTTTCCCAACTGTCGATAGATCCTGGCGGAAGCTTTTTGATCCAAGATCGTGCGGCTCCACTTAAATGCACCTGAATACTTTGCATGGCTGTTGCCCTAGTTCCTCCAGTTAACTTCATTGTCTAGAGGTAATCAACTAGCCAATCCTCTGGATCTTGCAAGCCGTCGAATTTTTTGAAGTGATCAGGCAACTTAAATCCCGAAGGGACTCGAGTTTTTCGTACTCTCCTTGTGAAGCACGGCAGGCCGCACATGTCCTCGTCGTTAAGCTCCGGGGATTGCCGATGATCCCTTCTGCTTTGCCTTGCTCTATCGACCCTTGCTTGTGCTCCTGTGTCTCTTGCTCCACTTGGTCCTTCATGGACTGCCGCCGTTGCTGCTGCAGGTCGTGGACTATTTTGCCTTGCCGTTCCTTTGGGAGGCGTTGATACAAACGCTGTCCCCATAGCTCCAACCCCTGCTAACGCCATATTGTATAATGTTTCCCTTGGATCTCCTAGGGGTGGCCTAGATGAGAGGATGTAAGCTTGTGTCGCCATATACCCAGCTTCTGGTGTCTTAGGGATAATGTTTCCTCTTGTATCTATCGACATAAAGGACATGTCGAGGTTTTGAACCAAGTGCTCTCTTTCCGCTTCGGGTATGTGTTGTAACCTTGATCTTCCTCTGTTCCGAGCCTCCCCGTGGCTATCATCCGAAACTCTAGATTGTCGACTTAGATCTGCCCTTCTCCTGCTGGATGCAGAAGCTGCCTCCTTTCTCCTGTTCAACTCAGCTGTCTGTTTTTCTATTTCTCTGGCAGTTCGCGCGAGCCTATATTGATAAGCTTGCAGTTCTTGAGCCGTAGCTGTTGTCGTCATTGGCTCCGAACCATCTAGAGCTTTTGCAGCTCTATCCCAGGCTGCTTGTGGAAGTTGAACTCTGACACGTGGTGTGGGCCCGACATATTTAGTGCCCATACCTCTCCTTAGATCTGAGGGATCGACATAGGGATTACCCAAATCGTCGAAAGCCTCCGATGTTTCCTCTTGATTTTCGATAGCATAAATCTGATGATATTTTGTACTCGGATCTATGTTGGGTTTGGTGACATCATTGTTGAGATTGATGAAGACCTTGCCCATCGTGATAGATTTGTCGATGAAGTCGTAACTCGTCGACATCGCTTGAGCCATCGCTTATATATGAGTCCGCAGATGACTCAAACGATGTGTCGCCGAAGATCTTGGCGAGTTTCTTTATTGCTCGGTGCCGACGTAACGTGTTGCCGAAGTTTCTTCTTCTCCCGACTCGGTTGACGATGCATAGCTTGAAAAATCGGAATCGACCGCCGACGATCCCGACGAAATCGGAATTTCGACACGATACGATCCTTCCTTTTCGACGCGAAAGTGAAACCTTCCGAACGTCATCTCCATGGGCTCCGCCGGATACGCATATGCATCCAAACGGGAGGGTGGGTGAGGAACAAAATCGACAAGACCAGCAGCGATCCGTTTACCTCGGTCCATTGTGTTGCTTCCGGTTGACGATGTCGAAGATCTTGAACGTGCCATCGAGATCAGATCCTTACGCCTCTAATTCCCACAGACGGCGCCAATTGACAAGGGATCAACTTGTCAATGCCTACGAGTTATAGGCTAGGGTTTAGTTAGAAGTAGAGGGCAAGTAGATCTCGAAGGTTTCAGCCGAAAAGTACTCGACGATTACGAAAACTAGGGTTTGTGGACAATGATTCGATGATCTCTTCGTCCCTCGACCCCCTCTTTATATAAGAGGCGGAGCCGAGGGTTTCGTTTTGCACAAGTTACAGAGTTCGGGACGGTTTCCAACTCATCCGCCAGATTTACAAACAATACTTCCTATTACAACTCTACTTTCCTTAATATATCTTGGGTTCCCGAATCTTCTTATTCTTCGGATAGTGGGCCTTCAGTAAACCCCGGGTACTATTTTCGGCAGGCCCATTTGGGATGCCTATGTCACTAACACTTGCACCAATATCACATAAACCATAATAGCAATGATCACCAATTCTAACAGATAGCATAGGAACACTAGCTTTTTTGGGTTTATTAGGATGTGAAACAATATTAGAAGCATCTTCACATAAAATAATATGACCATCCTCCACATTTTCAGTCACAAGATCTTTAACTATTGCAACAGAGGTTCAACTTTTATTTGTTCTTCAGGTTCTATAGGTTTCTTTTCACTTTTATGAACCGCACTATTTATAACAGAGTACTCCTTCATTTTAGCAGGAAAAGGAGTTTTTTCAATATAAGCTTCAGGAATAACATGATCAGCAGTTTCAACTACAACACATTTATTAACAGATGAATCAATTTTATCTTTATACGGTTCATGATACTTATCAAAATTCTTCTTAGGCAATTCATAATGAGAGGCAAAAGCTTTATAAAGATTTGCAGCAACTTGAGAATCAAGACCATATGTAGCACTCATATTACGAAATTCATCAGTATCCATAAAAGCTTCAATGCATTTATAATCATAAATTATACTTGATTCTCTATCCTTGTCGTTCTCCCAACCTTCAGTATTTTCTTGGATCCGATCAAGAAGGTCCCTTTTAAACTCTTCTTTATTGCGTGTAAATGATCCAGAACAAGAAGTATCCAGCAAGGTCTTGTCTTGAAAAGAAAGTCTTGCATAGAAATTATCAATAATAACATTACCAGGAAGCTCATGAATGGGGCATTTGAGCATTAAAGACTTCAATCTCCCCCAAGCTTGGGAAATACTCTCTCCATCATGAGGCCAGAAATTATATATGCGGTTCCGATCTTTGTGAATTTCACTTGGAGGATAAAATTTGGAATAAAATAAAGGCACAATGTCCTCCCAATCAAGAGAATCACCATTCTTCAGCAATTTATACCAATGCGCCGCTTTACCAGACAGCGATATAGAGAATAGTTTCTTTCTAACTTCATTCATAGCAATACCTGCACATTTGAATAACCCGCATAATTCATGCAAAAACAGTAAATGATCACCAGGATGGATAGTTCCATCCCCTTCATAGCGGTTATCCATAACATGTTCAATAATTTTTGTAGGTATTTTGTATGGTATTACTTCCTCACCTGGCGCCTCATCCACTACCGTTGCAGTAGTAGTAGATTTCCCAAATAGAAATTGAAGAGAAGATCTCTCCATAATGACTTATAGCAGCAGGCAGAAATAAAATCAGCACAAACAGTAAAGGTTTTCCTTACCAATTCCACTTACCAATAGCGCTTCACTCCCCGGCAACGGCGCCAGAAAATAGTCTTGATGACCCACAAGTATAGGGGGTGTATCGTAGTACTTTCGATAAATAAGAGTGTCGAACCCAACGAGGAGCGGAAGGTGTTGACAAGCAGTTTCGATGAAGGATTCACCGTAAATGCTCACGGACAAGTATTCAGGGGGTTTTGATGTAACGGATGAATAAAGTACAAGTAAGTAAAATGCGAGAGAAATAATTGCAGCGAGTGGCCCAATCCTTTTTAGCACAAAGGACAAGCCGGTTTGTTTACTTATAATGACCAAACGTTCTTGAGGACACACGGGATTTTAGTCTAGTGCTTTCGCTACATACAGACTGATTAATCTTCATTGTTTTGATAAGTGTTGTGTGGGTGAACCTATGCTAATGTACCGCCCTTCCTAGGACTAATACATACTTGTGATTATACCCCTTGCAAGCATCCGCAACTACAAGAAAGTAATTAAGATAAATCTAACCACAGCCTTAAACTCGAGATCCTGCGATCCCTCCCGCATCGATATACCAACGGGGGTTTAGGTTTCGTCACTCCGGCAACCCCGCAATTGGCAAACGAGTACAAGATGCATTCCCCTAGGCCCATAAATGGTGAAGTGTCGTGTAGTCGACGTTCACATGACACCACTAGAAGAATAACACCACAACTTAAATATCATAACATTGAATATTACTCAAAACCATAGTTCACTACTAACATTTAGACTTCACCCATGTCCTCAAGAACTAAACGAACTACTCACGAGACATCATATGGAACATGATCAGAGGTGATATGATGATGAATAACAATCTGAACATAAACCTTGGTTCAATGGTTTCACTCAATAGCATCAATAACAAGTAGAAATCAATACCGGGAGAGTTTCCCCTATCAAACAATCAAGATCAAACCCAAATTGCTACAGCGGTGACGAGGTACAGCGGTGCAGATGGCGGTGATGATGATGAAGATGATGGTGATGGTGATGGGGATGATGTCCAGGTCGATGACGGTGACGATGGCGTCGATTTCCCCCTCCGGGAGGGAATTTCCTCGGCGGATTCCTGCCCGCCGGAGAGCTCTTTTCTCTCGGTGTTCTCCGCCCCGCGAGGCGGCCGTAACCCTTCGTGAGGATTCCTCTCGTGGCTTCGGTCTTCGGGACGAAGGGTTTCGCGAAGAAAAGGAGGCGAAAGGGGCTGTGGGGGCCCCACACCACATGGTGGCGCGGCCAGGCCATGGGCCGCGCCGCCCTATGGTGTGGGCCCACCTTGGGTCCAGCTGGCTCCCCCTTCTGGCTTCCTTCATCGTCTGGAAAAATAGGATTGTTGGTAAAATTTCCTTCCACAGTTGATCTTCCGAAATATTGCATCCTGACGGTGCTTTTTCCAGCAGAATCCTGGCTCCGGTGCGCGATCTCCAAATAATCATGAAACATGCAAAATAGATGAAATAACATAAGTATTGTGTCCCAATATGAAATATATCAATGAATAACAGCAAATTATGATATAAAATAGTGATGCAAATTGGACGTATCAGTACGCGATTTACCCAACTTCGGAACACCTGCACGATGACAGGGCCTACTGCTGCTTGTCTGGAATTATCTGGGCGTTTTCGCGTTGTTACAATGAGTTGTGGTTGTGCCTCTAGGGCTCCCGGGATCCGGCTTATAAAGGCGCACGGATCTAGGGTTTACATGGAGAGTCCTAGCCGGATTACAGGTTGCCTAACTACGGTACAATGTCTTGCCGTGTACGTCAAGGATCCGCCTTTACTTATACATCGTACCGGATCCGGGTTCCTAATGGGCCTCCATGGATCCGGGTTCCTCCAAATGTCGGTTGGATCCGGCTTCCCTCTCCTGGACCGGACTTCATCCTTCAGGATCAACAACAACTGGGCCGCCCGATGGGCCACATGCCACATCACCATCTATGTGTTATTCTTGGAGCGTCTTTATTTTTGGTTGTGTATTTTATTTTCAATAAAGTGGGCACCATCATACCATGTTTGTTTGGGAGAGAGACACGCTCCATTTTAATTGTATGAATGCTCTAGTTTTCACTCTTATTGTTCAACGAGCGTTTTATTTTTGGTAGTACTGCGTTTAGCTCTGGTTTTTCACTCCTATTTTGTTCAGAGCTTGTTAGTATGCTTCAGTTATATATGATTAGCTCTCTGATCTTTAATGAATATTATAAATGAGAGCTGTTTCAAATAAGTTGATTGGTGTTGGATACGAGTAAAAAGGTTTCATATTAATAGTGATGCAAATGGAAGATCTCCTCTCGATGTTTCAATTGGGTTGAATTGATCATTTAGTTTAGACTTTTAATATCACCATATGCTTTAATTAATAAGTTTTGTCGCTATGCATGATTATGACCATTATTGCTCTCTTAGTTGGTCGCTATCTTTCTTTTTGCTAGCCTTCATTCTGTACTGAGTATGATCTCTACTCGTGCATCCAACCACCAAAAACCGAAATATGCCAAAAGTGTCCACCATACCTACCTATATGTGGTATTTCACCGCCACTCCAAGTAAATTTACATGTTCTACCTTTAAAACCTTCAAAATAATTCCTTGTTTTTGCAATACATAGCTCATGGGAAAGTAGCCTAAAAAAATATTATGGTGAGGAATATGTCACTTATGTATCTTAGTTCTTCTAAGCTGCTTGTTGTGTGGCAACCATGCTGATATGGGGACACCATCATCATATTTTTGATAAATATCATGTGAGTTACTATGCATGTCCGTCTTGTCTGAAGTAAAGGAGATAACCATGATAAAAGGTTAGAGTATGCATATTGTTAGAGAAGAACATTGGGCCGCTAACAAAGTCATGTTTACATGGTGGAAGTTTCAGCATGGACATTAAAACCTCAAAAATCTCTTATGAGAAATTTATGTTACCCAAGGCTTTAAGCTTAAAGAGGAGTCCATTTGTCTGTTGTCCATGTTGTCCCGGTATGGATGTCTAAGTTGAGAATAATCAAAAGCGAGAAATCCAATGCGAACTTTCTCCTTAGACCTTTGTACAGGTGGCATGGAGGTACCCCTTTGTGAAACTTGGTTGAAACATATGTAATGCGGTGATAATCCATGGAAATCCGAGCTAATTAGGACAAGGTGCGGGCACTATTAGTATTCGATGCATGAGGCTTGCAACTTATAGGAAGTTTTATACATAACCTATATTACTTATTGCTACCGTTGACACAATTGCTTCTCTTAAAATTTTAGATCTCTATGTTTTCAGAATAAAAAGCTCTAGCACATGTTTAATCTCTGCTTCCCTCTGCGAAGGGCCATTCTTTTAATTTTATGTTGAGTCTTCATCTTCTAAGTTATAAGCACCTTCTTATGAGAGCATAGTTGTCATTCTTAGTTTTATGTGCATGGTCCCAAAATTATATTGATTGAATCATGAATGTGTTATTAATTGTTTTTAAATTATTTGTATCTAGTCAACCTTTGAACTTTGAAGGTGCATGTCACCTCAAAAATTATTCTTTTTATCACTTACCTATTCGAGGACGAGCAGGAGTTAAGTTTGGGGATGTTGATACGTCGCAAACGTATCTATAATTTTTGATGTTCCATGCTTGTTTTACACCAATTAGTATATGTTTTAAGGGACTAACCTATTAATAGTTGCAAAAGTGCACAAGTTGTTGGTTTCAACTTTCCCAAATTCTAATTATTGCCTGGGCTCTATATGGTCTTACGCGGTGCTCCCCCCTCGTATCCGCCCGATCATCATCCGGTGGCTGGAATGAAACTGAGCTACCGTCCAAAATAGCGACACAACACGTCTCTCTTCATTGTCTTTCGTCGCTCGCCGTCTTCCCCGTTCCCCTCTCTCTCTCTCCCCTTCCTCGCGGCTATCTCACGCGAATCCACCATTAAATCTTTTCCTTCGGCGGCGAGAAGATCGGCGGGAAGCTGCGGCGGGCGGCCATACTGTTTGTGGGAGAGTATTGGGCACCGGCGTCGACAAGGTCGAGTGGATCGACTCTTCCTCCGGGCTTGATGTGGCGAGAAGGATTCGCTCGGTGGCGCGACCGCCCGATTCGACGGTATGGAGGGGCGGTGACCGTCGTGCGACTGCCGGTGAAGCACCATAGGCGGCTCGTCCTCTCAAATCGACTCATCCACGGTGTGGTTAGTGTTCCAATCCTCTCGCCCCCGCCATTTGGTTTCCCTGCTGCTTGTTTTGCTTGATTTCACTTTCGTTTTTCGATTTCGTGCTTGGTGGTATGAGCGGTGGTGGTCATGGTAGTTTGGGGGTTCAGATTCCCACGTCCGCCATGAGATTGGTTTTAGTAGAGCAGGCTGCAGATATATTAGATGTATCTTTGCTCAATAACTACATGTACGCGACACCAACAGCTCTACCTAGGATGTATATTTTGTGGTTTTCCGATCTTACGGTGTTGTTCATGGAGTTTACTAGTTCATCCTATATGTCACGTGTTCTTCTGTGATATTAGATGTACATTTTGCTCAATGATTACATGTACTGATGTACCTAGTTTTAGCATTGTATTTTTGGCCATCCTATATGTCACGGTATTGTAGCATTGTATTTTTGCTAAATAATTACATGTTTTAAACCCAATCACACCCCTGTAGGCTGAAATTTTCGGTGTATAGTTGCATTGTACAGGTCCCCTGTAGCATAGTATTTTTGGCTAAATAATTACATGTTTTGAACCCAATCACACCCCGTACTCCCGTAAGCTGTAATTTTTGGTGTATAGTTGCATTGTACGGGTCCCCTGTGTGTACATTTATTTTTGAAAGGAAGCATGTCAATATAAGTTTTCTATTCATTTTTGTATGTATTTTTTATGATTAAATTGAGTTCTCCGTGAAGAAATCCAACTTAACCAACATTACTCGATGTATTTTAAAGCTTTTTTCACAATTTGACCAGCATGAGTCAAAATGGTTGTAACATTAAGTCAATTTATACAGTACTGGTTGTTAATTGCGAACTCAATCAACAATATTGCTTGTATTTTGTTTTACCGGTTTTAGTTTAATTTAATTTAATTTCTATATGTACAAAACCAATTCAAACAACAGTATTGGTTGTAATTTTGCTGCAAACGAAACGTTTTACGCTCCGCCACCCGCTCGTCCTCGGCTTGGAACCGCCGACGCGGCCGCAGCACCAACGCCCGCCCGCCTCTGCCTTCGCCCCAAACCACGGTAGCGGGCGCGTCTCCGCCGCCCCGACGATCGTCACTGGCGGCTCCCCGTTCCTGGATGTCGCCCGCCGCTAGCATCCAATCGGGAGGGTGGTCTCCCGTGTCCCAAGTGCTCCAATCCAATTCAACACCCTCACGGTGCACCAAGGTGAGCTACAATTTTTGGCATTCTCTGTTTGTTCATCCAGATTTAGGGATGAATGTAACAATAGTAACTTGGCTCCAAGTCTGGATATAATATTTTTGAAAATAGATGTATTTCTAATCTTTTTTACATCTAAATGATTGGAATATCAATGTGTATTTCTCCTGATTTTGGATGTAATTTATTAATTTATAAAGCTTTACTGTCAGATTTTGGATGTAGTTTATCAATCTTTTGATGTAAATTTTCAGTGTGCCCAGCAGCAGCAGTCTACATGTAAATTACAAAGCTATATAAACATTTGTTTTCATGTGATGTAACTATTTGAGTTCTAAATATAATTATTAGTAACTAAATCTTTGTAATTTTTATGAATACAGTTGATAAGATGGTAGAGGGCCGGTAAAAGAAAATCGGTCAAAATAGATGACACAGGGGCAGACGAGACATGAAAAAACTACTCGACTGTGCTCGTTTCGTTAGTAGGCAAGCGTTTTCCTTTTTCCTTTCTTTTTTTTGGCTACATGTCGCTTTCACAGTTGGGACCACTATCCTTTTTGAGAAATAATTCCGTTTAGACAGGGGAGCACTCCCTAAGACTAATGGGTGCTATAGCATTATGTAGCATTGTCCTTCAACTTTGTTGTGCAGGAAATACACAAATATGGAAGGAAATAGCTCATTATGGTGAAATCTGGAATTTTCCGGAATCTGTCCCTGCTGAATACTTTTCAAAGATCGCTTCGAAACTGCATCAAAACGACGTCCAATGGAAAAGTCGTAAACTACAAAGTTGTAGAGAATTTCAAACCGAACAGTTTGGACATCTTATTCGTCCAGAACAGACAACGGATGCATCCGGCAGAGCATAATTACTGTGGAGGTTCGTGCAGTCTCGGAACTCCGAAAGTTGGTGACGTATTTGACACAAACTTTTTCCATACCTGGATATTTCGACCCAGCCACGAGTTGTGAGGCTCATGATGGACAGAGGGTTTGGATCCCCTGGAGTTGGACTCAACTCCACCGGGTGGAGTTCTGCAAATCTTAGCCGTTGCATTCTCCCCAAGGCCCAGATTTAACCACGTCTGTATATTCGCATCGTCTGAATAATGTCGTGAAGGTTCAGGGCAGCATCACGATTTCTGTTGTCTCTCCTCCATCAGCCCGTGGACACAACCTTGTCAGCTCCGGCAGCCAGAACGACGGCCTAAACCTGACCTCTCCAGCAAGTAGCCCCCGCACCACGTTCTACCCCAACTCGCGAGGAGCTCCTCCACCGAGTGCTGCAGCACGAGCATGTCTAATAGGCCCCTTACTTTTCTGCCTCGTATAACGCTCGCAATTCGCCTCATATAGCGTGAAGTCGCGGAGCTTCGCTGGGACGAACTCCCCGCCGTCGTATTTGCAGGCCGCGCGGCGGCTGCCGCCGGCGGATCTTTTGCAAAAAAGCCGCCAGGCATCCTCCACATTGTCCGGCGAGCGGGATCGCTTGGATCCGCTCGCCGGCGAGGCGGTACTACGGCGGCGGGAGTCCATGGTTGAGATTGGGTGGAATGCGGCGTGGGGTTGGGACGAATTGCTCGCCGGAGCAAGAGGAGGAGGCGGCGGCGCACTGCGGAGCTAGGGTTGCGAGTGAGGGGTTAACCCCACTCGCACCTGCGCCCGTTATAAGTAGGGGGCGGAGGGGCCGGTTTCCTGGGTCCCGTATTCGGGGCCTGCTAGACGGCCCAAACCGCGCCTGCGCCGTATCTCGCCGGAATTTTACGGGGTGGGCGGGTTATAAGGGGCCTGTTAACCTGCTCTTACGGACTCAACCCGGCCAGTCGCCGCCGCACAAGGAGCTAGCCTAAAAACGTGAGCGTGCAGCGTCGCCGCCGCACCGGGAGCTCGCCCCACATAGCGATCTTGCATGCAGCTGCCATGGAGTCACCACCGAACCAGGTGCTCGTCCAAATCTCGAGGGTGCATCGTCGCCGCCGCACCGAGAGCTCGGCCTACATAGTGAGCTTGCAACCACGGCCGCCTCACCATGAGCTAAAAACTTCCCTCCAAATTAAATAGATCACAGGTTATTATAGCTTGATTAAATCTGGGCCACAGAGCGTATACAAAAGCTGAGATTTTCCTAAATCCACGCGGTGGAGTTGAGTCCAACTCCAGGGGATCTGAACCCATGGACAGAGGGGAGTCCTAGGAAGATTCTAGAGGTGCCCAAGAGCCCTTGGATCAAAGGGGCATCCATCCCATGGCCTAGATTGCATCTCCAACACTATATATTGATGGGAAACCCTATTGGAGGCCCCCAAGCATTGTCACGAAAATCCTCCTCCTTGGCAGCAACCAAGGAGGGGGAAACACTCATCTACACCAGCACCAACTCAAGGAAGAAGAAGGCTAAGGGGCGGCGCTCCCCCATGATGCCGGCGGCGGGGAATGAGTCCCCCGCGCCGCCGCCGGCGCCGCCAACGCCTCCGCCTCCCGGCGGTCCTCGTTGAGCCCTCCAACGTCTTCACCGCCATCTCCATCACCAACTCCTCATTGTATTCAGTGGTCCATCCTCTCACAAACCTCTGTACCGCCCTATGTAAACATGGTGTTTGATGCTATAAGTTGTAATCCTATGATCTATGTCATGTTGCCATAGTTTATTTGTTCTTTGATTGATTGGTTGTTTCTCTTTGGTTCATTAGAGTTGTATGTTGATATGTTACCGTCCTTGGTGCCCATTATATTTGTGCGCGCATGGATCAAGCACCATAGGGTTGGTAGTACTTGTATACTAGAAGGGGGAAGTTCTGCCGGAGTGATAGAAACCTAAGGACGCGAACCGGATAGTTGCATGTATGGGAGTAAGAGGACCATTTACTTAAGGCTATGGTTGGGGAAACCTTAATGCTTGCTAGTATTTACGGATGTTTGCTAGCAAGCCAATCATATAGTACTTGTAATCCCGGAGGGAGAGCATGTATATTTAGCCTCTCCTACATAGAAAGATGCATCGAAGACATTGAACCCAAGATCTTCACTAATTGATCTTGGACAAAGCCACCACTATTACCACCGCCTTTCCACACTCATGGTACTGTTAGTTTAGTTTGTTTTATTGCTGCACCACTAACATTTATTCCGTGTATTTTATTGTTCTGCAAAGTCACCTCTCATACCCGTTATCGCTCTAGTTTTATTTCCTAGATATTGCAAACGCTTAGTGTGCGTAGAGTTGTATCAGTGGTTGATAGAACTTGAGAGAATGTTTATCCTACCTTTAGCTCCTCGTTGGGTTCGACACTCTTACTTATCGAAAAGGCTACACACGATCCCCTATACTTTTGGGACATCAGTAGGCTTCACGTGGTCGACATCCTCATCTTCGTATAAGCATGGTGTGGTGTGATCTTCATGCACCATCTACATCTTCTTGTCCATGACCGGAGCTTCGATATCCATGGAACCTAGTGCAACATGACAAGCCACGATAGAGGGAGAGGTTAAGGTGTAAGAAGATGCTATGGCCTCCATGGACCTATCGACTACCTCTCTCAACTCACTCGGTGTATCACTCATGTCCTCCAAATGGAAGAACTCAATCTCACATATGGGGTGGGAGTCACTCAACTCACTATCGCTCTCACTCAACTCACTATCGCATGCTCACATGGGATTGGTACCAACTCATCAATCAAGCATATAGGAGTGGGCTCAATTTGCTCATCTCCATGCGCCTCCATTGGTGAAGGGAAAATCACATGCTCACCCTGCTCAACTCCATCGCCTCCCAAATTGTCCTCAAGTGGTGGAGCCCTAGTGTCGTTGAGAGCTAGGCTCAGATCAACTTCACCCTTGAGTTGGCCTTGTTGATCTTCGTCTTGAAGTGTAGGCGACATAGACATCTTGGTGGCTTGGGCATGTAGCTCATCGAAGTGGAGCTTCTTGGCGCTTGGTGATGACCCACAAGTATAGGGGATCGCAACAGTCTTCGAGGGAAGTATTACCCAATTTATTGATTCGACACAAGGGGAGACAAAGAATACTTGAAAGCCTTAACAACGGAGTTGTCAATTCAGTTGCACCTGGAAACAGACTTGCTCGCAAGAGTTTATCGATAGTAACAGCTTTATAGCAATAGCAGTGAGTGAAATAACAGACAGCAGAGTAACAAAGACAGCAGTAGTGATTTTAGTAAACAGCAGGATTAAAATACTGTAGGCACGGGGACGGATTAACGGGCGTTGCATGGATGAGAGAAACTCATGTAACAATCATAGCAGGGCATTTGCAGATAATAATAAAACGGTGTCCAAGTACTAATTAATCAATAGGCATGTGTTCCAATTATAGTCGTACGTGCTCGCAATGAGAAACTTGCACAACATCTTTTGTCCTACCAGCCGGTGGCAGCCGGGCCTCAAGGGAAACTACTGGATATTAAGGTACTCCTTTTAATAGAGTACCGGAGCAAAGCATTAACACTCCGTGAACACATGTGACACCACTGCCATTCCCTCCGGTTGTCCCGATTTCTGTCACTTCGGGGCCATTGGTTCCGGACAGCGACATGTGTATACAACTTGCAGGTAAGATCATAAACAACGAATATCTTCATGAATCAATAACATGTTCAGATCTGAGATCATGGCACTCGGGCCCTAGTGACAAGCATTAAGCATAACAAGTTGCAACAATATCATAAAAGTACCATCTACGGACACTAGGCACTATGCCCTAACAATCTTATGCTATTACATGACCAATCTCATCCAATCCCTACCATCCCCTTCAGCCTACAGCGGGGGAATTACTCACACATGGATGGGGGAAACATGGCTGGTTGATGTAGAGGCGTTGGCGGTGATGGCGGTGATGATCTCCTCCAATTCCCCGTCCCGCGGAGTGCCGGAACGGAGACTTCGGCTCCCGCGACGGAGTTTCGCGATGTGGCGGCGTTCTGGAGGGTTTCTGGCGACCTCGACTTCTTCCCGTGCGTTTTTAGGTCGAGGCGAATAAGTAGTCCGAAAGGGGGCGTCGGAGGCCGGCCGAGGGGGCCACACCACCTGGCCGCGCGGGCCCCCCCTGGGCCGCGCCGCCAGGTGGTGTGGGGCCCTCGGGCCTCCACTTCAATTGCCCTTCTGGCTCCGTTAGTTTCTCGGGAAAATAGGGCCTTCGCATAAATTCCGAGGTTTTTCCCGAAAGTTGGATTTCTGCACAAAAACGAGACACCGGAGCAGTTCTCGCTGAAAACAGCGTTAGTCCGTGTTAGTTGCATCCAAAATACACAAATTAGAGGCCAAACAATAGCAAAAGTGTTCGGGAAAGTAGATACGTTTTGGACGTATCAACTCCCCCAAGCTTAGCTTATTGCTTGTCCTCAAGCAATTCAGTTAACAACTGAGCGATAAAAGAACTTTCACGAACACATTTGCTCATATGATGTATATATTCTCATGATATGGCTAATACTTAAGCAGTTTATAATGAGACACATGCAAATAAGATCATCTAACAGCTATGTCAATCATGGAGAGGTACCAACAATTAATAATAAGCATCAAGAATCATGTACATAAGCAAGATTGCAATGTTCATAAGAGAGTATGATAAAGTGGTATCTCGCTTGCTCGTATTTGATTGGCAAAACATAAATGCCCGGGCACCTCTGGAGTTCATAGAAAGACTAGAAGTAGTGATTGTCAAAGATAAAAGCATCAAAGTTATACCACAATCAATCATATTTTGAGACAAGCATATTATACTAAGAATGACAGTTGTGCTCTCAAGAAAGTGCTCAAAGAAAGGATGGAGGCACAACATAAAAGTAAAAGATTGACCCTTCGCAGAGGGAAGCAGGGATTAACATGCGCTAGAGCTTTTCATTTGTAATGCAGGAGTAAAATTATTTTGAGAGGTGTTTGTTGTTGTCAACGAATGGTAATGGGTACACTAACTACCTCGCCAACCGGACTTTCAAGAGCGGCTCCCATGAATTATTGCATATTTATTTGGCACTCCTTCCAACCTTTCTTGCACAAACCATGGCTAACCGAATCCTCGGGTGCCTGCCAACAATCTCATACCATGAAGGAGTGCCTTTTTATTTTAGTTTTATTATGATGATGACACTCCCTGATGTAGCCCCGGTCACCGACGTCGCTACACCAAGACCATCAAGTGCAACCCCGCCTATCGTCGACGCTACACCATGGCCAAAGAGTCCCCCAAGTGGACCTTCAACCCTAACCCACGCTACACGCGTCAAGGTGAACTCCTTCCTCTCGATACTCGACCTCGTAGATACCTTGAATGGAATGCTACCTCATGTCGGCATGTTATATGTCATTAGGTACAAGAGTCATCGAGGACCGGAGAGGAGGAACACCCATGGTGCAAGGAAGCGAGGGAAGGGAAGAGGAGCCATTCATCATGGTGCAAGGAAGAAGGAAGAAGAAGAAGAAGGAAGGAAGAATGAAGGAAGAAGGAAGGAAGAGGAAGAAGAAGCGGGAGGAGGAAGGCCGGCCGGTCACAGGCCCGGTTGACCGGCCCCCTGACCGGCCCACCCGGTCACAGGCCCGGTTGACCGGCCCCCTGACCGGCCCGACCGGTTTTCGACCGGAACGACGACCGGTGCCATCCGGACGCAATCCCGGGGCTCCCGAAGCCTCGCCCGGTCACCGCCCGGTCCAGAATCCGGTTGTGAACCGGATGGACCGGTCCCAGGCCCGGTCAGACCGGCCCTGTGACCGGATTCGTCGGGTTTGACCCACCAACTTGTACCTTTTCGACCCATGCTGCCTTGTATGCCTATATAAGCCCCCAGGTCGCCCCCTTACCTCCTTAGACAAGATTTAGGCTTAGACATGGATTTGAGCTTTGTCTCCCTAGGGTTTCATCCCCTTTGTATCAAGGCTACCCTTGTTGGATGATTGGATTTGTGAGTGTGAGATTCTAGTGCTACCCACTCTCTCTCCCACTCCTAGATTCATCTCCCTCACCGATCTCTCACTCCGGGATTCTACCGCGCGTCTCTCCCGGGTTGATTCTATTGGCGTGGTCCATCGAGCCACGCGGGTAAGTATCGATTGTATCGGGTTGGTGTGCGTGCGTGAGTTCTTCGTGTTCTTCGTGTTCATCGTGTTCTTCGCGCTCTCCATCCTCATCCCCTTTGGATTTCGGGTCAACCGCAAGATCGGGCCACAAACGGGGTCTTAGACCTCATCATATGGTATCAGCAGCCTTTGGTTTCTGCGGATTTGACCCCCCACCCATCCAATTTCGTCTCTAAAAATTTTTCCCCAAAAATCCCCAAAAATAGCCCTAATTTGCCTTTGGACGGATCTGCGATTTCGTTGCGTTTTGAGTGGTTTTAGTCCATGGATTTGAGGTTGGAGTGATTGATCTACTATTTCCCCCATTTTTCCCCTTCGATTTTGCTCGATTTGGTGCAAATTTGAGCGATTTCGTTCCGTGTCCGTGAAGAACTGGGAAGAACAGCACGAGCGTGCTGCCCTCCATCCCCTCCCTCCCCTCCCTGGCCCACTGCGCCGCCGCCTGGCCTTCCCGCCGCCGTCCCTGGCCCACCCCGCCATCCACCGCATCCTCACTGCTCCACCTGCATCCGCTCGCCCCAGGCCGCCTCCAGCACAGCGCCGCAGCAACAGAGCCAGCAGCCGCGCTGACCGCTCGCCTCGATCCGCCCGTCGCACCTGCTCACGCGCGCCCCGCATCTGCTCGAGTCGCCGGCCCACCTCGCCCCGCGCCAAGCTGCCTGGCCCGCCTCCCCGCAGCACGCCCCAGCTCGAGCCGCGGCCAAGGCCCGCCTCCACTGCGCCACGCCCAGGCATCCATCAGGCCGCGCGCGCCCAGTCAACGCCCAGGCCGCTCGCCTGCAGCCCGCGCGCCCTTGCCGCGCGCCATCAGGCCGCCCCACCTGCCTCGCACGCGCTGCGCGCACGCCGGCCATCCATCCACGGCAGCAGACCACCACGCCAGCCCCGCGCACAGCAAGCTCCACATCTGCTCGCCACGCCCAGCGCAAAATCCGGTCAGACCGGATTTCTGACCGGGCCGTCCGGTCTACAACCGGGGCCCAGACCGGTGCCATCCGGGCACAATCCAGGGGCCCATCCGGTTCCAGATCCGGTTCTGGACCGGGTCGGCCGGTTCCAGTTCCGGTTTGACCGGGTTCTGGACCGGGTTTGACCCAGTTTCGCCCAATTCTGACTCCACTTTTTGCTCCAAATTTTGACAACTTTCCGGCGCCCGTTTGACCCCAAACTTTCACAGTTACCCCCTTTCATCTTAACTCTAATTTTGACACCGTTTCCGAAATTTTCCGACTCCAAAATTTTGACACCTTCGATCGCTCGTCGTGACCCAAATTTTCGGGCATTGACTTATTTTGCCCGGTTTCCGTTTTGGAGTGCAAGGATTGTCTTTCGAGCTTCCGCGTCTACATCAACACCGCGGCGACACCTTCGGCACCCGGACTCCGGCGCAACTACGACACCATCGTCGCCATCCTCGCAAGTTGTGTGTTACGACACCGCCTAACTTTTCATCTAGGTATAACTTGCTCCCCACCTTGTAGCCCCTCTTCTTTTGCGATCTATCCTACGAGCATTGCTTATCGAGTGTTGCGAGACATTGCACGTGGCCCCGATTGTGAGGTGTGTGTGTCGTGTGGAGTAAAGCTTCTAAGCAAAACTCGTGTGGCAAGATAGCAAAAGCGAGCTAACGCTAACATAGTGCGAGAAAAAGCCGCCAAAACACAAAAAGAGCAAAAGTGTGCAAAGTGCCATCATACATACCAAAGTGTACAAAGCGCCACCATAGATACAAAAGAGTGCAAGTGCCACCAAATACAAAAGAGGGAAAAAGCTTTTAAGCAAAAGAGAGAAAAGAGAAGAGAGGCCGCGTGTGAATCTTGTTGTCTCTTCGTTTGCAACCAAAGCTTTGACCTCTTCTTGTGTTAGTGTGACATCGAGCACCCTTGATTAAGGGCTTCTTACACTTTTCCGCTCATTCCTTGGTCGCACTAACCCCGTTCATCTCGTGTGTGCGTTCCATATCTTTTCCGTGTTTATAGTGATCATCGCTTTGACATTTGAATTTTTGGATTTCCACCACTCTTGACAATACACTTGATTTCGGATTTCTTCTTTTGGCTTTCCACCACACTCACCTACCACCATATTTGCTAGCTTTTGCGTGTGTCCTTGTGTGAGTTCCCGATACAATTGTTCTAACTCTCGGTTTTGTTGGATCACCCCAATCTTGTCATACCACGGTAAGATTGCGAGGTAGTGTTCTTCCACTAACATACACCATATACATACCATCGTGCTAACATTGATAGCGAAGATGAGGATACGGAGGAGTACATGGAGCACTCCGAGGAGGACACCTCCTCAAGCACCGCGGATGTGGAGGAACATGTGGAGCTCGACACCGACTATGGCTCCGCGAGCGTCACCGACATGACCGACATCGAGGAGCTCTACATCAACAATGGCTCCTCAAGCATGGACGACATGGTGGAGCAACGCCACGCCTACGACATCGACACCATGGCGGAGCCTCACCTAGTCACCTACTTGGCCAATGGAGCTACATATGAAGATAGAGGACCTCAACGATGGCACCATCATATGGATCATCAAGAGCGTCCCCAACATGATCGCCATCGACACACTTCTTCGAGCTCCACAAGGCGCCACCATGAGAGTGCTTATGCACAAGATCGTCGACTTCAAGTACACCATATGGAGCATCAAGAGCGTCCCCATCATGAGCGTCATCGACACTCTTCTCCAAGCTCAACAAGGCGCCGCAAGCAACATGCCGAGTCGCATGAGCCATCATCTAGGAATGGCAAGGACCGTCATCGACATACGTCACCACATAAGCTTCGCCGCCACAAGCCACTTCATGATCGCCATCGCCCAACATCTTCCACGAGTCTTCGACGGCACCACTCAAACCATGGTGATGATGCACAAAGACGAGAGCCTCGACATGAAGGCGACAAACACCTTGATAGGGTGCCTACCACTCCAAGGATAGAAAGTGCACATCGAGCATACCTTCCTCATAAGGCGACTTCCACCTCTTGTGCCACCACCACAATGGCCTCTACCTCGTCACGTGCCTATGGACTCCGATGCTACAAGTGCAAGCAACAAGGCCACCCTCCACGGGAATGTCCCAATCTCCTATGTGAGGTGTGCAAGGCCAAGGGTCATATGGCATGGCAATGCACAACGCCAAGCGCCAAGAAGCTCTACTTCGACAAGCTCAATACACAAGTCTCCAAGATGCCACCACTTGTGGACGACTTAGGAGGCGAGGAAGTTGAGCATGGTGAGCATGGGATTCTCCCTTCACCTACGGAGGCGCATGGAGTTGAGATGGTTGAGCATGGGATTTTCCCTTCAACCAAGGAGGCGCATGGAGATGAGGAAGTAGAGCCTACTCCCCTATGCTTCATTGATGAGTTGGTACCAATCCCATGTGAGGATGAGAGCCACTTAGCCCACTTGAGTGAGAGTGATAGTGAGTTGAGTGACTTCCACCCCATATGCGAGTTTGAGTGCTTCCATTTGGAGGACATGAGTGATACACTAAGTGAGTTGAGAGAGGTAGATGATAGGTCCATGGAGGACATGGCTTTTGCTAACACATTAACCTCTCCCTCGTTTGTGTCTTCTTATGTTGCACTAGGTTCCACGGAGGACGAGTTCCCGCTCATGGAGGCTATGTACATGGTGCATGAAGATGATGATATCTCACCATGCTTGCTCCAAGATGGACATGTCGACCACATGTATCCTCCTACTTCCACAACACCTACCTCAAATGAGTCGGCCTACAAAGGTAACAACATAGGTGTTGATGATGCCATGATCCCACTAGTGGACATGATGACTTATGAGTGCATGCATGATCTTGATGATACATTTGCTACGTCACATGCTACTTTCACTTTCCCATGTGATGCTTTGTTTGATAACATTGTTGATCATGTGAATTTGATTGCTTGTGATACCATGACCATGCCATGCTATGAGAGCTTCACATTTTCCCCGCTTGCTTGCAATGATAATGATTATGATCATGCTAGTGTTGTGACACCCTTGATGAACACTTGCTCTTTACATAGGGTCGTCGACAACAATGATAACATGTTCCACATGCTTTGCCCCAAATGTTTACACCATTCCACGATCCTTGCATCCAAGATTGTGAACAATTGCTCTTTCTTATGCTTGGTATGCAAGAATGATTATTTCATTGTCCATGAGATGGCCCCCATAGCCTTCTCTATTTTTGATGATCATGAGTTACCACATGCCATGAATGCACCTTCTTGCCATATGCACCATCGCCATGCATTTCATACTATCTTGATTGACACTAATGGTGATGTGCACAAGTCATGGAACATCATGATGGATGATGTGTTCCTCTACCATGCACACACGCTCTTTGTTCTCTCTATTGTGTGTATAGGTACCCGCACGACAACTTCCACCGCTACGGAGCATGAGCTCACGAAACGCGCAATTGAGAGCTACCCCATCAAGGATCCAACCCATGGGAATCACACCAAAGAGTATGTTCCCACAAGCCTTCGCCCTCATGTGTTTCCGGTTTGCCTTGTCGAGTTTCCGGTTTGGTCCAACTCCTCGTCAACTCTCTTGCTTCTTATGCAACATATCTTGACACATCTTGTTGGCACAATGGTTGTTGTATGTCTTGATGTTATCATCATACACTCCGAGAATCTCAAGGACCATGTCATACATGTGAGAGACACCTTATGCATCTTGTGCCACATGTCACACAAAAAGTTGCTCTTCTTTGGATTTTTCATTTCATCTTTGGCATTGGCATTGGATTCTTTGACACTTGAGGATACCCATACTAGGCTCACGCCAACCATACTCTCCCAAACTCGAAGCCTCCATCGCGTTGCCATTGCACATAACAATTTTTCCCCAAATTTTGCCGCCGATACTTGCCTTTTGTTTGTTCCATTTGCTTGGGACAAGGCTACACCACACATTTTTGACACCATACAACTCTTACATGCACAAATTTTTGCCCTTCCACATGTTGGGTACACCCACACTATTTTGGTTCCCATTTTTGCCAAATGCCTCTTGGAGAAACGACTTGATGCTTCGTATTTGATTGAGAGCCTCTTGTTCGCCGGTCACCCAATTGGCATCCACAAGCTTTCCTTTCGCAAGTTGTTTTTCCCCACGATCTTCTTCGACCGAGACTTTGTTCCTCCACCACTACATGGGAGACCCGTCATGGACTACAACAAGGACGCCCGCACCAATCCTTCTCGGATCTCTCGCCACATCATGGAGATGAGGAGAAACAAGAGTCGAGGACGACTCTTCCCCAAGGGGGGGGAGATGATGTAGCCCCGGTCACCGACGTCGCTACACCAAGACCATCAAGTGCAACCCCGCCTATCGTCGACGCTACACCATGGCCAAAGAGTCCCCCAAGTGGACCTTCAACCCTAACCCACGCTACACGCGTCAAGGTGAACTCCTTCCTCTCGATACTCGACCTCGTAGATACCTTGAATGGAATGCTACCTCATGTCGGCATGTTATATGTCATTAGGTACAAGAGTCATCGAGGACCGGAGAGGAGGAACACCCATGGTGCAAGGAAGCGAGGGAAGGGAAGAGGAGCCATTCATCATGGTGCAAGGAAGAAGGAAGAAGAAGAAGAAGGAAGGAAGAATGAAGGAAGAAGGAAGGAAGAGGAAGAAGAAGCGGGAGGAGGAAGGCCGGCCGGTCACAGGCCCGGTTGACCGGCCCCCTGACCGGCCCACCCGGTCACAGGCCCGGTTGACCGGCCCCCTGACCGGCCCGACCGGTTTTCGACCGAACGACGACCGGTGCCATCCGGACGCAATCCCGGGCTCCCGAAGCCTCGCCCGGTCACCGCCCGGTCCAGAATCCGGTTGTGAACCGGATGGACCGGTCCCAGGCCCGGTCAGACCGGCCCTGTGACCGGATTCGTCGGGTTTGACCCACCAACTTGTACCTTTTCGACCCATGCTGCCTTGTATGCCTATATAAGCCCCCAGGTCGCCCCCTTACCTCCTTAGACAAGATTTAGGCTTAGACATGGATTTGAGCTTTGTCTCCCTAGGGTTTCATCCCCTTTGTATCAAGGCTACCCTTGTTGGATGATTGGATTTGTGAGTGTGAGATTCTAGTGCTACCCACTCTCTCTCCCACTCCTAGATTCATCTCCCTCACCGATCTCTCACTCCGGGATTCTACCGCGCGTCTCTCCCGGGTTGATTCTATTGGCGTGGTCCATCGAGCCACGGGGGTAAGTATCGATTGTATCGGGTTGGTGTGCGTGCGTGAGTTCTTCGTGTTCTTCGTGTTCATCGTGTTCTTCGCGCTCTCCATCCTCATCCCCTTTGGATTTCGGGTCAACCGCAAGATCGGGCCACAAACGGGGTCTTAGACCTCATCACTCCCCCCAACCTTTGCTTACACAAGCCATGGCTAACCGAATCCTTCGGGTGCCGTCCAACAATCACAAACCATGGAGGAGTGTCTATTTAAGTTTAATTAATTCGGGACTGGGAATCCCATTGCCAGCTCTTTTTGCAAAATTATTGGATAAGCGGATGTGCCACTATTCCATATGAGAGTCCGTCAAAAGTAAATGACAAGGTTGAAAGCTAAACACCACATACTTCCTCATGAGCTATGAAACATTAACACAAATTAAGAAGCATTTTGAAGATTTTAAAGGTAGCGCATGAGAATTTACTTGGAATGGTTTGAAATTCCATGCATAGGTATTTATGGTGGACACTCTGGAATAACTTGGTTTTCATGTGTTTGGAGGCACGAGCAGCGTTCCCGCTCAGTACAAGTGAAGGCTAGCAAAAAGACTAGGGAGCGACAAATCAAGAGAGCAAGAATCGTCATAATCATGCTTGCGGCAAAATAAATTAACTGAGGCATAAAAGTGATACAAGAACTCTGAAGCAATGTAAATCATTGAGGCTTAATTGACTCTTGTTCAGTCATATGCATGCGTGAGCATGTGCCAAGTCGATATAAATGAATTATTCAGAAGAGGATACCACAATGCCATACTTACTTATGAATAAAACAATGCAAGCAAACATCCATGACATGCTACTCATATTAATAGGTTGGAGCTAAACATGAGAGATCATAAACTACTAGACTTTCTCAAATAACATATACCTCACATGAACCAACTAAGCATGCTCACATGGATGAGTATATGTACAAAAATGAAAACGAATAGAGTTCATACCAGCCTCTCACCACAATCAGATTGTCGTAGATCGTCATTATTGCCTTTTCACTTGTGTAGCTTGGATAATATGAAATGAAAACCACGCTCCAGCCACCGAAGACCATTGAACTCATGATGAACTTTACAAACCAAAGAAGAACAGCAAATATTTTTGGTGTTTTCGAATTTGAGAACAAGAACAAAAGGAAACAAGCAAACAAAGCAAAATCTTTTTGGGTTTTCTTATAGCAAACTAGCAATAGCAAATAAAGCGAAACAAATGCAAAAACCAAGATAAACAAATGATGAAGAGAAACAACAGAAATATTTTTGGTCTTTTTGTGTTTTGGGAAAGAAACAAAGTGAAAACAAGAAATAGCAAACTAAAAGAAACACAGAAAAGCGAGATGGCAGAAATCTGCCAAAGCTTGACAGCAGTACAGAAATCGATTTTTACAAAAATCTTACGTTGCTCAGTTCGAAAAGTGTTCAACTAATGAAAGTTAGATAACAACCTGGGGAACATGCACAAAAATTTTCAACTCAAAATACTGTTCTGGCTGGGCACACGAATTTTTACGGTAACAGCCCAGAATCTGTTTTCAGGCAGCACTTCCCCAAATATCATCTTCCTCTCATTGGAAAACCACTCAAACAAACTAAACAAGTATATACAAGTATCCAGCAATCATAATATGCAAAGAATGAGTGATGCCGGTATAACTCCCCCCAAGCTTAGGCTTTTGGCCTAAGTGGAGTTCAACCCCAACGAGGGTCGTTCCTCGCCGGTGGGTAGTCCATGGAGTAGTCATAGTAAAGCTCCCGCGCAGAAGAAAAGCGTGGAGGCTCCGCATATCCACCATGTTGATGCGAGGAACTTGCTGCATCGGATGATGAGTCGAGGTGCTCCTCGACCTCTATGTCGTCTCTTGCATGTTGGCCTCCTCTCTCTATATGTGCATCCAAGTGCACCTTCCGTGACCGACCAATCTCCCCTGGAATCACGGTTAGACAAAACAAGCGCAGCAATCTTACTAGTTTCTCGCTTTTCTTAGTTATTCTCCAAACTTTCTTATAAAATATCATCTTATAATACAGGTTACCCAAGTTGGAGGAATCTGAAACAAATTCATGTTTAATCATAGAGGCTATGTCAAGTTTTTCTATGGGGAACGGAATATCAAAATGATGAGGTTCTACATTATGAAAAGCTAGTAAACGGGAGGCGATGAGGCCTCCACACATTCCACCTTTCTCACGGTTAGTAGCAAGTCTATAAGCTATTAATGCCCCCAAATTATAAGACCTACTATTTTGCAAGGTCTGCAGCCTAGAAAAGTCAAATCCGGGATAGAAAGTTTACTACCAATCCTTTTGGCGAGAACGCATTTGGTAATAAAATAAGCAAAGTAGCGGATAGCCGGGAGCTGAATACTAGTGATTTTACCACTTTCACCTGAGAAACTCAGTCCATCGCAAATCATCTTGTAAAGATCCGAGAGTTCTTGCGGCGATCCCCTTATCTTCTCGCACGACCCCCATTGCGGTATTCTAATTGCTGCACAAAAAGCACTAAATGGCAAGTTGACAGCTTTATTGTAAATTTTATACTCGGACCGTGGGGTTAGATCGCGACCAATTAAACTTGAAGTCCTGCACAAAAGCCATAGTTAATTTTACATATTGTCTTGGCTCTCCTTCAACAAAGTCACTCAGCCCCGCACGAGAAATTAGAGTTTGAACATCTTCAAATATCCCCGCGCTTCTCATGAAATCCGCGCACGGGTAGTAAGAGGGGTATACTCCCTCTTCACGATTGACTACCATAACTTGTTGGACTTCCAATTCTTGCTGGTTCAAGTGATATCTATTCCATTCCATTTTCTGAAATTTCAACAACCAATATAAAAGTTTGATTTGGTGACATAAAATTGAGGGAAACTACCATAGGAACTTGCTAGAGTACTAATCATGCATCAAAACTAATTTCTACCAATTAGAACAAGCATGCAAGCTCACTAAACATGTTACCTACAGCAGAAAAATATTCAAGATATACTCAACCAAACAAAATTCTACTTGGATGGGTGGAGGAGTCACATACCGAAGAGCAAATGTGCCAAATTTCAGACAGAAATCTGGGCTGAGCAAAGAGATCGAGAAATCTGGAGCTCCGGAGCAAAAACGCGAGAGAGATGAACTTGGTACGAGTTTTTTCGGGAGAGAGAAGGTGCTCGGGAGAAAGAGATGACAAAGTGGGGCGAGGGGAGCCCACACCACATGGTGGCGCGGCCACCTCCTTGGCCGCGTGGCCCGGTGGTGTGGCGCCCTCCGGTGCCCCACAGGTCATCCTCCGGTGCTCCCAGTGCCTCGTCGAAAAATAGGACCAACGGTATAATTTTTGTGAATTTTTGAAAACTTTGAAAAACGCACATTTCTGGGTATTAAGTTTATTATTACTGGCCAGGAAATTTTTTGAAATCTCAAATCAATTAAGAAACTTTGCAAATTAAAAGTGCTACAGCAACTAGAGCAAGTGGAGGAAGAAAGAGATGTTGTTTACCTCCTCTATGCATATAAAAGGTATTTGTTAACAAGGTTGATCAAGTCTTGCCACCAAATAAATTTTACATAGCATATGAAGAAATAAACCTCAAATCAATCATGTTACCTTGAATTGTATTGATATGGATCCAATAACAAGAGTTTGATATTCTTCTTTAGGCTCATATATAGGACAATCGATGGTTCCCACTTTGATAGTTCTCACATGAGAGATAGTATTAACTCCGCACGCTTTTTCAATCCTCTTGGGGAAATAGACGGTGTGTTCCTTATCATCAACATTGAAAGTAACCTTTCCTTTGTTGCAATCAATAACAGCCCCTGCGGTGTTAAGAAAAGGTCTCCCAAGAATAATAGACATATTATCATCTTCGAGCATTTCCAATACAACAAAATCAGTTAATATCAAGCGGTTAGTAGTAACTTGAACAGGAACATTCTCACATATACCAACAGGAATAGCAGTAGATTTATCAGCCATTTGCAAAGATATATCAGTAGGTATCAACTTATCTAAGTAAAGTCTCTTATAAAGAGAAAAAGGCATAACACTAACACCGGCTCCCAAGTCACATAGAGCAGTTTTGACATAATTATTCTTAATAGAACAAGGAATAGTAGGTATACCTGGGTCGCCCAACTTCTTTGGAATTTTGCCATTGAAAGAGTAATTAGCAAGCATAGTAGAAATTTCCTCATTGGGGATTTTCCTTTTGTTAGTAACAATATCTTTCATATACTTTGAATAAGGAGGCAATTTAATAGCATCAGTTAAAGGGATTTGCAAGAATAAAGGTTTCATCCAATCACAGAATTTATTATAGTGTTCCTCTTCCTTTGATTTTAGTTTCTTAGCAGGAAAAGGCATTGGCTTTTGCACCCAAGGTTCTCTTTCATTACCATGTTTCTCAGTAATAAAATCTTCTTTAGTATACTTTTTATTTTTAGCATGCTTTTCAGGTTCTTCTTCAACCTCTTCTTTATCAAGAGTATCATTCTTATCATTATCTTTATCATTATCATGTTCATTACCACTTTCAGTTTCAGCATCAGAAATAGAAATACTATTAGGATCATTAACGGGTTCAGAGGATTCTACAACATTTTTATGTTTCTTTTTCTTTTTCTTCTTAGAATGAGCACTAGGTTCAATGCGTTGAGAATCTTGTTCAATTCTTTTGGGATGCCCTTCAGGATATAGAGGATCCTGGGTAGAGACACCACCTCTAGTTGTTACTTCATAAGCATGTTTCTCTTTAGAATTATTCCCTAACAAGTCATTTTGCACTTTAGTGAGTTGATCAATTTGAGTCTGAATCATTTGAAAATGTTTGACAAGCATCTTAACATCATTGGAGGTTCTCTCCACAATATCATGCAATTGACTAATAGCTTGAGAATTTTCCATTAAATGATTCTCTACTCTCATATTAAAATTTTCTTGCTTAACAATATAATTATCAAACTCATCTAAGCATTGTGCAGGAGGTTTTGAATATGGAATATCTTCCCTAGTAAAGCGTTGAAGGGAATTTACCTCAATCATGGATGAAGGGGGAATTATCTCACATATATCTTCTATTGGAGGTAGATTCTTCACATCTTCGGATTTAATACCTTTCTCCTTGAGAGACTTCTTGGCTTCCCTCATATCTTCATCATTCAATTTAATTAAACCCCTCTTCTTCACTATTGGCGTTGGAGTTGGTTCAGGTGTATTCCAATCATCATAATTCCGGCCTATTTTAGCCAATAATTCTTCAGCGTCGTCTGGAGTTCTTTTCCTGAAAACACAACCAGCACAACTATCCAGGTATGCCCTAGACTCAATGGTTAATCCACTATAAAATATATCAAGTAAATCATGCTTTTCTAAATCATGGTCAGGCAAAGCTCTAATAAGAGAGCAAAATCTCGCCCAAGCCTCAGGCAATTTCTCTTCATCTCCCTGATCAAAATTATAAACTCTCTGCAAAGCAGCATGTTGAGCACTAGCAGGAAAGTATTTGCGGAAGAAAACATCAAGCAATTCTTTCGGACTTTTAATAGAATTAGGTGGCAAATTATTATACCAAGTTTTAGCGTCATCCTTCAATGAGAATGGAAATATTTTAGCAACAAAGTAAGTACGCTTCTTAACATCATCAGAAAACAAGCTACTCAAAGTAGATAACTCGATCATGTGTTCAACAAGACTTTCTTTTTCGAGTACCACAAAAAGGTGTTTTCTCAACAATAGCTATATGAGATAGATCAAGAGAAAAATCATAATCTTTATCCCTAATGTTTATAGGAGATGTGGCAAATTTAGGATCAGGAGACAATTTATATCTAACAGTGTGTTCTGCAAGCAACTTTTTAATTTTTCTTGCATCAGTAGTAGCATTACATTTTTCAATAAAATCATCATCAAGCTCCACATAATCTTCCTCAAGATCATCACTAGAGTATTCAAGTTCAGGTGAACTAACAGGTGTAGTAGCATCAGGAGTTTCAGTATTTTCAATTTGTCTAGATTTAGCAATTGTAGCATCTAGAAAAGATCCCAATGAACCACTATCATCAAGCACAGCAGAAACATTATCAATATTATGAGAGTGTTCAGATTCAGCAGATGTACCCGCATGCGAAGCATGTGGCGGTGAAACAAGTTTATCAATCACGGATGGTGAATCAAGTGTAGCGGAGGTACTCGGAATTGTACCTTTTCTTGTAGTGGATGGTAATATGGCGATCTTAGTATCGCGAGGTTTACCCATGATGGAGAATTTGCAGCGAACAATATTAATCCAAGTGAACTTCCAAATAAAGCTATGCTCACCGGCAACGGCGCCAGAAAATAGTCTTGATGACCCACAAGTATAGGGGATCGCAACAGTCTTCGAGGGAAGTATTACCCAATTTATTGATTCGACACAAGGGGAGACAAAGAATACTTGAAAGCCTTAACAACGGAGTTGTCAATTCAGCTGCACTGGAAACGGACTTGCTCGCAAGAGTTTATCAAGTAGTAACAGCTTTATAGCAGTAGCAGTAGTGAAATAACAACGAGCAGAGTAACAAAGACAAGCAGTAGTGATTTTAGTAAACAAGCAGGATTAAAATACTGTAGGCACGGGGACGGATTAACGGGCGTTGCATGGATGAGAGAAACTCATGTAACAATCATAGCAGGGCATTTGCAGATAATAATAAAACGGTGTCCAAGTACTAATTAATCAATAGGCATGTGTTCCAATTATAGTCGTACGTGCTCGCAATGAGAAACTTGCACAACATCTTTTGTCCTACCAGCCGGTGGCAGCCGGGCCTCAAGGGAAACTATCGGATATTAAGGTACTCCTTTTAATAGAGTACCGGAGCAAAGCATTAACACTCCGTGAACACATGTGATCCTCACATCACTGCCATTCCCTCCGGTTGTCCCGATTTCTGTCACTTCGGGGCCATTGGTTCCGGACAACGACATGTGTATACAACTTGCAGGTAAGATCATAAACAACGAATATCTTCATGAATCAATAACATGTTCAGATCCGAGATCATGGCACTCGGGCCCTAGTGACAAGCATTAAGCATAACAAGTTGCAACAATATCATAAAAGTACCATCTACGGACACTAGGCACTATGCCCTAACAATCTTATGCTATTACATGACCAATCTCATCCAATCCCTACCATCCCCTTCAGCCTACAGCGGGGGAATTACTCACACATGGATGGGGGAAACATGGCTGGTTGATGTAGAGGCGTTGGCGGTGATGGCGGTGATGATCTCCTCCAATTCCCCATCCCGGCGGAGTGCCAGAACGGAGACTTCTGGCTCCCGCGACGGAGTTTCGCGATGTGGCGGCGTTCTGGAGGGTTTCTGGCGACCTCGACTTCTTCCCGTGCGTTTTTAGGTCGAGGCGAATAAGTAGTCCGAAGGGGGCGTCGGAGGCCGGCCGAGGGGCCACACCACCTGGCCGCGCGGGCCCCCCGGGCCGCGCCGCCGTGTGGTGTGGGGCCCTCGGGCCTCCACTTCAATTGCCCTTCGGCTCCGTTAGTTTCCCGGGAAAATAGGGCCTTCTCGCATAAATTCCGAGGTTTTTCCCGAAAGTTGGATTTCTGCACAAAAACGAGACACCGTGAGCAGTTCTGCTGAAAACAGCGTTAGTCCGTGTTAGTTGCATCCAAAATACACAAATTAGAGGCCAAACAATAGCAAAAGTGTTCGGGAAAGTAGATACGTTTTGGACGTATCACTTGGCGTTGTGCATTGCCATGTCATGTGACCCTTGGCCTTTCACACATCACATAGGAGATTGGGACATTCCCGTGGATGGTGGCCTTGTTGCATGCACTTGTAGCATCGGAGTCCATAGGCATATGACGAGGTAGGGGACATTGTGGTGGTGGCACAAGAAGTGGAAGTCACCTTATGAGGAAGGTCCGCTTGATGTGCACTTGCCATCCTTGGAGTGGTAGACACCCTATGATGGTGTTTGTCGCCTTCATATCGGTGCTCTCGTCTTCTAGCATCATCACCATGGCTTGAGAGGTGTCATCGACGATCATTGGAAGGTGTTGGTCTATGGCGATCATGAGTTGACTTGTGTCGTCGATGATCATGTGGTGACGTATGTCAATGAAGTCCATGAGGTGGTGATGCTCGACGATGATCGTGCGATGGTGTGTGTCGATGAAGATCCTCAGCATGCCTAGATGATGGCTCATGTGCCTTGGCATGTTGCTTTTGGCGCCTTTGTGAGCTCGGAGAAGAGTGTCGATGACGATCATGTTGGGGACGCTCTTGGTGATCCATATGATGAGCTCGATGTAGATGATCATGTGCATAAGAACTATCATGGTGGCACCATCTTGGAGGTCCTCTATCTTCATATGTAGCTCCATTGTCCAAGTGGGGGTACTTGGAAGCACCGGTTGACAAGGTATCAACTTGTCAATGCCTACGGATTGTAGACCAGGGTTTAGGTTGAAGTAGAGGGCAAGTAGATCTCGAGGGTTCAACCGGAAAAGTACTCGACTGCTAGAAAACTAGGGTTATGTTGATAATGAAATTGATCCTCTCTTTGTCCCTCGACTCCTCCTTATATAGGAGGCGGAGCCGAGGGTTTCTGATGTAGCCCCGCTCACCGACGACACTACATCAAGACCAACAAGTCCCCCAAGTGGACCAATGACGCGGGCTCGAGCTAAAGCATTACATGATAAGGTGAACTCGCTCCTCACTACCCTTGATCTTGGTACCCCATTGGATGGATTGCTACCTCATGCCGACATGCTTTGTGTTATTAGGTACGAGGAGCATCAAGGCCCCGGAGAGGAGGACACGCCATGGTCAAGAGGAGGAGGAGAGGAGCAGCTGGTCGTGAAGATGGACATGGAGCTGGACCGGAAGTCGCCCGAAGAACGCAAGGAAGAGAAGATGGCCGGCCGGTCCAGAACCCGGTCTGACCGGCCTCCTGACCGGGCCACCCGGTCCAAACCGGGTTTTCTGCCTGTGCCATCCGGGCGCTATCCCGGGGCCCTAGAACCCCATCCGGTTGCCGCCCGGTCCAGGGCCCGGTCTGGACCGGCCTGCACGACTTAAGTCACCAAATCGGCCCGAACCGGTTTCACTTGTACCTTTTCGGCCCGTGTCGCCTTGCAAGACTATATAAGCACCCAGGACGCCCCTTTACCTCTTTAGACATAATTTGAGCTTAAACCAACTTTGAGCTTAGTCTCCCTAGGGTTAGCATCTATCTTGGACAAGCATCCCTTTGTAATCAAGGCACTCTTGTTGTTCATTTGGATATTTTTGAGTGAGATTCTAGTGCAAGCCACTCTCTCCCTCACCAATCTCCTTTCTCCAACCCCAATCTCTCACCGGGAATTCTGCCGCGTGCCTCTTCCGGGTGATTCTATTGGCGTGGTCCATCGAGCCACGGGGGTAAGCATCGGGTGTATCGGGTTGGTGTGCGTGCGTGAGTACCGGTGTTCCTCGTGTTCTTCGTGTTCTTCGCGTTCTCCCACCTTTTCCCCTTGGATTTTGGTCAAATCGCGAGATCGGGCCAAACCCTAGATCTCAGATCTCATCATATGGTATCAGCAGCTTTTGGTTACCGCGATTTTGACCCTCCACCCACCCAATTTCGTTTCTCGAATTTTTTTCCAAAAAATCCCCCCCCCCCAAAAAAAATAGCCCTAATGATACGGGGCGACCTACGGTATTCACCGCATCATGTGCTTCATCTCCAAGACAGCACGCTAAGGTGAATTTTCTCCTTTACGCGTGCCTCGAATCGCCTATTTGGGACGATATACTACTTCATACCCCGTCATATCTTGATGATAGGAACTCGACGACAAGTACGGGGAGAGGAGAGGATGCCATGGAGACCCGAGGACGCAAGGCCGATGTCACGGAAGCATGGAAGAGAAGGAGAAAGAGGAGATGAACGCTCCAGGCCGGAACTTCCGCCCAGACGCGCCCCAGGCCGGAACTTCCGCCCGACCTCGCCGGAACTTCCGCCCAAATGCTGCCAAGACCAAAGATGCTCGCACAATGGAGATGCAGCCGGAACTTCCGCCCCTGATGGCCGGAACTTCCGCCCAGGGCCGGAACTTCCGCCCAGGATGGTCGGAACTTCCGCCCCATCGAACCTCAGCCAGATCTCAGCCCCCTTTGGCTTGTAACTTACCCCTTCGTCCCCTTACCTATAAATAGGAACCTACCCCCACCTTCATGAGCGAGAGATGATGTTTAGATGAATTGGCTTATGCCTCTATTATCCCTTTGTGGATTTGGGAAACCCCCACCTTAGATTACCCATCTATTGTATCCCTCCTTATCCGGATCTTTTTCCATTCTAGTAATTCTATCAATTGAGAATCTCTTGCTTTGCAACTCTATTCTTAGTTGGTCTTTTACTCTTTGGGAATTCTATTTGGATTTGTCGATCTTTTGCAAGAGATTCTACCTTTGGTCTTTCTGATAAGGGGTGGCCCGATCTTCTCACTAAGCGACGGGTGGTGATGAACACACGATGGTAGCAGCGGATGAAATCGATGATGATGAGGAGGATAACTTGTATGACGCCGACGAAGTCTCTCGATTGATTCCTGATGCCAATGCAACAGCTCTCAACCCTGCAAGATATTCGCAACTCCACACACTTGCGCACGTAGCCGCCGACCACGAAGCGGTAGATTGCAATCTTCTAATCCCCAATGGAACAACGAGATCACACAAACTTTCGGTAGCAATAAAACTCCAGATCGCAACGAATTGGAGAGTTGGGATTCAATAGTTTTGCATAGCAAACAACTAAGAACTAGGGTTTATCTTAAACGTGGTCTAAACCTAATTTGGGGGCGTCCCTGGGGCTTATATAGGCGTCCAGGACGACCAGGGGTCGAAATAGTTCGATACAAACCGACCTAAAACAGGTTCGGCCAAAACTGGGTCGAATTCGGGCAAGGCCGGCAGTGCCGGGGTGTCGTGGCTGGCAGTGCCTGGGTGTCACGGCCGGCAGTGCCGGGGTGCACAGACCGGCAGTGCTGCCCCTGCAGGGCCGGCAGTGCCGCCCATCCTTGGCCGGCAGTGCCGGTGATATTTTTGCTGGAAAGGTCTTGAAATTATCTTTCCAACGACTCTTCGTTTGCTCGATTCCGAGTTCGTATGAATAAATGGCGTCCGTTTCAAAATCAGCACTTCGGTCTGTCCAAACCGAAAGAGAGCTGTTTTTGACTTCCTCTTGTCTTGCGCATGCCTCCCTCTCCTCCCTCGCGCATCCGTGGAATGTCTTCACGTCCAACGCCATGTCCAGCTGCTCCTCTCCTCCTCGTGCGATGTTTGCTCCCTCCTCATACCTGATCATACATAAGTGAAATGGCTTAGGTAGTATAAAGTTCTCATCAATCAAAGTATCGTTTAGGAGCGAATTCACCCGTTGCTTAAGTAGCTTCGCACGAGCCCTTGTAATGGGTCCAATCCGAACTTCATCGGACTTGAGCTTCACAGCAGGTTCATCTTCATTTGTCAATGACGGAGGTAGTGGTGTAGTAGGGATGTCCTCATCATCTCCCCCCTCTTCAAAAGGCGTCGACCTCGACGCTCCAAGGTCTTCTCCATCATATGGTGTCAAATCAGCAACATTGAAAGAATTACTGACACCAAACTCATCAAGTGGAAGATCTATCGAGTATGCATTATCGTTGATCTTGGCAAGCACTTTGTAAGGACCAGCACCACGAGGAAGCAACTTGGACTTCCGCAGCTTGGGGAACCTATCCTTGCGAAAATGAACCCAGACCATATCACCAGGCTTGAACAATATTTCCTTGCGCTTCTTGTTTACCCTTGCAACATTGTTCTTGCCTTTCTTCTCGATCAACTCTTTAGTCTTCTCATGTATCTTACGTACAAAATCTGCCTTTGTTTGATGCCTCCATATTGAATCTCTCATGTATGGGTAGAGGCAACAAGTCAAATGGAGTAATGGGTTTGAAACCATACACCACCTCAAAAGGACACAGCTCTGTGGTAGAGTGTACCGCCCTGTTGTAAGCAAACTCCACATGCGGCAAACACTCTTCCCACTCCTTCAGGTTCTTCTTGATATCTCAACAGTTGTGACAAGGTTCTATTCACCACTTCAGTTTGACCATCAGTTTGGGGATGACAAGTTGTACTGAAAAGTAGCTTTGTCCCCAGCTTCCCCCAAAGTGTCTTCCAGAAGTAGCTCATGAACTTCACATCACGATCAGAAACAATAGTCTTTGGGACTCCATGTAGTCGTACAATCTCCCTTAAAAATAGGTTAGCAATATGCGACGCATCGTCGCTCTTGTGGCAGGCAATAAAATGTGACATTTTAGAAAATCTGTCCACTACCACAAATATAGAATCATGGCCTCTCTTAGTACGCGGCAAACCCAACACAAAATCCATACTAATATCTTCCCAAGGTGTAGTAGGTGCCGGTAAAGGAGTATACAAACCGTGAGGCTTCAGCTTGGACTTGGACTTGTTGCAAGTAATGCATCTCTTCACATACCTGTCCACATCCCGCCTCATCTTTGGCCAATAAAAGTGATCATCGAGCATGAGTAGCGTCTTCTCACGCCCAAAGTGACCCATCAAACCTCCGAGCATGTGATTCCCGCAATAAGAGCAAACGCACGGACGATTCCGGAACACATAGTTTGTTAGCTCTAAACAAGAACCCATCGTGTATGTGATACTTTTCCCATGCTTTACCCATAACACACAAGCGGTACGGTTCAGCAAAATCATGATCAGTCGCATATAAATCACATAACACCTCTAATCCAGGAATTTTAACATCAAGATGGGTTAATAGCATAGTCTTCCTAGTTAGAGCATCAGCAACAATATTATCTTTTCCCTTCTTATGCTTAATAATGTACGGAAAAGACTCAATGAACTCAACCCACTTAGCAAGACGCCTATGCAAAGTAGATTGGGCTTTCGGATATTTCAAAGCTTCATGATCGGAATGTATGATAAATTCTTTTGGCCACAAATAATGTTGCCAAACCTCAAGAACTCTAATTAAAGCATACAATTCTTTATCATATATTGGATAGTTCAACTTAGCACCAGAAAGTTTCTCGAGAAAAATATGCAATTGGACGACCCTCTTGCATCAACACACCACCAATTCCAATACCACTAGCATCACATTCAATCTCAAATTGCTTATTGAAATCAGGAAGTGCAAGCAACGGTGCAGAAGTTAACAATCGTTTCAGTTCATCAAAGCATGATCTTGAGCAACGCCCCACTCAAAGACAACACCCTTTTTAGTCAATTCATTCAAAGGTGCAGCAATAGTAGAAAAATTGGGCACAAAACGTCGATAAAACCCAGCTAGACCATGAAAACTTCTAACTTGACTCACATTCATGGGAGTAGGCCAATTTTGAATAGCTTCAATTTTAGACACATCTACTTCTACTCCATGCTTAGAGACAACATAACCCAGAAATATGACCTTATCTTTGCAAAATGTGCAATTCTCAAGATTACCATAGAGTCAGGGGCGGAGCTCCCAGTAGGGCAAGGTAGGGCGGCCGCCCTACCTTGATTTTTAGCAAAAAACTACATATATATAGGCATTTGTCAGTGTATATTCGAGTTACAGTAGTTTCAGCTCGTTTCGGGAAATAAACGAAGAGAAATACGTAAACTGGGCTGATTTTCAATTGCGTCGGCCGAACTGGGCCTGATAGGCTGCTCACGGGGGAGACACATGGGGGCGAATTGGGCCTGATGGGCTGCTGACGGGAGAGACACATGGGAATTCACGACTGGGCGAGCGGCCGAACGCAAGGCACACACGATCGCTAGTCTGTTTCTCCGATCGGCCTGATCGCTCGATCGCGATCGGAACTCCTCTTCGCGACGCACCGACGCCCAGCCGACGCTGTCTTGATTCGTGACCAGGCTCTTCTCCGGTTCGCCACGCACCGACGCGGCGACGCCCAGCCGACGCGCCTCGAGGACTACTGCAGTGCTGCGCGTCTCATCGGAGCGAACGAAGCAGCGGCGAACGCTCGAGCAAGGCCGGCATCCGGATTTCCGGAGTAGATCGACGACACGACGAGTACGGATGGACGAGAAAAATGAAGGGACCCGCAGTCGCAAACAGGGGAGGTACAATGTTTTTGACTATGTAGTGATTTCATATTTTCATTATTGGATGCGGATAATAGGTTTGAAGTTATGAATTGTGAACTAGGTAAATTGGCAAATACTCACAAAACTGAATACTCATGTCTTAATTGTGGATTGCGAGATATAAAAAGATTTTTTCGCCGCTTGCTAGTCGCACCGTCTCTAATTCACCAAGCACCCATGAATCTGATGGAAATGAAAATGTTATGGAACATCAAGATGAAGATCCAGAAGTGGAAGAATGGATTAGATCTATGACCGCCGACACGGAACAAGTGGAAGATTCCGTTGAAGCCACAATGGTAGAGAATGTTGAGGTTCTAGGAGCTGAAGGTATAACTGATTACATAGATTACATAAAGCTCGATCCAGGTCTTCGCATTCCACTTGATCGTTTCGCTCCCAATGTTAGGGACGATGTTAGATTTGCTTACTTAAAGAATGGTCCAACTCAGCCAACTGATCATAATTTCCCTCCAAATAAAGATAATAGATCCTTTCGGCCACAATGGTATAAGAATTTTGATTGGTTGGAATTTAGTGTGGAAAAGAATAGGGCTTATTGCTTCTACCGTTATCTTTTCAAACATGATCGTATGGATGAGAAATTTGGGCATGATGTCTTTACCAAATCTGGGTACAACCATTGGAAAAATGGGGTAGATGCATTTCGTAAGCATGTCGGAGGGCCATGTAGCATACATAATATGTCAAGGTCAGCATGTGAGGATTTTAAGAACCAGAAGGCAAGTGTGAAAAGCAAAGTTACAACTTATACAAGTGATGCACTAGTAAAGTATGAAACTCGTGTTGATACTTCTTTGGGAATTGTAAGTTATCTAGCATTGCAAGGTGAACCATTCCGTGGACATGATGAATCAACTTCTTCTTTAAACAAAGGCAATTTCTTGGAGATGCTTGATTGGTATAAAGAAAGAAATAGGGAAGTGAAGCTTGCATTTGAAGAGCTATGTCCTAAAAATGCCAAAATGACTTCCCCAACTATTCAGAAAGCACTTGCCAGACATTGTGCGCAGGCAGTCACCAAATCCATCAAAGAAGAGATGGATGGTTGTCTTTTCTCTGTCCTCATAGAAGAATCCCGTGATATATCTGTGAAAGAACAAATGGCCGTTGTTGTGAGGTAAGTGTCGAAGTGTGTTAAGTATTTTGTCTTTACTTCTTTTCTATGTAGTGTTATTCAACAGATTTTATCATTTTATTGTAGGTATGTGAAAAAGAGTGGAGATATTATTGAAAGATTTTTGGGTATTCAGCATGTCCCAAACACAACATCTCCAGCTTTAAAGAAGGCACTTTTGGAGGTTTTCTCTAAACACGGTCTACTTATTGCAAGACTACGAGGGCAAGGGTATGATGGAGCATCTAATATGAGGGGAGAATTTAATGGCCTTCAGAAATTAATCCGTGATGAGAACCCAAATGCTTTTTATGTTCATTGCTTTGCTCACCGATTGCAGCTGATCGTTGTTGCTTTATCGAGGTGTTGCAAAGGTCTTGAGGATTTCTTTGACGATGTGAAAGAGATTGCCAATCTCTCTAGTTCATCTTGCAGGAGGAAGGATATATTGCTTGATAAGCACAAAGAGAATCTTCTATCTAAGATCAAGAAAGGTGAAATGCCCACGGGAAGAGGGAAAAATCAAGAAACATCTTTGTGCCGACCTGGAGATACAAGGTGGGGTTCTCACTACACAACCTTATGTCGTATTGAATCAATGTGGGATGCAGCGATAGAAATTTTGAGCATTGTTGAGTATGATTCTCGCAATCCAACTAAAGCTGGAGGTTATGTTCATAAAATGGAGACTTTTAGTTTTGTGTTCCACATGAAGATGATGTTAAGACCGCTTCGTATGACAAATGATGTATCTCTTCTATTGCAAAAGAAGGATCGAATATTGTTCGTGTATGCGATAACGTTTAATAGTTACTTTTTCTATGTATATTTTGTTGATCTAAACTTCTATTTGTATAATTTCAGGCCATATCTTTGGTTACGGATGTGAGAACATGTTTGGTTAATTGGAGAAATTATGGTTGGGATTCACTCTTGGAAGATGTCAAATCATTTTGCACTGAAAATGAGATCATAATCCCAAGTATGGACACTATGGTAACAAAATGGGGTAAAACAAGAAAAGGGGGAAGAGACGCACTCACCACTGATCATTTTTATCGTGTTGACACCTTCTATGTTGCCATAGACTCTATTATCACAGAGTTTGATCATCGCTTTAATGAGGCATCTTCGGAGGTTATTCGGAACTTCTCTTGTCTTGATCCAAGAGACTCATTTGCTAGGTTCGATGTGAGTAAACTTGCTCGGCTTACAGAGATTTATCATGAGGATTTCTCTGATTATGAGCGAGATCATATACAAGATTCCCTTAAGTTATTTCTTGTTCATATGAAGAGAGTTGAAGATTTCAGAGTTTGTTTTGACATTGCAAGCCTAGCTAAAAAGATGGTTGAACTTGAAAGGCATATCATGTTCCCTACAGTTTACCGTCTTATTGAGTTGGCAATGCTTTTACCGGTTGGGACAAGAACAGCTTGAAAGGGCATTCTCAGCTATGAAGATTATCAAGACGGAGTTGCGCAACAAGATGTCCGATGGTTGGCTTAATGATTTGATGGTGTGCTACATCGAGCGAGGGATATTCAAAAGTCTTGATCTTAGTGAAATTAAAAAGGATTTTCAAAGCGAAGGTAGAGCTTTGCCATTGCCTGGAACTTCTAGACGACATTAAAGCTTCATTACGGTATGTTCGTAGGTTATACTTAATTACTTATATTTGAATATGTTTCTATTACCACGAGTACCGTTGACTATGCTTAACATCATATAAAATATTATTGTGTGAAGACCATTTTATTTTTTTGTGTCAATTTTTTTATGTTATGAAGTTCGCCCGACCTAAATTTTTTTTTGTCCTCCGCCACTGCATAGAGTTTACTATCACGCAACACTTGCAAAACATGTCGAATATGTATAATATGATCAGATTCATTGCGGCTGTAAATTAATATGTCATCAAAATACACAACCACAAACTTGCCGATAAAATCACGCAAAACATGGTTCATCAGTCTCATGAAAGTGCTAGGTGCATTAGTCAAACCAAAAGGCATTACTAACCACTCATATAAACCAAAAGGCATTACTAACCACTCATCCCCTTCTTTCATCCTAATTTGATGATAACCACTACGCAAATCAATTTTAGTGAAAACAGCAGCACCACTCAATTCATCTAGCATATCCTCTAAACGGGGAATAGGATGACGATATCGAATAGTAATGTTGTTTATCGCTCTACAATCTACGCACATACGCCATGTACCATCTTTCTTAGGAACAAGAATAACAGGAACGAGCACAAGGACTAAGGCTTATGCGGATATAACCTTTGTCGAGTAGCGCTTGTACTTGCTTCTGTATCTCCTTCGTCTCTTCGGGATTCGTCCTATATGGCGCCCTATTGGGCAGCGATGCTCCGGGATCAAGTCAATTTGATGCTCAATACCTCGCAATGGTGGAAGTCCTGCGGGTACCTCTTCCGGAAACACGTCGCTGAATTCTCGCAAAACATTAGAAACACCAAGAGGAAGAGGGGTCATGTCGTTAGAAACCAAAACCGTACCCCGTACATGAGCACAAGAGGCATGGCTGTAGGATCCTCACAAAATTCTCTCATGTCTTGTTTGGTGGCTAATGAGACTAAGGAATTCACTCTCTCACTTTTTGTTATATCACTCACGGCATTACAATTCTCTCGCCTATCGATGGATGCATCCTCCAAGTTCACTTCAATCTTCTGACGAGACTCATTGACAATTTGCTGTGGTGACATAGGCTGTAAGTTAATTTTCTTGCCCTTGAACTCCAAGTGATATGTATTGGCGCGGCCATTGTGTTGCACAGAACGGTCATAGAGCCATGGCCGGCCCAACAACAGGTGACAAACCGTCATAGGAACCACATCAAAGTCAATGGAATCCTTATACGGTCCAATCTCAAAATCAACACGCACCATGTGGCTCACCTTCATCTCACCATTATTGCTCAACCACTGAATATAATATGGATGCGGGTGCGGTAGATACTTCAGTTTCAGCTTGGCACATAACTCTTTGCTTGCTAGATTGCGACAACTCCCGCCATCAATAATGACCTTGCAAGCCTTATCAGGACCAACTAGTGCCTTTGTTTGGAACAAATTACAGCTACTGTGTAGATGCACTTGATCGCACATTAAGAACACGCTGCGAGACAACAATAGTTTGAGCTTCGAAGGGAAAGCATCAAACCCATCACCGTCATAATCATCCTCATCCGGAGCATTTGGATCAACATCATCTCCAGTTTCATACTCATTGTCCTCATTAATGATCATAACTTTGCGGTTAGGACAATCTCGCTTGAAGTGACCCTTGCCACCACATGTATGACAAGCCATATCGCGATTGCGCGCTGTCGACATGTTAGAACTAGTTCCACTTGCTGCAGGAGCGGGCTTCTTTGTGTTGGTGACACTAGAAACCGGCTTGCTAGACGAAGAAGGAACATCCGCAGGGCGCGATGATGGCGCCATGGAGGGCGGCGCGCGGGGTGTGTAGCGCCCAGCACCTGTAGCACGGCCCTTCATTTGCAGTTCTTCAGCCAACTGAGACTCAGCTTCTCTTGCATGATGTAGCAACTCATTCATAGTAGTATAAGTGTGATGACGCACAATGCCCTTGATGTTAAATCTGAGACCATTCAGAAATCTCTGTAGTGTCATCTCAAGAGACTCACGGACACGGGCACGCTTTATAAGCATCTCCATCTCCATGTAGTAAGCATCAACTTTCAACACACCTTGCTTCAATTGGGTCAACTTGTCAAAGACGGAACGCAAGTAATTGGTAGGCACAAAACGAGCTCTCATTGCCGCCTTCATAGCACGCCATGTGATAATAGGCAGCTCACCATCTTCTTCTCGAGCACTCACAAGTCCATCCCACCAACGCAATGCATAGCCATCAAATTCAGAGGAAGCAAGCTTGATCTTCCTATCTTCAGTATAGTCAGGATGTAAACGCCATAATCTCTCAATCTTCAGCTCCCATGTAAGATATTCTTCAACATCAGTACCTCCTTCAAATCTGGGAATTGAGAACTTGGGTTTACCCAAACCATCGTCTTGCGGCTGTGGAGGAACACGGCGTGCACCAAGTTCAGCAAAACCGCGATTAACTCCACGTGGCAAACCACGACCACGACCAACGCCTTGAGCAGCAGCTTCGGCATTGTCACCTTGCACACTGCCATCTTCATCAAATGGTGGTTGTTGTTGCACCATTGTACGTATCTCACCAACGGCGGTAGTCAAAGCTTGTATAGATGCTTGAAGAGTCGTCACCGATGTTTGAACGGTATTAACCGCTGTAGTAGCCTCATCGACCTTCAAGTGTACACTCTGAATATCCTTGTCCAACACATCACTAGCAACTCGTATTTCACGTTGCATATGATCACGAAGTGCCTCAAATTCACGCCAAGTAACTGGTGTAGCGGCGTCCTTTTTCTGCATCACATCAACATTCTCGGTAGAAGACATGATTAGTAGATTAGTGCACTAAACAAAAATCTTTGGTGGTACTCTCACAACTCACTCAAAACTGATAAGAAAGGTAAATCTTACCGCTCCAAAGTGAATTAGTATTGCTTACCAACTTGGATTGACGGACTAGTGCACGGATGTAGCGAAGCGAATATCAAGGGTATAAGAACAATCACACGACAAAGCAGGATATATGTGGGGCTGTAGGTGGGCTACCTATTTGCACCAATAACAAGCTCTAGCGCTGACCGTAGACAACCAATGTGTTGACGTCAGAAACCCACTGGCGGGCAGCGACGGGCAACACAGTAGAGCCGGGAACAACTAGGGCTGCGGCTGGCCCCAGTCCCTCAGAGCGACGGCCCGCAAAGCCTCCTGGTCACACGTCCGATGCTATCGCAAGGGCATGCCACCTGACCTATACCTGGTCGGGAAGGTGTTGGATGATGCCTCGCTTAGTTTCCTGCATGGCATACACGTAAACATTAAATACGAGCCTCGATCGGCTCTCGAGTTATCCCGTGAATCGGCTCAAAGAGCCGATCCACCCATGATTCGTACAAGGTGTCCGAATATATGGTGGTCCTGCTTGATCAAGATAAAGCTAATGAGATCTACGACGATTTAGGGTTTTCACCGCATAATCGGATCATCCTACTCACGATTGGGCCTCGCGCTCGCGCACGGTGACCGTAAGCCGATCCTAGACAGGGCCTAAAAACCAACACGAGGTTGACCCCGGAACATCCTTTCTAGGGCTAGCGAACGTCACCCTACACGCCGCTGGATCCTCCAACCCTTTGTAGGGCCTAACTAATGCGGATATTAAACTAATCCTTGCAGAACAAGGAGCAACCGTAACGGATCAGATCTACTAAACTATGATCAAGCGGGGTGCCGCCCCTACACCTGAGATAGGTGTAAGGGCGGCTAGATGCATAAGGGTCACACTACGACGAGCATATGATACGAAGAACAATGCTAACCCTAACACATCTAAGATAACTACGTTGCTCGCCATCAAAAAGGCTTCAGCACGAGCAACGCATGAACAACGTAGGACTGTCGCAAGATGCGATCTAGGCAGTATGGTGCTTACCGGAGAAACCCTCGAGACGAAGGAGTTGGCGATGCACCGAGATTTGTTTGTGTTGAACGTTGGTTGTTTTTTATTCCATAAACCCTAGATACATATTTATAGTCCAAGGGACTTTCTAATTAGGCGTGCACCTAACCGTGCACGGGTCGAACTCTATCTAACCGACACGTATCCTAATATGTTACAGATACACGGGCCAACTAGCCCAAGCTTTGCACGTAAGGCCGATTCACGTACTTCTTCTATATATATATATTCTTCAAATCCATCTTGATCGCGGCCCACCTCTGACCTGGTCAAATTCCGGTGATAACACATGCCCCCCTGGTTTTGGAATTAACAATTCCAAAATCATCCTGTTCTCCTCTTCGTCGGGTCATGTCATGGTAGAGCAGGACCGTCGCAGCATTTCTCATCATGATGCCCTGTTCTGGCCATCGGCACCCAAAAACTCCCAATCTCCCATAGCCATGTCCTCCTCTTCTTCCTCCTCCACCTCATCGGTCTCCTCTGATTCTTCCTCCTCTCGCGAGCCGACGCCGGAGTGGGGCTCGTTGGCGGCGCACGACATCCTCGCCTCGACGTCGTGGGACAAAGAGGAACATAATTCCTCCATCCGGTCGGAAGATGACAAATCCCTGACCGATGAAGAGGGCGACCTTCAATTCCTCGTCGAAGGGGAAGAGGAGGCAGAAAGCGAGGACGACCGCTTCTCCTGGGACGATTTTACCTCCTCCGAGGAAGAAGCGGAGGAGGACGACGATGCCTCCCTTGAAGGTTACCCACTAGCAAAGCGCCTCCGCACCTGGTGGGACGACGACAGCGATGACAATGGTGAGGAAGATGAGGCTCCCGTAGAAGGCCACGGAAGCTTTGATGAAGAGCCTATTCCTCTAGAGTCGATATCAGCGTATCGGCTTTGTTATTCTGAAGTCGATGCCTATACATCGGCTATATTTTCATACTGTTATCTCTGTATGTCTTCTTAAGTCGATGTCTGCGCATCGGCTGTGGGATTCATATTTAATTTTTTTTACCGGCCGATTTAAAATCGGCCTCCATACCTTACTGCCCATCATCCCACATGCTTGGGAAATACTTCTTGAGGTGTTGACCATTGACGGCTACTGGGAACTTCTGTCCATCCAATTCTTCCAACATGTATGCATTACCCTTCAAGGCCTGGACGACTTTGTACGGACCGTGCCAATTAGGAGACCACTTGCCATATGCCTTGTCTCTGGTTCCTAACGGCAACACAGCTTCCCATACTAGATCACCAACTTGAAACTCCTTTGGTCTAACCTTCTTATTGTAGGCACGAGCTACCCTGGCTTTGTTCTCTTTAATCTTCTCTAAATGACCAAAGCCTAAGCTCTGTCGCGTCCTCAATAGTGTCACTCATCAAAGCTGCATATTCTTCCGCTGTCAGATCGTTCTGAAACGTGACACGTCTTGACCCAGCCGTAATTTCCCAAGGTAATACGGCTTCCTGTCCATAGACAAGCTGGTACGGCGAAGTCTTTATAGCTCCATGGCACGACATGCGGTAGGCCCATAATGCTTCCGATAACTTCTCATGCCAATCCCTAGGGTTCTCGTCAATCTTTCTCTTGATCAGCTTGATTAAGCTCTGATTGGACGCTTCAGCTTGTCCATTAGCCTGAGCATAGTACGGAAATGATCGGATCAGTTTAATCCCCATGTCATCGCCGAATTTCCTGAATCCTTTAGAAACAAAGACCGAACCTCCATCGGTCGTGATGGTTTGGGGAATCCCAAACCTATGAATCACATGTTCTTTCACAAACTGAATCACATCTTCTGATTTCACCTTCTTCATAGGGACGGCTTCCACCCACTTAGTGAAATAGTCTGTGATGGCCAAAATCCATTCATGTTTTTTACTCGACGCGGGATGGATTTTGCCGATCATATCCATGCCCCACCCTCGGAACGGCCAAGGCTTGATGATAGGGTTCATCGCCGATGTCTGGTACCATCTGAATCTTCCCAAACATCTGGCATGCTTGGCATCCCTTGTAGTAATTGAAGCAGTCTTCAAGCATGGTGGGCCAATAAAACCCTGAGCGCCTGACTAGCCACTTCATCTTGTGAGCCGACTGATGAGTTCCACAGGCGCCTTCGTGCACTTCATGTAAGAGCCGATTAGACTCAGTTGGTCCCAGGCACTCGAGTAGTAACCCTTCCAACGTCCTGTAGAACATATCGTCTCCTATGAGGACGTACTTCATGGCTTTGTATCTTATCCGTTTAGGTGCCACCCGAGCCGAATCTTTTAAGTAATTGAAGATCTCGGCTCTCCAATCATCCTGTTCCGGGAATTGCACTGGACTTCCGACCCTTCGGGTATATCTATGTAGCCGGACGCCATTTGTGCGAGATTGTTGGCCTCGGTGTTTTGGGCTCTTGGGACCCAATTAAAGTTGATGTACCGAAACCGTGTCATCAACTCACGGCATTCCATCCAATATGGGAAAAGCGATTCACTCTCGCACTTGTATTCATCCGTGAGCTGGTTAATCACCAACTTGGAGTCTCCAAAAAGCTCCACTCGCTTCCGCTCCGGCTTCTAATAGCAACTCCATCCCCTTACGTACGCCTCATATTCTGCCACGTTGTTGGTGCAAGGGGTAGATAATCTGATGGAGAAAGAGTACTCGCCCCCGAGGCGACACGAGCGTAATGCCGATGCCACAACCATCGTCGCAAGCCGATCCATCGAAGAACATAGCCCATGCACGTATGGATAGTGCTGATATATTGGTACCGATTCGCTCAGCTATGAGATCGGCCAATGCTTGCCCTTTGACTCGCTTCGCAGGCTGGTACCGGAGATCAAACTCCGACAACGCAAACATCCACTTACCCGGTCGGCCCTTCAACACAGGGGCCGACAGCATGTGCTTGACAACGTCTGACTTGCATATGACGAAGATTTCTGCCGTCAAAAGGATGTGATGCAGCTTGGTGCAGGTAAAGAACAGGCAGAGGCACAGTTTCTCGACCTCAGGATACCTCGTTTCCGCGTCCAACATCCTTCTGCTGAGGTAAAAAACGACCTTTTCAACGCCCTCGTAGAGTTGCACCACCACCGAGGCGATGGACGTGTCAGCCATCGACAAGTAGATGTAGAACGGCCTGTCTTGCTCGGGGCGGAACTAGCACAGGCGGCGTCGTCAGATACCGTTTAATTTCATCAAACGCCCGCTGCTGTTCTGCCCCCCAGTGAAATTCGTCATCAGACTTAGTCTTCACCAACGCCATGAACGGCTCTATCCGTCCTGACAGGTTAGAGATGAATCGGCGGACGAAGTTGATCTTGCCGATAAGACGTTGGAGTTCCTTCTTCGTGGTGGGCGGCTGCATGGTACGCACTGCCTCCTGACTTTCCAGGCCGATCTCAATTCCTCGCTCATGAACCAGAAATCCTAGGAACTGACCGGCCGTCACACCAAAGGCACACTTCTTTGGGTTCATTCTCAGTCCGAACTTCCGAGTTCGGTCTAGGACGCGTCGCAGATCTCCCAAGTGTCCCTCCATGGAGACGGACTTGACTACCACGTCATCGATGTAGATTTCCACTAACTTGCCGATCAGATCGTGAAATATATAATTCATGGCTCTTTGATATGTTGCACCAGCATTCTTCAACCCGAAGGTCATGACCACATATTCAAACAAGCCCACCGCCCCCGGTACTCGAATGCGGTCTTGTGTATATCTTCCGGAGCCATGAAGATCCGGTTATAGCCGGCGTTGCCATCCATGAAGCTTAAAACCTTGTGGCCAGCAGCTGCATTGATCAACGTCTCCGCCACAGGCATTGGATACTCATCTTTTGGAGTGGCTCTGTTAAGATCTCGGAAATCGATAGCCACATGCCATCGGCCGTCCTTCTTTTCTACAGGCACGATACTGGAGATCCATTCAGCATACCTGCATGGCCTGATGAACCCGGCGGCCAACATCTTCTCGATCTCTTTCTTGACCTCTTCCAGGATTTCGGCCTTCATCTGACGAGCTCGTTGTTGGAACGGCCGAAATCCTTTCTTAAGGGTGAGCCGATGTTCAATGATGCTCCTGTCTAACCCAGGCATCTCTGTATAGTCCCATGCAAAGCAGTCTGGGTATTCTTTCAATAGAGCAATCATCTGGCTCCTGAGCTGTGGGTCTAACTTCCTGCTGATAAAAGTTGGCCGAGGCTTGTCCCCAGGGCCGATATCGACTTCCTCTAGCTCGTCAGCCGAGGTGAACCCATACCCCATCTTTCCGTCACCTGTGAGGTCGACGCCAAATACTGGGAGAGCCGGTGGCGCGGATAATACGGTCCGATCGCTAGAATCGGCCTCCATCTTGATCATCACCAGGACCTTGTGGCAGTGTCGGAGCCGGTTGCGTGGATCGGCTCCCTCTTCATTCTTGCTATGAGAGCCGCTGCCCTCATTGCTACCCCTACCAGGGCGGTACCCAAGTTCTACCATGTTGATGCTGATGTCATGGGAGCGGGTTCTGTGGAAAGAGCCGATGAGTTCGGCTTCGAGGGTTGCCTTGATCTCGTCATGCTTCTTCTTGAGCTCATCAGGCAGATCCTCGTACTTGACTGGAGTGCTTTCCGCCATCTCGGATGTAGATGGCGATATGGTGGATGTCGAAGGTCGTCCCACCGGGCGTGCCCGAATGTGTTGACGTCAGAAACCCACTGGTGGGCAGCGACGGGCAACACGAGAGAGCCGGGAACAACTAGGGCTGCGGCTGGCCCCGGTCCCTCGGAGCGACGGCCCGCAAAGCCTCCTGGTCACATGTCCGATGCTATCGCAAGGGCGTCCACCTGACCTATACCTGGTCAGGAAGGTGTTGGATGATGCCTCACTTAGTTTCCTGCATGGCATACACGTAAACATTAAATACGAGCCTCGATCGGCTCTCAGGTTATCTTGTGAATCGGCTCAAAGAGCCGATCCACCCATGATTCGTACAAGGTGTCCGAATATATGGTGGTCCTGCTTGATCAAGATAAAGCTAATGAGATCTACGACGATTTAGGGTTTTCACCGCATAATCGGATCATCCTACTCACGATTGGGCCTCGCGCTCGCGCACGGTGACCGTAGGCCGATCCTAGACAGGGCCTAAAAACCAACACGAGGTTGATCCCCGGAACATCCTTTCTAGGGCAAGCGAACGTCACCCTACACGCCGCTGGATCCTCCAACCCTTTATAGGGCCTAACTAATGCGGATATTAAACTAATCCTTGCAGAACAAGGAGCAACCGTAACGGATCAGATCTACTAAACTATGATCAAGCGGGGTGCCGCCCCTACACCCGAGATAGGTGTAAGGGCGGCTAGATGCATAAGGGTCGCACTACGACAGCATATGATACGAAGAACAATGCTAACCCTAACACATCTAAGATAACTACGTTGCTCGCCATCAAAAAGGCTTCAACACGAGCAACGCATGAACAACGTAGGTAGGCTTGTGCTGCCTAGATCGCAAGATGCGATCTAGGCAGCATGGTGCTTACCGGAGAAACCCTCGAGACGAAGGAGTTGGCGATGCGCCGAGATTTGTTTGTGTTGAACGTTGGTTGTTTTTTATTCCATAAACCCTAGATACATATTTATAGTCCAAGGGACTTTCTAATTAGGCGTGCACCTAACCGTGCACGGGTCAAACTCTATCTAACCGACACGTATCCTAATATGTTACAGATACACGGGCCAACTAGCCCAAGCTTTGCACGTAAGGCCGATTCACGTACTTCTTCTATATATATATATATTCTTCAAATCCATCTTGATCGCGGCCCACCTCTGACCTGGTCAAATTCCGGTGATAACACAATGATACTCACACAAGGCGATATAATGGGGCAATGCAACTATATGTGGGAAAGGTTGCAATGCACTAGAGAGACGCTAGCAAAGCTCAACGAGACAGGCAGAAGATTGCTCAACTACGGGTGCAGAAAAGTAAACTTAGGCCTTCACTTGATTCAACTAGCACTTCACTTTTCTTTTTGGATTTTTCTTTTTGTAACACACGCAGCTATGTAACTCTTTTTGCTTCTTTTCAATTTTATCTTTTTTTTTTTGATTTTCTAACGCAACTCCTTGATAACACGGCCAGCAGAAATATGCAAAGCACCGATAACCTAACGAGCAGCCTGTCGAGCGGTAAAACTAGTCTCTTCTGGGGATGTTCCTAGTCACTTTATATCGATAGGCTGTGTCTATGGTTGGGAACAAGCACACTGTATGCTATGTGGACTCGGAGTAACAAAACTGACACCATAAAGTAACACAAGATGATAGAGTAAACTCAAACCCTAAAATACTAGATACGCAAAAACAACGATGAAAAGCAACTAAAACTTGAAATTAGTGCAATCTAAGGCTATGGCAAACCCTAACCCTAACTTTTTATGCCTTTTTGTGGATAGGAAAACACTCACAACTCAACTATGGGGTGGATTGTGGATGGCTTACCGAGGAAAACTGGAAATCTGATACCAAGATGATAAGGGGTGGCCCGATCTTCTCAGTAAGCGACGGGTGGTGATGAACACACGATGGTAGCAGCGGATGAAATCGATGATGATGAGGAGGATAACTTGTATGACGCCGACGAAGTCTCTCGATTGATTCCTGATGCCAATGCAACAGCTCTCAACCCTACAAGATATTCGCAACTCCACACACTTGCGCACGTAGCCGCCGACCACGAAGCGGTAGATTGTAATCTTCTAATCCCCAATGGAACAGCAGATCACACAAACTTTCAGTAGCAATAAAACTCCAGATCGCGACGAATTGGAGAGTTGGGATTCAATAGTTTTGCATAGCAAACAACTAAGAACTAGGGTTTATCTTAAACATGGTCTAAACCTAATTTGGGGGCGTCCCTGGGGCTTATATAGGCGTCCAGGACGACCAGGGGTCGAAATAGTTCGATATAAACCGACCTAAAACAGGTTCGGCCAAAACTGGTTCGAATTCAGGCAAGGCCGGCAGTGCCGGGGTGTCGAGGCCGGCAGTGCCGGGGTGGCCGGCAGTGCCGGGGTGTCACGGCCGGCAGTGCCGGGGTGCACAGGCCGGCAGTGCCGCCGGGCCGGCAGTGCCGCCCATCCTTGGCCGGCAGTGCCGGTGATATTTTTGCTGGAAAGGTCTTGAAATTATCTTTCCAACGACTCTTCGTTTGCTCGATTCCGAGTTCGTATGAATAAATGGCGTCCGTTTCAAAATCAGCACTTCGGTCTGTCCAAACCGAAAGAGAGCTGTTTTTGACTTCCTCTTGTCTTGCGCATGCCTCCCTCTCCTCCCTCGCGCATCCGTGGAATGTCTTCACGTCCAACGCCATGTCCAGCTGCTCCTCTCCTCCTCGTGCGATGTTTGCTCCCTCCTCATACCTGATCATACATAAGTGAAATGACTTAGGTAGTATAAAGTTCTCATCAATCAAAGTATCGTTTAGGAGCGAATTCACCTGTTGCTTAAGTAGCTTCGCACGAGCCCTTGTAATGGGTCCAATCCGAACTTCATCGGACTTGAGCTTCACAGCAGGTTCATCTTCATTTGTCAATAACGGAGGTAGTGGTGTAGTAGGGATGTCCTCATCACTTTCTCTCGCGATTCTATCGGTTGGTGGTTCGGGCCAACGAGGATAACCGATTTGTGTGTGTGCGTGTGTTTGTATCGTGTTCTTCGCGTTCATCCACTTCCCCCCGAATCCCCCTCCGCAATCACACTCACCCGGGTCAAACCGTGAAGATTGGGCACACCCTCGGGCTTAGCCCGCATCATATGGTATCTGAGCAAAGGTTGCCACGGATTTGACCATCCGATTCCACCAATTTCGCCCAAAAATTTGCCCAAAAATTTTTCCCCAAAAAATAGCTCGAATTTGGATCTCAGGATTTGTTGCGTTGTTTGTGGTTTTGGTCCACAGATCTGTTGTCTTTGGTGTTGATCTATTATCCCTCCAATTTTCAGCCGTCAATTCCACCGATTTCCCACGAAATCCGTCTTTTTATCCCGCAGTTTCCGCCCCGTGTTCGTGCTGTTCGTCGTGCAGATCCAGATCTGGGAAATTTGCTATTTCCGGTACTACCGGCTGCTCCCACCGGAACTTCCGCTCGCACCAAATATTTTTTTTCCCATCTGGTCAACGCAGTCGTTGTCTTCCTCGCTGAGCATCCCCAACCAAAAATCGCGCCAGCACTGCAACACGCCACCAGCCTCGCCTGCCGCTTGAACCACCTCGTGCGCCAACCAGCCCAGCCACGCACGCCACCACGCGGCCCCTGGCTAACCGCCACCGCGCGCCCTGATCGCCAGACCACACGCTGCCGCTCGCCCCGCCTTCGCTCGCTAGCTCCAGCACACATCGAGCGCGCCACCAGGCCCAACTACCACCAGCCCAGCTTGCCTCCAGGCCCGCCGCTGCCTTAGCCCATCCCCGCGCTCGCCCAACGCCCACACCACCGCACGCCGCTCGCTCGCCAGCATCGCACGCCTCCGCACGATCGCCCCTAGCAGCTCCAGTCAACGCACGCGCCCAGGCCCGCTGCTCAGCGCAACCACCTGCTGCGCCCCACCCGCCCGCACCATCCGCTCGCCAACATCGCCACCACGCCCGCGCGAGCCACCCGCCAGGCCAACCACTGCCAATCGCCAACTCCCTTGGTTCGATCCAGATCGCAGGAAAAAATTCCCAGACCGGAACTTCCGGCCGTGCTGACCGGTACTTCCGCCCCAGCGGTACTTCCGCCCAACTTCCGCCCAACTTCCGGAATTGCACAATATGCGCCGCAGTAGCCCCTGGATACATCTGAAAAATTTCCGGAAGTTGACCGGAACTTGACCGGAAGTTCCGCCCGGCGCAGTTTTTGACCCAGTTTTCAGCAACTTTTGACCCCCAACTTTGACCCAACTTTTGACAACTTTCCGGAACCCGTTTGACCTCAAATTTTGACCATAGTACCACCATCTTGACTCCAAATTTTGACAATTTTCCCGAGCCCATTTGACTCCAAAATTTTCACCACTTCGCCCGCGCGTTTTGACCCAACTTTTCGGGCATTGACTTTTGTGTTCGGATTTCCTTGTGGAGTGCATTGGTTGTCTATGTCGCTTCCGCGCCTACACCAACACCGTGACGACACCTTTGGCACCCCGGATTCCGATGCAACTTCGACACCGTCATCCACACCACCTCGATCACCGCAAGTTCGTGTGCTTGACACCGCCTAACATCAATAGGTATAACTTGCCCCACCCCTTGTAGCCCCGTTTCTTTCTTTGTGTACCTATCCCATTGAGAGTGGCTTTCCGAGTGTTGCAAAGCATTGCACAAGTGTCACGACCGTGAGAGGGTGTGTGTGTGCGTTGTGTTGAGCAAAGCTCCAAAGCAAGCTCGGTGAGAAAGATACACAAAAGAAGAAAAGTGTGACATAGAGAAAAATAAAGCTTCTAAGCATAGAAAAAAAGAGAAAAAGAAAAAGAAATACAAAAGAGTGTGTGTCCACCGATACAAAAGAGTGCAAAGCTTGTAAGCACTAAGAGAGAAAAGAGAAGAGTGGCATTTGTGCAAATCTTGTTGCTTCTCGAATATGCAACCAAGCTACGGTCTCTCTTGTGTTGGCGCGACACCGAGCTTATAGTCTTCGTTAGGACCATCTTTGTTACTTGCTCACTTCCTTGGTCGCGCTAACCCCATTGTTCTTCCTTGTGTGTGTTTCCGTGTTTCCTTGACATAGATCACCGCTTTTGACATTTGACTTTGGATCTTACCCACATTTGACAATAGACATTTTCTTTGGTTCTTTTCGTTTGCTATCCACATCCTCACCTACCACCATATAGAGTTCTTAGCCTTTTGCGTGTGCTTTGAGTGTGTGTGTGAGTACATATCGGTTATTCTCTAACTTGAACCATTTTCTCGATTTTGTTGCTAGTTTTGACCTTTTGGTAGTTCTCCTTCCACCATATCTACACCAATCCTAGAGACTAACATGTATAGTGAGGATGAGCCTACGGAGGACGACATGGAGTACTATGAGGGTGATAGCTCCGCAAGCACCGCGGATATGGAGGACCATGTGGAGCTCGACACCGACAATGGCTCCGCAAGCATTGGCGACATGACCGACATCGAGCATCTCTACACCGACCATGACTCGCCAAGCATGGACAACATGGTGGACCACCACTCCGAGCTCGACTACAACATCGACGACATGGTGGAGCACCACTTTGACCACGACTACGACTACGACGACATGGTGGAGCACCACCTCGACCACGCCTACGACTACGACGACATGGTGGAGCACTACCTCGACTACGACTACGACACCATGATGGAGCACCGCACCGAGCACTACCTCGAGCATGACATCGACACCATGGTGGAACCTAGCTTCGACTCCACCTTGAACAAGACCGGCGCCTACAAGTTCCCCATCTTGGCCAATGGAACTACATATGAAGATAGAGGACCTCCAAGACGGCGCAACCATGAGAATGCTTATGCACATGATCATCTACGTCGAGCTCATCCTATGGAACATCAAGAGCGCCACCACCATGATCGCCATCGACACTCTCCTCCGAGCTCAAGAAGGCGCCACAAGCAAAGTGCCAAGCCACATGAACCATCATCTAGGCATGCCGAGGATCGTCATCAACACACGTCGCCTCATGATCGTCGTCGACCATCACCACCCCATGACCACCATCGACATGCATCACCACATGACCGTCGCCGACACAAGTCACCTCATATTCTCCATCGACCAACACCTCCCAAGGATCTTCGCCGACAGAAGTCACCTCATGTTCGCCATCGACCAACACCTCCCAAGGATCTTCGACGACACCCCCCAAGACATGGTGATGATGCAAGAAGACGAAAGCCTCGACATGAAGCGGCCAAGGCTACAAAGAACATCAACACCAACCATATGGTGTCCACAAAGCCTAGCGCCACCACCAAAATGGAATCTCCAAGACCGCCTACACATGAGAAGATCTCCAATGGTGCAAGACAAGGCGCTACACCAACAAGCAAGATGGTGCCAAGTAAAAAGAAAGAGGAACCACATATCATGGTGCTTCCCCCTCCTACCGCCACCACCATAATGGCGCCTACAAGAAGCTTAAGCCCCAAGATGAAGACCGTGGAGTCTACACTTCAAGATGAAGGACGATCTACCCATCTTTATGCCAACATGACAATGCGTTATCCAACAAGATCAAGTAGCTCCCAATGCTTTCGTTGCAAACAAGACGGTCATCTTTGGGAATGCCCCAATCTCCATTGTGATGTGTGCACATCCAACAAGCACATGACATGGGAATGCAACACACCGCAAGCCCACAAGCTCTACTTCGCCCAATTGGATGCCGAAATTGCCAACAGGACACTTCAAGATACCATTGTCTTCAAAGAATGGTGCAAGGAAATGGCCAAGAGGACGACTATGAAGCCCACACTTCAAGATGAAGCTCGAGAAGGCCAAGTCAAGGGTGACGTTGATTCGAGCCTAGCTCTCAACAACACCATAGCGCCATCAAATGGTGTCAACATGGGAGGCGATGGAGTTGAGAAGATTGAGCATGGGATTCTCCCTTCAACCAAGGAGGCGAATGGAGTTGAGAATGGTGAGCATGGGATGATCCCTTCACCAATGGAGGCGCATGGAGATGAGAAAATCGAGCCTACCCCCATATGCTTGAATGAGGAGATGGTACCAATCCCATGTGAGCATGAGAGCCACTTAGCCCACTTGAGTGAGAGTGATAGTGAGTTGAGTGACTCCCACCCCATATGTGAGTTTGAGTGCTTCCACTTGGAGGACATGAGTGATACACCGAGTGAGTTGAGAGAGGTAGTTGATAGGTCCATGGAGGCCATTTTGCATTCTAACAACTTAACCTCTACCTCTAGTGTGTTTTCTCATGTTGCAATAGGTTCCATGGAGGACGAGTTCCCGATCATGGAGAAGATGTACATGGTGCATGAAGATGATGCTATCACACCATGCTTGATTGAAGATGAACATGGAGGCCACATGGAGCCTACCTCTTCCACAACACCTACTTCAAAGGAGTCGGACTACAAAGGTACCAACATAGGTGTTGATGATGCCATGATCCCACTAGTGGACATGATGATTTGTGAGTGCTTGCATGAGTTGGATGATCCTATTGCTATGTCATATGCTCGTTTCACATTCCCTTGTAATACTTGTGATACCACCATTGTTGATCATGTGGAAGTAGTTGCTTATGATAATATGTCCATGCCATGCTATGAGTGTTTCGATTTCTATCCTATTGCTTGCAATATGTCGAACAATTTCTCCTTCCCATGTATTGATTGCAATGAAAATGATGATGCTAATTCTTGTGTTGTGACAACCTTGATGAAAAATTGCTCTTTCCCTAGGCTTGTCGACAACAATGATAAAATGTTGAACATGTTTTGTGCTAGATGCTTGCAATACTCTCCCATTAATGCAACCAAAATGTTGAACAATTGTTCTTTCCAATGCTTGGTTTGCAATAATGTTAATATGCTTGTAAATGAGATTGCTCCCATAGCTCTCTCAAATTTTGAAGACTTTGCATATATCCATGTTGAGCATGTTCCCATGTTTACTCCGCATATTCACCATATCTATTATGATGCTTCACTTAACGCTAATGGTGATATGCAAAAGAGATGGACCATCATGATGGATGATGTGTTCATATATCATGCACACACGTTCTTTGATTTGCCTATTGTGTGTGTAGGTACACGGAAGACAAGGTCAACCTCGATTGAGCACGAGTTGACCAAAAGAGCTCTTGAGAGCATAATACAAGTGAGTACAAGATCGAACCCGACTCTAATACCTTTCCCATGCTTTGCATTGAACATGCGGAACAATTTCTCTTTCTTGTGGTTCTTTTGCAAGCATGATGATGCGATTCTTACCGTTGGTGTTGCCTCAAACAAGTTGACCAATTGCTCTTTCATTTGGTTTGTTGGCACGCACGGTTGTGCAAATGTTTTCTTGATGAACTTTTTGGATGATATGTTGTGTGTTGCACCAAATATGAGGACCAATTTCTCTTTCCAATGGTTTGTGTGCACACATGTTGATGATATTTTGGACACTCTTCCGTATGTGTTTTTGCCAAATTCTCCACTTGTTGCTTCAAGGATGTTGACCAATTTCTCTTTCCGATGCCTTGAGAGCAACAATGAAAATGAGTTTATACATGAGATGGACACCATGGTCGTCTCACAATTTGGAGCTTTTGTGTTTCCACATTTGGATGATGTTCATACGGAGTTCTTACACATTGACCTTGCACATGCATTATTCTTGATAAATTTGTGTTGTGCTAACGGTGTTGTGAACATGAACGGACATGTCATCGATGATATGCTCCTCTATCACACACACATATACTTTGCTTGGTCTTTGTTGTGTGAAGGTAAGCGTGACTTGAGAATAGGCGTCAACGAATGGGTTCAACCCCATACATCTACTACACAAGATCTCTCAATGAGAGCACACCGACATTATGCTAAGGTGACCTCCTTGTACTTACGCTCTCTTGCTAAACCCGTGGAACATTGGCTATGCTTTGAGTGTTGTTTGGCTTTTCTTGTGCTATTCATAGGGCTCTTGACAAGCAAAGGGACATTCAAGTGTGTTTGTCATCTACCTCCTATACAAGTTCATGAAGAGCTATCGTCGAGGACGACTCTTTTTCAAGTGGGGGGAGACGATACGGGGCGACCTACGGTCTTCACCGCATCATGTGCTTCATCGCCAAGACAGCACACTAAGGTGAATCTTCTCCTTTACGCGTGCCTTGAATCGCCTATTTGGGACGATATACTACTTCATACCCCGTCATATCTTGATGATAGGATCTCGACGACAAGTACGGGGAGAGGAGAGGATGCCATGGAGACCCGAGGACGCAAGGCCGATGTCAAGGAAGCATGGAAGAGAAGGAGAAAGAGGAGCTGAACGCTCCAGGCCGGAACTTCCGCCCAGACGCGCCCCAGGCCGGAACTTCCGCCCGACCTCGCCGGAACTTCCGCCCAAATGCTGCCAAGACCAAAGATGCTCGCACAGTGGAGATGCAGCCGGAACTTCCGCCCCTGATGGCCGGAACTTCCGCCCAGGACCGGAACTTCCGCCCAGGACGGCCGGAACTTCCGCCCCATCGAACCTCAACCCCCTTTGGCTTGTAACTTACCCCTTCGTCCCCTTACCTATAAATAGGAACCTACCCCCACCTTCATGAGGGAGAGATGATGTTTAGATGAATTTGCTTATGCCTCTATTATCCCTTTGTGGATTTGGGAAACCCCCACCTTAGATTACCCATCTATTGTATCCCTCCTTATCCGGATCTTTTTCCATTCTAGTAATTCTATCAATTGAGAATCTCTTGCTTTGCAACTCTATTCTTAGTTGGTCTTTTACTCTTTGGGAATTCTATTTGGATTTGTCGATCTTTTGCAAGAGATTCTACCTTTGGTCTTTCTCTCGCGATTCTATCGGTTGGTGGTTCGGGCCAACGAGGATAACCGATTTGTGTGTGTGCGTGTGTTTGTATCGTGTTCTTCGCGTTCATCCACTTCCCCCCGAATCCCCCTCCGCAATCACACTCACCCGGGTCAAACCGTGAAGATTGGGCACACCCTCGGGCTTAGTCCGACCTATATGTAGGCACCTACCCCCACCTTCATGAGGGAGATGATGTTGAGATCGAATTGGCTTGTGCCTGCTACTCTACCTCCCTAGTGGGATTTGGGAAACCCCACCTTAGATTAATTCCTATTCGTAACACCACTCCGTATCGATCGAATCCTATTGCTTATCTCTTTGGTGACTTCTACCAATCTTGATCTTTTGCTTGCACTTCTACCTATTTGATCTTTTGCTTGCACTTCTGTTGAGTTTGGTCTTTTCACCCTTCTAGATTCATAGGATCTTCGATTCCTCGATCTTTTTGGCGGGACTTCTACCGAAAGCGCCTTTTCCTTGCAACTTCTATCGGAAGTTGGTGGTTCGGGCCAACGAGGACTTCAACCGATTGTGTTGTGTGCTGCAGGTGTTTGTATGCAGTGGCTCTTCGCGTTCATCCACTTCCCCGCGAATCCCCCCCGCAATCACACTCACCCGGGTCAAACCGTGAAGATTGGGCACACCCTCGGGCTTTGCCCGCATCAAAACAGGAATAAGGGGATGCAAAGTGTTCAATGGATTGAGCTCAGATGAGTGTATTTTTTGCATGTTTTTACATTGTTATTTCATTAAATTATCGTTGAGTAGTAGTAAGATTTTTGTATTTTACCATGCTATCGTGCCCTTTTATGCTTGTCTACACATGATCTTGAAATAATAAGGAATGATGAAATATCAATGAAAATTGTCATTTTCTGGCATTTTGACGTGATAGAAATCATTTTAGCATTTAATTATGCACCTGGGCGGAAGGACAATGCGAGGACAACTTCCAGTAACTTTAACGGGCATCGGTACGAGCAAGGCCCGCCCGTACCATCCACCTGTACGCCCTTCTAGAAGCACAGCCTCGTAAAATACTTTCACCAGGCACAGACGACGCAGAGCTCCAAGACACACAGCTCCGAAAAACAGAGAAACACCGCCCCATATCAGATCTAGAGAAGGAACTTTGGAGAAGACAAAATCTGAGCTGCTACTTGGATCCTCGGAGGACAAGGCATCATCCCCTTCATCATCATCAACTGCTGCACCACCATCATCATCCACCTCCAACCATAGTTGTAATCTTGATTGCTATTATGGATTTGTATTCTAATTCATTCCATTCCTTTAATCCCCTCCATAACAGATTATGATGATGTTCTTGATTGCTTCCATGTGTGAGTAGTCCCATTAGTTCTTGGGGAGATGGAGAAACCCTAGCATGAATATGAGATGAATCCAAGATGATTTATGGTTTTAAGTATTAATGTGTGTTAGTTCTCTCTCTTGATATTATGTGTTGTGCACCATGT
>NC_061514.1:217312972-217381224 GCF_022539505.1 Lolium rigidum
AGGTCATGCTTCTTGGTCTCTATCGCGGCCCTGAAGGAGTTTTTCTGTTCGGAGATCTGCTTCTTGGTGGTTTGCATCTCAGTCGGATCCACCGCGGCCCTGTAGCCTTTCAGCTCTTCTCCGGATCGCCCAACTCGCACTCGTGAGCCTTTTTGTAGTCTCCGGTTATGGTGATCATACCATTGGGACCCGGCATCTTGAGCTTGTTGTAGATATAGCATGCTCTTGCGTGGAACTTGTGGTAGGTGGGCCTGCCGAAGATGACGTGGTAGGAACTCTTGAAGGGCACAACTTCAAACGTGATCTTTTCTTCGCGGAAATTATGAACATCGCCGAAAGCCACGGGAAGTGTGATGCTGCCGAGGGAGTTCGCCTTCTTACCCGGAACCACGCCGTGAAACTCGGTGGTGCTGTGTTTGAGCTGTTCCTTGGTGAGGTTCATCCGCTCCAGAGTCTCCGGGTACATGATGTTCAAGCTGGCTCCGCCATCCATGAGGCACTTGGAGAAGTCATACCCGTCTATGCGGGGACTCACAACCAAGGCGTAGTATTCTTTTGGCACGAGGCGGGATGATCCCCCCTGTCAAATGTGCACGGGACTTCCGACCACCGACATGTCGCGGCACAGCCCGGAACCGTGGCGTTCGGGAACCGGGTAGCTGATTTTGTAGCACGGATCGTGGGGGTTCCGAGGAAGGTGTGGTAAGCCCCCACGCTCTTTTTCTCGAAGGGGTTGGATTTTCCTGCGGATCCGGCTTTGGGATCCGGCGAGTTATCATCCTCGTCCATCGCCTCGGAACTGTCCTCCTCCTTGTCCTTGTTCTTGCCCTTGCCTCCTTTGCCGCGTGGGCGGTGCTTCCGGGCTCGCTTGTATCCTGCCTCCGGGTCGTTCTTGAGGTCGTTGACCCACTTGCAGTTGCGGTTGGTATGAGTGGACTTCCCGTAGCCGGATCCAAGTGGGCCGAGCGAGGCATGTCTCCGTACTCCTCGTAGGTTTGCGGGGCGCGGGATCCGCCGGCGGTGACCTCGGTGCCATGCTGCGACCCCTGCCGGCTCCGCCTCCACGGCCGCGTCCTCTTCCGCCTCCTGAACCTCCGCGTTGGAACGCCATGGCGACCATCTCGGATCCGCCACTCTTCTGGTCATCAGGGTTTTTGCGTTTGTGGCCGCTATTGTTACCGTTATCACGGTTCTTCTTCTGCTGGTGCAGGGGGATTGCTGTAGCTGCGATGTCACCGCCCGCGTCGTCATCGGCGGCAGTGTGATCACTGGCGATGGAGATCATCTCATCCAGAGTCAGTTTGTTGGCGTTAGCCAAACATGTAAGCTTATGCCTCAGCAATCCTCCTCTCTGCAGTCCACCAATAAAGGCGTACATGAAAGTGGTGTGATCGACGTTTTCGCACTCGTTCTTGCATGCCAACCATCGTGTGAGGAAGTTTCTTGAGGTTTCTCCCTTCTTCTGGATACAAGCTTGCGGTGTCGCTTGCTGTGGCAGGTCTTTTGTAGGTGCCCCTGAAGTGTTTCTCAAAAGCGGTCTTCAGGTCGAACCAACAAAAGATGGAGTTTTTCTCGAGGTCACTGAGCCAGATCCGGGCTGGTCCTACAAGGTACAACTGGAGCATGCGGCAGGCGATATTAGGGGTTCCTCCGGGCAAGGTTACTTGCGTTGTAGTAGTCCTCAATCTAGGTATCCGGCCTTTCGGTGCCATCATAATGCTTCAGATTTCCGGGTAGCTTGAGGGAGCTCCTTGGCTTTGGTTCCTCTCGAATCATTCTGCCAAAGCACTTCGGACCAATGTAGTCAGTTCTGTACTCGTTAAGGCGGTCCCGTGCGTCGCGTGAGCCGTGGCGGGGAGACTTTGAGCGCGAGCGAGATCTCCGGCCATTGCCTCCGCCTCCACCTCCGCCGCCACCGCTAGGTGGTGGTGAGGGAGACCTGCGAGGTGGGCGGTCTGACTTCTTGCTTCCGCCGTCTGAATCTCCACGACCTTCCTGGTGCTGGCTCCGGCTCCTGTGGCTGCCTTCGCCTTGGCGCCGGCTGCCCTGGTCATGCCGGCGGGGCTCCGGGTCACGGCTCCGACGAGGCTCTGGGTCGCGGCTCCTACGAGGTTCGGGATCGCGGTTCCGGCGAGGTTCTGGGCCCCGGTCTTCATTCCGACTCCTCCTAGGCTCGGGCTCACGAACATTGTTCTGGTTCCGGCGAGGTTCCGGCGAGCGCTCCCTGTTTCTGTTCTTGGCAGCACGTTGTCGCGGATAACAATCGCACCGTGCCCTATGGGCCCGGTGTTTCCGGGCTGGACTACGGCGGCGAGGGGGTCGCGGGTAACCGTTGGGCGGAGGAGAGGGGTTGCGGTATCTGTCTCGTCCGGAGTACATCGCATCCTTTCCCTTTCTTGGATCCGACGGAGGCGTCTGTGATGGGACGGGGATCGGATTTGGGTGTTCCCTGGCCCTTCTTCTGCGCTCTGAGGATCCGGTGTGTGATTCATCGTCGGGATGCCGATCGGCGCGGGCGTCCTTCTGCGCGGTAGATACACGCTTATCCGGATTGGATTCCAACCTGCGCGAAGTATCTCGCCTTGCTCGTCGCTGCGCATTGCCGAAGCGACAAGTGTGCGGAGATGGTTGATATCAACTTCTTCGTCCTTCTTCTTCAGCAATTCCGCTCGCTTTCAGCATGTTGTCCTTTGGAGTTTCCGGCCGGCCGGTGAACCGCGGGCGTGTTGAAGGCTATCCCGCGAGGCGGAATTGCTTCTCCGACAATACGATCAGCCTCCGCCCGCGCGTAGGTCATCTTTACTTCCCACTCAGCCCTCATGCTCTTGACGTGCTCGAGTGTGTTAGTAATCTCGCGGTCCCGTCTCGTCGAGTTTTCCGGCCAGTGCCGCATGATCTGCCCTTCCTATCTTTAATGCAGCTTCGGTGTCGGCGAGCCTCTTGGCTGTGGCCAGCATCTCCTTTACGGCGGTCTCTAGAGCCTCCGGATCCGCGGCGTGGCCCGGAGTTATAGGTGTGTTAAGAACTGCTCGCGCGGCCACCTCTTCTGCTGACAGGATTTCCTCCGAAGGGGAATCCCTTTGGGGTCGCACCCGAGACATTGGAGATCCTTGTTGGGATGGCTCAGATTGGCTAACTTGGTCTCCAGATCCGGTTTGTCCCAGCGCTGCTACCGTTGCGAGAACCTGCTTCGGCTGGGCGGAGTTGACTTCAGGCTGATCGCCGAGACCATACTCCTCCAACTTGCGCACGAAGTCATCAGATTCCATGGACGGGGTGTCACCGGAAATTGGGCTCAGATTGCCCAAGATCGACTCTTCAACCGGAGCTTCGCTTTCTCCGACAGGCTGAGCCTGACCCGGATCTGCGCCGCCTTCCGGTGCCTCTTCCTGCTCGGGACCAGCTCCGACTTCTTGAGGGGCGGTTCCGGCGGTATGGGCCAAGAAGTGTACGAAGTGGCACCTCTGCTTTTCTAACACCTGGGAGACCCAGGCGGATCTGCATTGGTCTTCCACCTTTGTTTCCTGCTCAGGGGCGGATTGGGTGGGCTTTGAAATTTTCAGATCTAAGGCGGAATCTTCCTTGGGAAGTCCCTGCGTCTCAGATTGGATCTTCGCGACAGCGTCCAGCTCTGCGGCGGTCGCGTCTGCGTTACTTACCAGTGGGTTTCCGTCGGAATCGACGGTTTCCCCGATGAAGATGTGTATGCCGCCAACTGGGACGATGGAGAGCTTGACGGGGTCGGTTTTAGCCGGAATCCAACACTCATCCGGAGGGACGATCGGCAGATTTCCGGCGTAAAGGACACGCCCCACGGCGATGGAGTCGTCGTAGCTTCCCATGGCGGAACCCTCCCGGTTCCGGCCTCCGGACGCCGCGAGCCCCACGGTGGGCGCCAACCGTCGTTGCCTAATCGACGGTACCTCGGAGGAGGGATCCTCACGAGGGGGAGAAGAAGTAGGGGCCATAGGGCGGAGTGCACACGGGACGGTGGTACGCGAGTTACCCAGCTTCGGAACACCCGCACGATGACAGGGGCCTACCGCCGCTTGTCCGGAATTATCCGGGCGCTTTCGCGTTGTTACAATGAGTTGTGGTTGTGCCTCTAGGGCTCCCGGGATCCGGCTTATAAAGGCGCACGGATCTAGGGTTTACATGGAGAGTCCTAGCCGGATTACAGATAGCCTAACTACGGTACAATATCTTGCCGTGCACGCCACGGATCCGCCTTCCATATACATCGTACTGGATCCGGGTTCCTCATGGGCCTCCACGGATCCGGGTTACTCCTATGTCGGTACGGATCCGGCTTGCTGATCCTGGGCTGGACTTCTTCCTTCATGATCAACGACAGATCGGGCCGCCCGATGGGCCACATGCCTCATCACCGTCTGTGGGCCACCCGGGCTTGCCGGATCTAGGCACTGTCGATGGTACACCTATGAAGTATACCCACAACACCGCCGCCGCCGGCGGCATCCACAGTACAGGGTAGTTGCCGACCTCGATGTGCGCGAGCATGTTTTCGAGGGTGCGTCTCGGCGCACTCCACCACCGGCGGCATTGTTGCACGCGGGAGCAGGGGAAGGTGCGACCTAGGCGGCGAGCTCACGGTCGTAGCTGCGCCGGAAGTAGTCGTTCCGCGCGACGTAGTTGTCGGGGAAGAAGCGCTGCTCGGCGCGCTGCTCATCGCTGAGGGTGGAGACCACCACGTCGATCTCGGCGTAGTAGGCGTTGCCTCCCACTGGCGGTAGCGGGATCAAGACACCCCCCCTCCTCCGCTGATGGGGCTTATCGTTACGCCGACTTCACACTGTTGGGGAACCCCAAGAGGAATGATGAGGACATCCCTACCACACTACTACCTCCGTCATTGCCAAATGAAGATGAAGCTGCTGTGAAGCTCAAGTCCAATGAAGTTCGGATTGGACCTATTACAAGGGCTCGTGCGAAGCTACTTAAACAACAGGTGAACTTGTTCCTAAACGATACTTTGATTGATGAGAACTTTATACTGCCTAAGTCCTATTATTTATGTATCATCAGATATGAAGAGGAGACAAGCATCGCACGAGGAGGAAAGGAGCAGCTAGACGTGAAGATGGACGTGAAGCTGGACATGGAGCTGGACATGAAGATATCCCATGGACGCGCGAGGGAGGAGCGGGAGTCATGCGCGAGAGGAGAAGCCAAAGTCCAGGCCGGTACAACACCCGATCAGACCGGCCGCCACGCCGGCGCGCCCAGACTCTGGCCCGGTCCGACCGGGCGGTCCGCCGGATCCCACCCGGCGCCAACCGGGCGTCCTGCTGATGCCAACCGGCGGGTTTACTACGCGACACGTCCCCCGCCCGGTCAGCACCCGGTCCCTGGCCCGGTTTGAACCGGCCAGCCCGGTCCCAGGCCCGGTCGACCGGCCCCCAGACCGGCCGTGTCCGAGTCTGTCTCGACCAGATCTATTCTGGGTCGGTTATTTTCGTACCTTTTCGACCTGAGGTCGTCCCGGAAGCCTATATAAATGCCCAGGACGGCCCCAAAGTTGCTTTAGACCACGTTTAAGATAAACCCTAGTTCTTAGTTGTTTGCTCTGCAAAACTATTGAATTCTGTACACCATATTGCTTGATTTGGTGTGGATCTGAAAGTCTTGTGTGATCTGCTGTTCCATTGGGAATTAGAAGATTGCAACTTACCGCTTCGTGGTCGGCGGTTACGTGCGCAAGTGTGTGGAGTTGCGAATATCTTGCAGGGTTGAGAGCTGTTGCATTGGCGACAAGGACCAATCGAGAGATCTCGTTGCGTCATACCAGTTATCATCCACTTCATCATCTGTGATTCTCCGCTGTGTTCATCCCGTGATCATCATCCCCACCGTGCTTACTGTGAAGATCGGGCCACCCCTTATCATCTTTGTATCAGATTTCAGTGTTTCCTCGGTAAGCCATCCACAATCCACCCCATAGTTGAGTTGTGAGTGTTTCCTATCCAGAAAAATCCAAAAATATTAGGGTTAGGGTTTGCCATAACCTTTAGATTGCACTAATTTCGAGTTTTAGTTGCTTTTCGTAGTTGTTTTTGCGTATCTTTTTCTTCCATCTAGTGTTAGGGTTTGTGTTTTAGCTATCATCTAGTTTTCAGTTTTTGTTACACCGAGTCCACATAGCATACAGTGTGTTTGTCCAAACCATAGCCACAACCTTTCGATATAAGTAACTAGGGACTTCCCCAGAAGAGACTAGTTTTACCGCTCGACAGGCTGCTCATTCGGGTTTTGGTGCTTTGCATTATCTGTTGGCCGTGTTATCAAGGAGTTGTGTCATAAAATAAAAAAATAAAAAAGAGAAAATTGAAAATAAGAAAAAGAGCTTCATAGCTGCGTGTTATACAAAAAGAAAAATCCAAAAATAAAAGTGAAGTGCTAGTAGAAACAAGTGAAGGCCTAAGTTTTCTTTAACTGCACCCGTAGTTGAGCAATCTTGTTCCTGTTTCGTTGAGCTTTGCTAGCGTCTCTCTAGTGCATTGCAACCTTTCCTACATATAGTTGCATTGCCACATTTATCGCCTTGTGTGAGTATCATTGGTTGTCTACGGTCAGCGCCAGAGCTTGTTATTGGTGCAAATAGGTAGCCCACCTACAGCCCCACATATACCCTGCTTTGTCGTGTGATTTGTTCTTATACCCTTGATATTCGCTTCGCTACATCCGTGCACTAGTTGTCACTACAAGTGGTAAGCAATACTAATTCACTTTGGAGCGGTAAGATTTCCTTTTCTTATCAGTTTTGAGTGAGTTGTGAGAGTACCACCATATACTTTTGATTTAGTGCACTAACCTACTAACCATGTCTGCTAGTGATGAAAAAATTGTTAACCAGAAAAACAAGGATGCCGCTGATGTCATGACATGGAGGGAGTATGAAGCTCTTCGTTATGAGATGCGACGTGAATTCTGCACTAAGAATGATGAGCTTAGAGGGACGGTCCAAGAGATCTCCCAAAAGCTGGATGCTACTAATGCGACCGTCACCACAATGCGAGATCAAATGACGGATATCCAGCGCAGTCTTCATGATTTGCAGCTAGTTGTTGGTAATCTCACTCAACAATGGCAACAATAAGACGAAGACGAAGCACAAGATGCTCATCGTGGTGCAGGGCGTGCTAACCTCCCTTGTGGGTTTGCTGAACTCGGACGTCCAGGTCGTGGGTTTGAGGAAGAAGATGGATTTGGTAAGCCCAAGTTTTCCATACCCAAGTTTGAAGGAGGTGCTGATGTTGAAGAATACCTCACTTGGGAGCTGAAGATTGAGAAGTTATGGCGCTTACACAATTACACTGAAGATAGAAAGATCAAGCTTGCTTCTTCCGAATTTGATGGTTATGCATTGCGTTGGTGGGATAGATTTGTTAGTGCTCGCGAAAAAGATGGTGAGCCGCCTATTATCACATGGAATGCAATGAAGGCGGTAATGAATGATTGTTTTGTGCCCACTAATTATTTGCGCAATATATTTGATAAGTTGACCCTATTGAGACAAGGTGTGAAGACTGTTGATGAATATTACATGGAGATGGAGATGCTAATGCAGCGTGGTCATGTCAAAGAATCCCTTGAGATGACAATGACTCGTTTTCTCAATGGTTTGAAGTATGATATCAAAGGCATCGTTCGTCAGTACAGTTACACCACTATGAATGAGGTGCTACATCATGCAAGAGAAGCTGAATCACAGTTGGCTGACGAAGCTAAGGTTAAAGGCCGTACGACGGGAGCTGGGCGCTTCACGCCTCGGGCGCCTCCATCAACGGCGCCAGCGCCATCTACGCGCTCTGCACCTTATTCTACTCCGCCTAGCAAACTGGTCTCCAATGTGTCCAACACAAAGAAGTCCGAATCTGATGCAAGTATGAGTGGTTCTAGCATGCCTATAGCGCGCAACCGCGATATGAATTGCCATACATGTGGTGGCAAGGGTCACTTTAGGAGGGATTGTCCTAACCGCAAGGTCATGATTGTTAATGAGGACAATGAGTATGAGACTGGAGATGATGTTGATCCAAATGCTCCAGAAGATGATGATTATGACAGTGATGCTTATCCGTCTGAAGCTCGCACTATAGTTGTGTCTCAGCGTGCTCTTAATGTGTTTCCTAGTGCATCTACTCAGCGCTGCAATTTGTTTCAAACAAAGGCTTTAGTTGGTCCTGACAAGGCTTGCAAGGTCATTACTGATGGCGGGAGTTGCCGCAATTTAGCAAGCAAGGAGTTGTGTACCAAGCTGAAGTTGAAGTATCTACCGCACCCGCATCCATACTATATTCAGTGGTTGAGCGACAATGGTGAGATGAAGGTAAACCACATGGTGCGTGTTGAATTTGCGATTGGACCGTATAAGGATTCCATTGATTTTGATGTGGTTCCTATGACGGTGTGTCACCTACTATTGGGTCGGCCTTGGCTCTATGACCGTTCTGTGCAACACAATGACCGTGCCAATACATATCACTTGGAGTTCAAGGGCAAGAAAATAAACCTACAGCCTATGTCACCACAGCAAATTGTCAATGAATCTCGTTAGAAAACTGAAGTAAACTTAGAGGATGCTTCTTTAGATAGGCGAGAGAATTGTAATGTCGTGAGTGATATAACGAAAAGTGAGAGAGTGAATTCCTTAGTCTCATTAGCCACCAAAGAAGACATGAGAGAATTTAGTGAGGATCCTACAGCCATGCCTCTTGTGCTCTTGTACAAGCGTATTTTGGTTTCTAACGACATGACCCCTCTTCCTCTTGGTGTTTCTAATGTTTTGCAGGAATTTGGCGACGTGTTTCCGGAGGAGGTACCCGCAGGACTACCACCATTGCGAGGTATTGAGCATCAAATCGACTTGATTCCCGGAGCTTCGCTACCCAATAGGGCACCATATAGAACGAACCCTGAAGAAACGAAGGAGATACAGAAGCAAGTACAAGCGCTACTCGACAAAGGTTACATCCGCATAAGCCTTAGTCCTTGTGTTGTTCCTGTTATTCTAGTTCCTAAGAAAGATGGTACATTGCGTATGTGCGTAGATTGTAGAGCAATAAACAACATTACTATTCGATATCGTCATCCTATTCCCCGTTTAGAGGATATGCTAGATGAATTGAGTGGTGCTGCTGTTTTCTCTAAAATTGATTTGCGTAGTGGTTGTCATCAAATTAGGATGAAAGAAGGGGATGAATGGAAAACAGCCTTTAAAAAAAATTTGGTTTATATGAGTGGTTAGTAATGCCTTTTGGTTTGACTAATGCACCTAGCACTTTCATGAGACTGATGAACCATGTTTTGCGTGATTTTATTGGCAAGTTTGTGGTTGTGTACTTTGATGACATATTAATCTACAGCCGCAATGAATTTGATCATACTATACATATTCGACATGTTTTGCAAGTGTTGCGTGATAATAAACTCTATGGTAATCTTGAGAAGTGCACATTTTGCAAAGATAAGGTCATATTTCTGGGTTATGTTGTCTCTGAGCATGGAGTAGAAGTAGATGTGTCTAAAATTGAAGCTATTCAAAATTGTCCTACTCCCATGAATGTGAGTCAAGTAAGAAGTTTTCATGGTCTAGCTGGGTTTTATAGAAGATTTGTGCCCAACTTTAGTACTATTACTGCACCTTTGAATGATTTGACTAAAAAGGGTGTTATATTTGAGTGAGGCGCAGCCCAATATCATGCTTTTGATGAACTTAAGAGATTGTTAACTTCTGCACCGTTGCTTGCACTTCCTGATTTCAATAAGCAATTTGAGATTGAATGTGATGCTAGTGGTATTGGAATTGGTGGTGTGTTGATGCAAGAGGGTCGTCCAATTGCATATTTTTCGAGAAACTTTCACGGTGCTAAGTTGAACTATCCTATCTATGATAAAGAATTGTATGCTTTAATTAGAGTTCTTGAGGTTTGGCAACATTATTTGTGGCCAAAAGAATTTATCATACATTCTGATCATGAAGCTTTAAAATACCTGAAAGCTCAGTCTACTTTGCATAAGCGTCTTGCTAAGTGGGTTGAGTTCATTGAGTCTTTTCCATACATTATTAAGCACTAGTTGAATGCCCGTGCGTTGCCACGATTCTTTCTATTTCTTTTCTCCTCGCACATATTACAGTAGAAATTCATATATGTAGGAAAGATAATTATATATAATATTAAAAAGCATACTTGGTAAACAATTATATTCTAAAAACATTAAAGATTCAACTTTGTCTTTTCTGTAGGGGCTAAAGATATATTTTTGAATTGAAGCATATAAATCAAAAAATGCCAACTCTATATGCACCTCCTTCATGGGACATCACAGGTCAATTGGTCAAGGCTATGTTGATATTTCTAGAACATGGACATAATCTATTGCTGATCTTCAGAGGTGAAAAACATATTGAAATAAAGTTCAGAATACGCTTATATGCAACATGCTTGCAAAACAAAAAAAGGGGGTTGCACAATTATTTATCGCCGTTGCCATGTCCAGATAAGGTCTTCCCGTGGGTGGTGGGATGCCAGTGATCCCATGGAATCACATGACAGTTGAGAGCGGTCATCGCTACCTGCTCATGTGATTGGTGACGCATGGATATAATGGTTGCATCATATGCCTGATCGAACTTGCTTCCTCCAAAACAAAATAAAAATAAGAAAAATAAACTGAACTTGCCTCTCTATGCACTGTCTAGTTGGTCCTTTGGGTGATCTAATTGTTGTTGCCAACCTTACCAAATCAAACAACTGATTCCATCTTACTTCTCACACAATTCTAAAACTAAAACATTATTCGGTTGTACACACATCATACATACTGTTGTCCAGCACATGAGAACAAAGCAAAAGTAAGTTTTATCTTAGCTGAGCGAATTTCCACAGCAGACACGACTACGTTCAGAGTAGTCCACTTGAAGAAAATGCAGGTTTTTAAAGAATGTAAACCAAAAATTGCACATCGGTACACTAAAGTTTTATCCATCTTTCCTACATTTAATGTTGGAGCACGCCCATGGTCCATCCTAAAACAGACCTTCTTCAACTACAAATATAAAAGAATAAAAACTTGAATAAACATGACGAACATAAGTTCAGAAGCTAGACAAGAGATCCCTTTTGTTATTAAGTGTAGAGGGCACGGGGACCAGGATGAACTCCACATCTGCATTGTCGGGAGGGAGACCGAGGACTTGACGAAATCCCCGCCATGCCGGGTCACCTCCCTCGGACTGCAATACAACGATTGAACACACTGGTGACCTCGGGATAATTACTGCAATAGCCAATAGGGACTAACAATATATCAATGCGCAGTGTGCTGAGCATAACAATGATACACCGGATTTTTTTTAATAAAAAATAGAACCTGCATGTTAGGACTTTCAATAAATCACCTGCTTGTGGCTGATGGTGCTGCATATTTGTTTCGCCACCAAATTTGAGGCACAAAAAATATAAAGCTCTGGTCCTTGGGCAACAATCATCGCGAAGTATAGCTCTGAAAATAACATCCTTCTCTTCCTTTTCCTTTTATTATCTTAGGCTATGCAAGAGAGTTCGACATTGTCCAGCTACACACAATTTCAAATAAAACATGCAAAACTCAATGCTGAAAGTAAATTGGACGACATGTCATAGTGTCATATTGTTTGTTAACAATATGCATATATATACAATAATTAAAGGACTGCATGCATAATGAACAAATGATGTATCTCACATTACTTACTACCATATCAATATATGAGGAAAGAATATTGGCGGGTAAGAATAATAAGCGCGAAGTTTTGCAATCATGGAAAAAGGGTCAATTTAGCAGTGATATAAGCATTGCTTGAACTTCTGAATCTTTAAGATCTCCTTGCACCAATCTGAAACATCCATGACCATCTTGGCGCTAGTGTTAGAAAAAGGATAAATCAAGTGAAGGCAAACAAGTTAATCAGAAGCAGGACCATGCAACCATCAGCGAATAAAATAGTATCCTAGCTAGATTGCTTATGCATATTACAAATTCCAAGGTGATCGTTGATGCCACACTAACATAACCAGCTGCCACGGACAGTAATTGTGAAAAGCAAAAAAAGACTTCTGCATCTACATAGGCTTAGCAGACCAAAAAGGTAAAATAATGCAAGTCTAAATTCTAGACTATCTGCGTGGAAAAAATATTACCTAGTGACCATGCAACAAGCGGAGAACGCAAAAAAATTACACTCCCCTTGGCGGATCTTCCTCCAAGAGAGTCAATGGGACTTGGTCTCGATGTCAACTAAAGAATTGACTGAGTCAGGTATTCCCTTATGAAGGGCTAATGCAGTCGATTTCTTCACATCTTCGGTCAATCGGACTTTTTTCTAGTCTTGCCTTCCTAAAAGGTATTCCCATATCGGGTGAATGACCAGATCGAGATAAGTTGGCCTTCTCTGAATCTATCCGAATCCTGAATCTATCAATAGAAGGACGACGATACTCGAAGACTTTCAGCCCTAAGATAAGAGGGAACAACTCTCAAACGTGATAAAAGAACACTTCCATGTTTAGAGGCTGTAAAATAGTGCAATGGTGGAAACACAATTGTAGTCCCAGAATTTACATTTTTCTACCAACATCAACACATAGCACCTGATGTGAACATTTTTCAATTGGCGTTTAATGAACATGAATCTATTATCGTCCAATCTTTGAAGCCTTTGCATCCCCATTCTATGATGCACACATAAAAAAATAAATGGTTGTTAATAATCTTGTAACACATTTTGTTTAAAAAAAGCAGAACGAGAACAGAATATACAATTGAATGAAAGTCCGTAAAAGGGATTAGTGCACATGTATACATATCAAGATATTGCTTGACTTCTCGTAGCGGTAATGAGACCATATTCAGGGTATGAAGTGATAACTGGATGTGGAGCAAATAACAAAGTAATAGGCGCTGATGGCAAACCTACCTGTAATTCGATTTTCTTTAATAGCAAAGACATATATCAGAAAAAATTGCACACTCGTGTAAATTTATGGTAGTGCTCAGAACAAATTTGCAAGCAAAAATGCCAAGAATTTTGTAGTAATATTCTATTACTAATCTGAAACTATTCCAATTTGTGAAGACCATAAATTTGTAACCTATTTTGGCTTTTTAGTTAAGAAGCTAGCTTGTGTCATTCCTTCCTCAGCAAGTCCCGCATTGAACTGAAAACATTTTTTTATGCAGAAAAAAAATGAACAAACAACTTTAGTATAAGCCGATCCTTACGACTTCACATCTCATAATTGATAAAATACCAGTTTATGAATACATATAATAATAAATAAAAAACCATCGAAAAATTGTATGACACCCTCACTCAATAAAGGAACATTTGCATCGTAGAAGTTGACTTATCAGTCCCTGTTAACCTACTTTCCGCATTGATTTTGACACCCGTACTCAATCCAAATATTGCTGTGTTACTGTCCTCCCTGTATAGTTAATAAAATCCCTGCATAAAAGATAGGAAATTAGTACTCCTTTACGAACACTTCCAGTAGAGAAATAAGAATGCCGATAGGCACATCTTGCTGAAGTTTGCTTAAATCTATGTAATTACTCATCACAGTGAATAAGAACCTCAGATTAGTTACATGTGTGGCTGAGAGAAGAATCCTTGAATATAAGAAAGACATGTGCGAGAGTGATGCAGACCTGGTGAGGTACCGCACCACATCCTGCTATGATTCCTCGATACAATATAGAATGACGAAGGAGTTGCACATGCTCACCTGTGAAGAGTTGCGGGATTTGACGGAACGACTTCTTGCAGCACCTTAAATCAATGAGAGAATAGCCACAATACCACTAGTCAAAACCTAAAGTTCCAAAATAGCACTCAAAAAACCGAACTTGCCAAAATGCCATTACAATCTGGGTTTTCATAGCCAAAATACCACTTCCGTGAAGTGTCAACCGTTTTCTGTTAGTCAAACCGTGAGGAGCTTGTCAGGATTTTTGAAATTCCAAAGATACCCCTGTGTGACTTTGGGAGAGAACCAAAGCTAGCCTGACCTGGCGTTTTTTTTATCCTAGCCGCGTTCCAACCACAGCCACTCGCCAGCTCTGCTTACTCGCTGGACACGTTGAATTACTATTATGGTCCTTTTGGTGATCCTTGGGACCAAAAAATTATACTGTATGTGATGTTATATTGTTTACTGATATCCTGCTGAAATGATCATGAAATTCTATGAAAATGCTGGTACTGTTGTCAAACTGAACTGTTGCTGAATGTAGCCTAGGATCTCACTCCCTCCTCTCAACTCACGCGTGGTAGAAGATGATATTCAGAGAAAGATTCAGTTAACAAACACAAATTTTGCGATGTGTAAAACTGTCTGGTTTTTCTGTTTCTCATTCCTTTTATTCCCCGTACAAAGCAAATGTGTGAGATCCACAATCCACTTCTCTCGCGCCATCCACGAGGAGATCGTGTCCAGAACAGATTCTGTCCTAATTCCTTAAAGCCAACGACCAGGACAACTAAACCTATCTATTGACAGAAATTTAAACTGGTGAAAGACTGAAACCTAACAGTTGTTGAATGACATGGTATATGTGCTAACACGGAAATGTTTAAAGGTTATTGAAATAAGTGGAATGAAAGAGTTGTGGTGTGTGAAGAGGTAAGGACATTTGAGTCTTTTTGTGCGGCTGTTAGTCCCAGCTCATGCATAGTGGTATTTTGGCTATGAAAACCAAGTTTGTAATGGCATTTTGACAAGTTTGGTTTTTGGAGTGGTATTTTGGAACTTTTGGTTCTGACTAGTGGTATAGTGGCTATTCTCTCTAAATCAATCCAGACCAGCGACGTCGTTCCACCAGATGTTTGATTTCTCGGTGATTCTGGCCAAGATGAGATCGGGCCTCGCCTTTGGACTGCTCGGACTCATCTGCGCTGCCGTTTCCGCCATCCTCACCCCTACTCTTGTGCGGCATGGAGACGGTCGCGTCGATGCCGTCGGCGCCCTAGGTACTCGCCGCCTGCATCATGGAGGACGGCATGGGTTTCACCGGCGCATCTTGGGGGATCGACGGGGGGATCGATCTAGGACGGCGAATTTTGGGGAGGCCTGTGGGCGGTTGCCCTGGGTTTCAAGAACGAGGGGGAGATATGAGTAGGAAAGTGGAACGAACATAAAGTGGGGAAAATGAAGGAGTCGTGGGTGGGACGGTTTCCTACTTCGAAGGAGGGGCTGTATCTCCTAAGAGCTCTAAGCTCACAGGGTTCCGCGAGCCTGTGGTTTCCCGGAACGTCGTTTTCGTTGGGCCTACCGCTTGGGTGTCGGTGGAACTGGAGGCGGCGCTGTTTGGGCTGTGGCCTGTGGGCGACTTGCCCTTTCCTTCCTCCGCGCAAGCTATGTCGCCATCGGTCTCTCCTCCCTCTTCCCAAATCGCCGTCTCGGATTCTGGCCTCCTCCACCCTAATCAGCACATCAATCGCCAGCTCGCTCCCCTCTCACCCTCCTGTGCTGATTACCCGCAGCTGCACGGACCTTCTGTCCCCAGGCCGCGGCCAACCCTACCGGGGCTCGGTTCGCTGATATGGCGGTCTGGCGGTCGTCGCCGCCACCTCCCACACCTCCTGCGACTGCAAGCACGCTCATTTGCGTGACCTTTATTCTTGCTCGTGTTCATCATCCGCCACTTCGACGCACTGGCCTCGAGTTGGGTCGCCAGTAGCCCAGTATCCCCGGCAGGTACTGGCTACTGCTGATTCCTCGACTAATCTTCGGCTACTACCTCTTCAACTCTGATCCTGGTAGGTACACCGGCCTCTCACTCTCTTCTTTCTGTACTCTGTTGTCCCCAGCCATCATGTCGTCAAGGTTCTGTGGCGGTTTTAGTGTCTTACTGTGGTGGTGAGCTCAACCCTCCAGTTGGATTTCAGAATCTCGGTGACCAGCTTCTTGATTCAGTATTTCAGTTAGCCCATGGAGAGATGGACGTTTGTGCAGGTGGGACTGTACCTATTGCAACCAAAGAGACTGTCAACAGTAAATTCGTTTGGGTACCAATATCGAATGGGAGTGTTGACTACTGGTTTGTTTGGGTACTGAAATCAAGGGCCATGGGTTACTTTATTTGAGGACTGGAATCAAATGATATTGATAGGAGGAGTACTGATTGTTTGATTTTCTTAGCAGGCCCCAGTGTTAATCCCATGAAGTGCTCATAGCAGCTGGCATTGTGCAGTATGTCCTGCTTCACATGAGGTTGGTTTAGAATGAATCCGACTAGACATTCAGGGCGATACTCTTACCTCTGCATTTCCATTACCTTTAACTGTCACACCACGCTTCGATCTTGCCGTGGAAGTAGAGAGTAGTTTAGTTGATATATTGATTGCTACGTGAAGAGATCAATTGATTAACTGAACGTAGTAACTGCTACCTTGTGATATCCTTGACAAAATATGATGTTGGGGGACAAATAGGATATGCTTGGCAAGTTGATGTGGGAAGAGGAACCACAAGCTTCGCAGCAAACTCAATGCCACACTGGATTAATGACAAATTAGTTGCTTGGGGTTTTGTTAACTAGCAAGGAAAAAATCAGGGCGGTGCTGGTAGTTCAGCAGTAGCGAACAAAAATATCACGAAGTAACTTGTTTCAAGATCGCATTAGTAACTTCAAGAATGCACGTTGTTATCTGTGATATGTGTTCTTGTGATTATGCATACTATATAGTATATAAGTATCATGATGCTCCTTGCGCTTCTAGCTAGATGTTATCCTTTCAGGTTCTCTACTTTGTTGATGCATCTATACTTTACTTCCATGTTACGATATGATGTGTCATGTTGGAGCTTGCGATGTCTGCATAGCTGGACCTCAACAATTGTAATATTTGTCTGAGAGAAAGATGAATTGCTTGTGAGAGTTTGTGCATGTAAACTGGGTGTGCTGTCATTCAGGTTGGATTCGTGGTGTGGCAGCATTGGTTCCATGCATCGGCTGTTGTCCCCATCCTCCTGCCTTTCTTGCCGCTTGGCTATGATCCCAAGTCTCGCTTTATGCACATCCTCAGGCCTCTAGCCAAGCTTGTGAGTCGCTGGATGGCCTTCTGCTGCATGTGCTGAATAAGCTTCTGGATGGCCCTCCGCTACTTATTCTCCAAACTACCACAAAGGTTCTGCACCTTCCTTGAGTCCCTGCACAACAACCAGAAGTTCTACAACCACCGATATCTGCAAGAATAGCACGCTTCCGTAAATTCTGCATTGGTAACTCCTCACATATATTACCAGTGACTCGGATGGCTAAATAAACATCAAACATATATAGATATACTCTAGCCATACTTTGTGGTCTATGCATCAGAGCTTTCCTTGATATTACAAGTTATTGTGCAACCTTTGCAATTTTTTCACACGGTCATAATGTGAGCCGTTGTAGCAAACTAAAATAGTTTGGTAAAACGGCTTACATTATTGAACGGAGGATATAGTTCTTGTTTTCTTAGGTTTTGTGATGTACATCCGCAACAAAAAAAAATTACGTTCAGTCCGAAATTTGTATCTTTTGTCCATAGTGAAGTTGATCTTTTTGTATATTTGATGAATTTTTTTTTGCTCTTTGGGTTTCATACTTCGATTGACATAGATTTGTGTTTAGATACGATTGTGCAGGTTGAGGCGGTTGTTATTGAGGGGGATAGTGTATTGTGGCGGAGGTACCTGGAGCTGCAAAAGCATTGTGAGTGAATACTGCAACTTACTTATCTCTTCGGCCCTTTTTCTTCCTTACAGCAAGAAACAAGGTCAATGCGGGCAAGAACGATAAATCTGTTGATGATGTATGTGCTTTGATTCTGAAACACTTTACTGAATTTTCTGTGGAGAAGCTTCAGCAGCCGGTTGTGGTTTCTTTAATTGAGAAGCCATTTTCTAAACCTCTTGAGGGTGCTGTCAAGTTAATTTTGGTGCAGCATTCTATGACAGCTCTGGAACTGGTGCTTGGGGTTTCATTGCTAGAACTGACCAGGGAGAAGCCATTGGGGCTGGAGCCGAAGCATGTGTTGCTGCTGTCGAAGCAACTGCTGATCTGGGTATACTTAAGGTCATCTTTGAATATGATTCAGAAATCCTTGTGAGTGCGCTGAAGTCTACGTGCTATGATTTTTCTAGCATTGGCATTCTGGTCCGAGAAGCAAGATGCACATGCATCGTCACTTTTGATTTTTGTGATTTTGTTCACTGTGGCCTTGCCCATACCATTGCTGATTATGGTTATACGGTGAGCTCTCAGCTCTAGCTGGGTTAATTTTACGCCCACTTTATTTATCAGATTGACTCAACAGTGAATTAGCTGTGCACTGATTAACGGAATCCATTTTTCAGTGTAGAACATAGCTTCTACAGATGATCACTTTATCCTGCTACAAGATGTAAGGGAATTCTACCGCGACTGTCCTGCAGTGCATCAACTGATTGATTATTTCCCCAATAACATAACAGCGGCACCCACTAAAATTATCGGATGAAGCCAAAAATGCGCACACCGCACGAAGAAACAAAATGCGAACATCAGAAAACGGCGCAGCAAAGCGCGCAAGGTCCTTCTAGTTTTCACGATGCCAGAAGAGGAGACGACGTACCACGGGACACCACCTCTAGAGATTTAATATAGTAGAGATAAGAAGGGAAAAGATAATATTGTTGTTGATGCTCTATCTAGGAAGAATATGCTATTAACTGAACTTGATGTTAAAATTCCTGGATTAGAAGTACTATGTGATTTGTATGCTACTGATCATGATTTTGCTGAACCATATCGCTTGTGTGCTATTGGTAAAGCATGGGAAAAATATCACATACATGATGGGTTCTTATTTAGAGCTAACAAACTATGTGTTCCAGAATCGTCTGTGCGTTTGCTCTTATTGCAGGAATCACATGCTGGAGGTTTGATGGGTAACTTTGGGCGTGAGAAGACGCTACTCATGCTCGCTGATCACTTTTATTAGCCAAAGATGAGGCGGGATGTGGACAGGTATGTGAAGAGGTGCATTACTTGCAACAAGTCCAAGTCCAAGCTGAAGCCTCACGGTTTGTATACTCCTTTACCGACACCTACTACACCTTGGGAGGATATTAGTATGGATTTTGTGTTGGGTTTGCCGCGTACTAAAAGAGGCCATGATTCTATATTTGTGGTAGTGGACAGATTTTCTAAGAAGTCACATTTTATTGCCTGCCACAAGAGCGACGATGCGTCGCATATTGCTAACCTATTTTTCAGGGAGATTGTACGACTACATGGAGTCCCGAAGACTATTGTTTACGATCGTGATGTGAAGTTCATGAGCTACTTCGGAAGACACTTTGGGGAAAGTCGGGGACAAAGCTACTTTTTAGTACTACTTGTCATCCCCAAACCGATGGTCAAACCGAGGTGGTGAATCGAACCTTGTCACAAGTGTTGAGATCCATGATCAAGAAGAACCTGAAGGAGTGGGAAGAGTGTTTTCCGCATGTGGAGTTTGCTTACAACAGGGCGGTACATTCTACCACGGAGCTGTGTCCTTTTGAGGTGGTGTATGGTTTCAAACCCATTACTCCACTTGACTTGCTGCCTTTGCCCATACATGAGAGAGTCAATATGGAGGTATCCAAGAGGGCAGATTTTGTACGGAAGATACATGTGAAGACTAAAGAGTTGATAGATAAGATAGGCAAGAGCAATGCTGCAACGATGAACAAGAAGTGCAAGGAGATGTTGTTCAAGCCTGGTGATATGGTCTGGGTACATTTTCGCAAGGATATGTTCCCAAAGCTCCGGAAGTCCAAGTTGCTTCCTCGTGGTGCTGGTCCTTACAAAGTGCATGCCAAGATCAATGATAATGCATACTCGATAGATCTTCCACTTGATGAGATTGGTGTCAGTAATTCTTTCAATGTTGCTGATTTGACACCATATGACGGAGAAGACCTTGGAGCGTCGAGGTCGACGCCTTTTGAAGGGGGAGAGATGATGAGGACATCCCTACCACACTACTACCTCCGTCGTTGCCAAATGAAGATGAAGCTGCTGTGAAGCTCAAGTCCAATGAAGTTCAGATTGGACCTATTACAAGGGCTCGTGCGAACCTACTTAAACAACAGGTGAACTTGTTCCTAAACGATACTTTGATTGATGAGAACTTTATACTGCCTAAGTCCTGTTATTTATGTATCATCAGGTATGAAGAGGAGACAAGCATCGCATGAGGAGGAGAGGAGCAGCTGGACGTGAAGATGGACGTGAAGCTGGACATGGAGCTGGACATGAAGATATCCCATGGACGCGCGAGGGAGGAGCGGGAGCATGCGCGAGAGGAGAAGCCAAAGTCCAGGCCGGCCCAGCACCCGGTTAGACCGGCCGCCACGCCGGCGCGCCCGGTCTCTGGCCCGGTCCGACCGGACGGTCCGCCGGATTCCACCCGGCGCCAACCGGGCGTCCTGCTGATGCCAACCGGCAGGATTACTGCGCGACACGTCCCCCGCCCAGTCAGCACCCGGTCCCTGGCCCGGTTTGAACCGGCCAGCCCGGTCCCAGGCCCGGTCGACCGGCCCCCAGACCGTCCGTGTCCGAGTCTGTCTCGACCAGATCTACTATGGGTCGGTTATTTTCGTACTTTTTCGACCTGAGGTCATCCCGGACGCATATATAAGTGCCCAGGATGCCTCCAAAGTTGCTTTATACCACGTTTAAGATAAACCCTAGTTCTTAGTTGTTTGCTCTACAAAACTATTGAATTCCCTACACCATATCGCTTGATTTGGTGTGGATCTGAAAGTCTTGTGTGATCTGCTATTCCATTGGGAATTAGAAGATTGCAACTTACCGCTTCGTGGTCGGCGGCTACATGCGCAAGTGTGTGGAGTTGCGAATATCTTGCAAGGAGAGCTGTTGCATTGGCGACAGGGACCAATCGAGAGATCTCGTTGCGTCATACAAGTTATCATCCACTTCATCATCTGTGATTCTCCGTCCGTGATCATCATCACCACCGTGCTTACTGAGAAGACCGGGCCACCCCTTATCAAGGAAGGTATGATGAGCACAATAGAAATTTTTCCCTCAGTAAGAAACCAAGGTTTAATCGACCAGTAGGAGAAACGCGTGACTTTTGAAGGTGTTGTTGGCTGACTAGTGGCAGGGCGCACTACCGGCGTCAGCAACAACGTGGAACCTGCACACAACACAACCAAAGTACTTTGCCCCAACTTGCAGTGAGGTTGTCAATCTCACCGGTTTGCTAAACACAAAGGATTAGACGTATCGAATGGAAGGAGATGTTTGCATAAAGTGAACATAGCAGGATTGCAGTTGAATTTATCACTAAAGGAAATAGGACTGGGGTCCACGGTTCACTAGAGGTGTCTCTCCATAAAGAAATAGCATGTTGGGTGAACAAATTACAGCTGGGCAATTGATAGAATATCGACCAATACATGATAAGATGATTACTTTGAGATTTGATATGGGCATTACAACATAATACATAGACCGTAATCCAACTGCGTCTATGACTAATAATCCACCTTCAAGTTAGCGTCCGCACCCCTTTCAGTGTAAAGTTGCAAGCAACAGACTATCGCATTAAGTAATGTGTGTAAACTAAACAATAGAATTACCCTCGGATAAAACATAGTTGTTTTCTCCCTAGTAGCAACAACACATCTACAATCTTAGAAGTTATAAAGTCACTCTCCCAGAAAACTAGAGGCATGAACGTACTATCGATCATAAATACCCCCTCTTGGAGTCACAAGTGTCCACTTGGCCAGAGCTTCTACTAGAAACAGAGAGCATGCAAGATCACAAATAACATATGACATGAATATATAATCAATCTCAACATAGTTTACAATATTCATCGGATCCCAGCAAACCAAACATATAGGATTACATAAAGATGATCTTGATCATGTAGGGCAGCTCACAAGATCAATACATGAAGAACAAGGTGGAGAAGACAACCATCTAGCTACTGCTATGGACCTATAGTCCAGGGATGAACTACTCACACATCACTTCAGAGGCGGGCATGGCGATGTAGATGTCTCCGGCGATGATTCCCCCCCCCCCCGGCAGGGTGCCGGGAAGAGCTTCAGAACCCCCCGAGATAAGTTCTGCGATGGCGGCCGCGACTGAACTTTTCGTGGATGGAGGCTCGGGTATCCAGGGTTTTCCCGAGAAGATGTATAAATAGGTGGAGGATTTAGGTCAGTGGGGTGCCTGGTGGGCCCAGACCTACCCTAGGGGCGGGCTAGGTCCAGGCCGCGCCTAGCGGTGGTCTGGCCGCCCTGCTGCGCCTCTTCGACCCCCCTGGACTTCGTCTTCATTTCGGTAAAATATTGACTTCGGCTTTTGTTTCATCCAATTCCGAGAATATTTCCTATACAACTTTTCTAAAATACAAAAACAACAGAAAACATGGAACTAGCACTGTGGCATCTTGTTAATAGGTTAGTGCCAGAAATCATGTAAAAGTGCAACGAAGTGTAAGCAAAACATATATGAATTGGTGTAAGACAAGCAAGGAGCATCAAAAATTATAGATACGTTTGAGACGTATCAAGCATCCCCAAGCTTAACTCCTGCTCGTCCTCGAGTATGCAAGTGATACCAAAATAATTTCTGAGGTGACATGAAGCCAACATAATCTTGATCAAGCATGTAAAGCATTATGAGTTGGGATCTAAGTACTCTAACATAGGCATGATAGATATAATTCAATAGAACTTAGCAACTATGTTATAACATGAAAAGTAACTCAAACAAAGGATCATGAATAATAGTGCATTGAAAGAAACTGTGTGTTTGTGATCATAGAGAAAACATAATAAGGTGGTACTCAACATGTCCTTTATGGAATAGCAAAACATAAATGCTAGGACACCTTCAAAGTTTAGAGGGTGACTAGATACAAGTAATTTGAGAGAAAGCAATAGCATAATCATGAATCAATCAATAATAATTTTGGGACTATGCACATTGCACTAAGAATGACAACTATGCTCTCTAAATCGATGCATAAACTAGAAGGTGAAGACTCAACATAATAGTAAAAGAGAGACTCTTTGCAGAGTAAGCAAGATAAACAAGTTTTATAAACCTTCCAAAAAGTATGGTACTTATTCGATTTGAGCTCTCATTGCCCCTATCATAAGTATCTTGAATGGTTAAAGTTAATGTGAGTCAAAAATGAGCTATATGCTTTCAAATCACAAGTTGAAAATCTCAAGCCCTTTGAATGCGAGTACCTAAACCTCATGCTACTCAACTTAGGTCCCAAATAAGTTCTTGTCATTGTAAGTATACATGTATCATTGAGAACCGCCAACAGGGTACCTCTTGCCCGATGATATGGAGGTACTCTTGTGGAGAAATCTCATGCCAAAATGACAAGACAAATAGACAGTGAGCATCTCAGCAATTTTTTATTTACTATGAGTATAGCTTTTTATTGCAAATGCTTCATAGAATGCTCGCTATAGCTTAGCTGTAAATTTCCATCATAAATGATGCATGGCTCATATTAGCGGCCCAGGCGTTTCCCTAACTCATATACAAACTCCATGGACTTATAAGTTTCCATTTTATTTCGCACCGCTAGGCATCCATAAACAAAAGAACATGACATCAACTAAATATAAGTGCAATGTTGAAAGTGTTCCCCATGAAAGCATGGTTCTACTAACTCCCAACTCGCAATTTGCAAACATATAAACTTCGTAAGATAGGCACAATGATCAAATTTATTAAGTGCAAGAAAGTAAATGTGCCATCAAGTTGGTGAGAGGTTTGGTGACTAATTTTCTCATGCCAAGATTTAATTTGGAAGATAAAAAACATGATGAATTACTGGGAATAACAATAATTCTAGTATGTATATACGGTGGACACAATTGGCAAACTTTGTTTCATGGTGGTTGGATGCACGAATAGTGATTATACTCAGCATAGGCGAAGGCTAACAAAAGACTGGGAGCGACCAACTAAGAGAGCAATATTGGCCATAATCATGCATAAGGACAAAACATTATCAATCAAAGCATAAAGTGATATTACAAGTCAAAAACTAAATAATCATAGAGTCTTTAGTTAACTGGTTATAGTCATAACATGGTGTAAGCATGCGCCAAGTCAACCCAATAAAGCATCAAATCAGAATACCACAATATTATGCTTTTATGATAGAAACAACACATGATTCTTTCAATGACACATTATGCACTCTCAGCCATTTGAAACAAGTCTTGCTACAACAATAAATACTAAGCATATGACAAGAATGACATCCAACATGACATGCCAAAGTCTATGCCACAGTCTAGACAAGCTTCCTTTTGCATCACTATAGTCATGAAATATTTTACTCGTATTTAACACCAGTCAACTTATTTGAAATAACTCTTAGAGATGAAATTCATTATGGACCAGAGAGCTAATCATACACAAATAAATAATACTAACGTGCTCTGAACAAAATTCAAGTGAAAGAACAAGAGCTAAACCCAGTACCAGAAAACTAGAACACTCGCAGAACAATAATAGCGAAAACTAGAGCGTTCTATGCAATTAAAAAGGAGCGGGTCTTTCTCCAAAACAAATGTGCCGGAATCCAACATATGCTACAGCAAACAAAACTAAACAAAACTAAAAATAAAAATAAAGACGCTCCAAGGACAACACATAGCGTATGAAGCAATAAAAATATAGCGCATAGAGAGATGACATGTTGCTTTGTTGATGAAGAGGGGATGCCTAGGGCATTCCCAAGCTTTGACGCTTGTACCTCTTGAATATTTCTTGGGGTGCAGGGGCATCCCCAAGCTTGAGATTTTGTCCATTCTTCATCTCATCACATCATTCTTCTTTCCCTACACTTGAAAACTTCCTTCATACAAAACTTCACACAATTATTCATTAGCAGTATTAGTACAATCAAAATAACAAATCCACTTGTGTTCAGTACTAACATATATCAAAAATCTATTAAGGCATTAGCTACTGTAGCAACCTTTCAAAAAGCTCTTTGACCAAAAGAACTCAAAAATAAAGAGATTTAAGAGGCGAATGCAAATAGTGCAGAAATCTATCAAAACAGAACAACAGGTAAAGATTGATTTTTCCAAAAATCTTCTGTTCCTTATCTCGAAAAGTGGTTAACTAATGAAAGTTATATAATAACCTGGGGCATATTCATAAACAATGACAGCTCAAAATTTCACTCTAGATATTTTTACGAATTTTTATGGTAACAGCATAAAATCTGTTTTCAGGACAACAACTTCCCCAAATCTTACTTTCCTCCTATAGAGGCTATTCTTGGCACAAAAATGAAATAAAAATGATAAGGATAGGTCATTACAGAGGTAATAACTTCCAAGACTTAACAAAAGGAAAAATTACTTAAATAAAACATGGGTTGTCTCCCATAAGCGCTTTTCTTTAACGCCTTTCAGCTAAGCAGAAAAAATGCGAGCATCAAGTATTATCAAGTGAAGAAGCGTCAAGAAGCAAATTCAAAACACATTTAAGTCTAGCCCACTTCCTATGCATATGAATCTTGTACAAAAATAAATTCTTGAAAAAAAAGTGACAATCATAATAAGATAAAACAAGAGTAAAACTCAACAATATAACTATCACATAAAACATTCTTATCATCAGCCACATGAATAAAATAAGTATTACTCTCCACATAAGTATAGTCATTCTTATTAATTGTAGTGAGAGCAAATTAAACAAAATAACTATCATTACTATTCTCATCACTATAATCATCAGATATAGGAGACATATTGTAATCATAATTAATTTTCTCCTCAATAGTAGGTGGACTGAAAATTTCATATTCATCATTGTAGTCACCATAGCAAATCTCCTCTAAAACAGGGGAAGTAAAAAGATCATTTTCATGAAAACTAGCTTTCCCAAGCTTAGACTTTTCCATAGAATTAGCAATAATGGTGTTCAAAGAATTCGTACTAACAACATTTCTATTAGCATGCAAATAAAGTTCCATAGGTTTTTTAATTTTCTCTTCAAAGACTTCATGTCCTAACTCAACATAAATACTATAAAGCTCTCTAACTTTTTTGTTTTTTCCATTAAGCATAACTAGTAAAAATAAAAACAAGAAAAACATCAACATGGAAAGCGAGCATGGAATAAACTAAGCAACAGAAATAACAACTATAACAGAAACTAATATAAAGAAAACTATAAAAGGAAAATATTTTGTTTTGTTTTGGATATAATAAAGCAAACAAGACAAAATAAAGTAAACTAAGCAAACTACAACAAAGTAAAGAGATTGAAGATGAGAGACTCCCCTTGCAGAAATCCTCTTTCTCCCCGACAACAGCGCCGGAAAAATAGCTTGATGGTGCTTATCGTTACACCGACTTCACACTGTCGGGGAACCCCAAGAGGAAGGTATGATGAGCACAGTAGCAAGTTTTCCCTCAGTAAGAAACCAAGGTTTAATCGACCAGTAGGAGAAAGGCGTGACTTCTAAAGGAGTTGTTGGCTGACTAGTGGCAGGGCGCACTACCGGCGTCAGCAACAACGTGGAACCTGCACACAACACAACCAAAGTACTTTTCCCCAACTTGCAGTGAGGTTGTCAATCTCACCGGTTTGCTGAACACAAAGGATTAGACGTATACGAAAGGAGAAGTTTGCAGAAAGTAAACATAACAGGATTGCGGTTGAATTTATCACTAAAGGAAATAGGACCGGGGTCCACGGTTCACTAGAGGTGTCTCTCCATAAAGAAATAGCATGTTGGGTGAACAAATTACAGCTGGGCAATTGATAGAATATCGACCAATACATGACAAGATGATTACTATGAGATTTGATATGGGCATTACAACATAATACATAGACCGTAATCCAACTGCGTCTATGACTAATAATCCACCTTAAAGTTAGCGTACGCACCCCTTTCAGTGTAAAGTTGCAAGCAATAGACTATCACATTAAGTAATGTGTGTAAACTAAACAATAGAATTACCCTCGGATAAAACATTGTTGTTTTCTCCCTAGTAGCAACAACACATCTACAATCTTAGAAGTTATAAAGTCACTCTCCCAAAAAACTAGAGGCATGAACCTACTATCGAGCATAGATACCCCCTCTTGGAGTCACAAGTGTCCACTTGGCCAGAGTTTCTACTAGCAATGGAGAGCATGCAAGATCACGAATAACATATGACATGAATATATAATCAATCTCAACATAGTATACAATATTCATCGGATCCCAGCAAACCAAACATATAGGATTACATAAAGATGATCTTGATCATGTAGGGCGGCTCACAAGATCGATACATGAAGCACAAGGTGGAGAAGACAACCATCTAGCTACTGATATGGATCCATAGTCTAGGGATGAACTACTCACACATCACTTCGGAGGCGGGCATGGCGATGTAGATACCTCCGGCGATGATTTCCCCCTCCAGCAGGGTGCCGGGAAGAGCTTTAGAACCCCCCGAGATGGGTACTGCGATGGCAGCTGATACGTCTCCGACGTATGGATAATTTCTTATGTTCCATGCCACATTATTGATGATATCTACATGTTTTGTACACATTATATGTCATATTTATGCGTTTTCCGGAACTAACCTATTGACGAGATGCCGAAGGGCCAGTTCTCGTTTTCTGCTGTTTTTGGTTTCGAAATCCTAGTAACGAAATATTCTCGGAATCGGACGAAATCAAGACCCAAGCATCCTATTTTGCCCGGAAGCATCCAGAACACCCGAGAACCGCCAGAGAGGGGGCACAGGCCCACGGGACCATAGGCCGGCGCGGCCTGGGGGTGGCCCGCGCCACCCTATGGTGTCGCCGCCTCTTCGACCCTCTGACGCCGCCTCTTCGCCTACCCTCGACCTAAAACCTCGATACGAAAAAGCCACGGTACGAGAAACCTTCCAGAGCCGCCGCCATCGCGAAGCCAAGATCTGGGGGACAGGAGTCTCTGTTCCGGCACGCCGCCGGGACGGGGAAGTGCCCCGGAAGGCTCCTCCATCGACACCACCGCCATCTCCATCAACGCTGCTGTCTCCCATGAGGAGGGAGTAGTTCTCCATCGAGGCTCGGGGCTGTACCGGTAGCTATGTGGTAAATCTCTCTCCTATGTGCTTCAATACAATAATCTCATGAGCTGCCCTACATGATTGAGATTCATATGATGATGCTTGTAATCTAGATGTCATTATGCTAGTCAAGTGGGTTTTACTTATGTGATCTCCGGAGACTCCTTGTCCCACGTGTGTAAAGGTGACTAGTGTGTGCACCGTGTGGGTCTCTTAGGCTATATTTCACAGAATACTTATTCACTATTATGAATGGCGTAGTGAAGTGCTTATTTATATCTTTTTATGATTGCAATGTGTTTTGTATCACAATTCATCTATTTGCTACTCTAGTGATGTTATTAAAGTAGTCTATTCCTCCTGCATGGTGTAAAGGTGACTAGTGTGTGCACCGTGTGGTTCTTGTCGTAGGCTATGATCATGATCTCTTGTAGATTGTGAAGTTAACTATTACTGTGATGGTATTGATGTGATCTATTTGGTTATGTTGATCTTTCATGCACTCTAAGGTTATTAAAATATGAACATTGAATTGTGGAGCTTGTTAACTCCGGCATTGAGGGTTCGTGTAATCCTACGCAATGGTGTTCATCATCCAACAAGAGTGTAGAGTATGCATTTATCTATTCTGTTATGTGATCAATGTTAAGAGTGTCCACTAGTGAAAGTATGATCCCTAGGCCTTGTTCCTAAATACTGCTATCGCTGCTTGTTTACTTGTTTTATCTGCGTTACTACTGCTACCATATTACCACCATCAACTACACGCCGACAAGCTATTTTCCGGCGCCGTTACTCTTGCTTATATATATTCATACCACCTGTATTTCACTATCTCTTCGCCGAACTAGTGCACCTATTAGGTGTGTTGGGGACACAAGAGACTTCTTGCTTTGTGATTGCAGGGTTGCATGAGAGGGATATCTTTGACCTCTTCCTCCTCGAGTTCGATAAACCTTGGGTGATCCACTTAAGGGAAACTTGCTGCTGTTCTACAAACCTCTGCTCTTGGAGGCCCAACACTGTCTACAAGAATAGAAGCACCCGTAGACATCAAGCTATTTTCTGGCGCCGTTGCCGGGGAGGTAAGGTAAAAGGTACTCACACTCCGGATCTCGGGTACTAAGCTATTTTCGCCGTTGTAAGTACTCAAAGCTATTTCCTTTAGATCCTGCAATTGCATCTTTTTGTTTCTTGTTTACACTAGTTTGGCATAATGGACAGGAATGAGCTTCTTATTCTATTTCCTGATTTAAAACATGGATTGTTTGATGCGAGAATTAAAAAACCTATGAAATCTTGTTTGCATGCTGGTAGTAATATTAGTATGAACGCTTTGAACACCATTGTTGATAAGGATATAGAAAGTTCTAAGCTTGGGGAAGCTGGTTTTCATGATCTTTTTAGTCGCCCAAGCATTGAGGAGAAAATTTTCTTTGATGATACTTTGCCTCCTATTTATGATGATTATAATGATAGTGGTCTTTTGGTGCCGCCTGTTATGGAGGATAAATTTGATTATGATTACAATATGCCTCCTATATTTGATGATGAGAATAATAATGATAGCTACTTTGTTGAATTTGCTCCCACTACAACTAATAAAATTGATTATGCCTATGTGGAGAGTAATAATTTTATGCATGTGAATAAGAATGCTTTATGTGATACTTATATTGTTGAGTTTGCTCATGATGCTACTGAAAGTTATTATGAGAGAGGAAAATATGGTTGTAGAAATTTTCATGTTACTAAAACACCTCTCTATATGCTGAAATTTTTGAAGTTACACTTGTTTTATCCTTCTATGCTTGTTGCATCATGCTTCATGAATTTGTTTATTTACAAGATTCCTTTTCATAGGAAGCATGTTAGACTTAAATTTGTTTTGAATTTGCCTTTTGATGCTCTCTTTTGCTTCAACTACTATTTCTTGCGAGTGCATCATTAAAAGCTGCTGAGCCCATCTTAATGGCTATAAAGAAAGAACTTCTTGGGAGATAACCCATGTGTTATTTTGCTACAGTACTTTGTTTTATATTTGTGTCTTGGAAGTTGTTTACTACTGTAGCAACCTCTCCTTATCTTAGTTTAGTGTTTTGTTGTGCCAAGTAAAGTCGTTGATAGTAAGGTTCATACTAGATTTGGATTACTGCGCAGAAACAGATTTCTTGCTGTCACGAATCTGGGCCTAATTCTCTGTAGGTAACTCGGAAAATTATGCCAATTTACATGAGTGATCCTCAGATAGGTACGCAACTTTCATTCAATTTGAGCACTTTCATTTGAGCAAGTCTGGTGCCTCAATAAAATTCGTCTTTACGGACTGTTCTGTTTTGACAGATTCTGCCTTTTATTTCGCATCGCTTCTTTTGCTATGTGGGATGGATTTCTTTGTCCCATTGACTTCCAGTAGCTTTGAGCAATGTCCAGAAGTGTTAAGAATGATTTTGTCACCTCTGAACATGTGAGTTTTTGATTATGCACTATGTAACACCCCAACTTTTGCAACCTTGATTAGTTGTCCTTGTTGCAAAAATTAGGGGGAACAAAAACTTTTTCTATAGACTAATTAAGATGAATAGCCTTGATCTGTCTGTTAAGATGAATTGCTTTGATCTGTTGGTAGATGTATTGTCTTATTTTGCTTGTTGAGTTTTGTCTTGATCCACCTCACAGAACAACACCCCTAGTGGTAAAACAAGCAATTCACCTAATAAAACACATGTGTGACTTAGGAAAAATTGTTTTCCTTTTTACTACATCAAACTCTTCTCCTGATGGCAACATGAGTGTGCCATCTTGATATTCCTCTTTGTGTCAATCTAGCTCAATCATCCTTAATTCAAAACTTGGGATCGTCTACCCCCAGCTACATCCCTCTCTTATACCCACTCATCCTTGTTGGTTTTGAGGCCATGTCGACCATCTGTGTTGACAGGCTTAAAATGTCCAGACTTTGGCAATTGATCTCTAAGCACCCACCACTGTTATTGTTGACTTCAATACATGGATCTCATCTATGCAACATCCTCTTCAACCTCCACGTCTTGCATGTCTCAGTCAATCCTTGCAACTCATATATTCAACTTGATCTGGTATCATATCCCATGTTCCAGCACCAGATCACTTCCTCCTATTTTACCCCTTGTTTTTGTTTTCATCCAAGTTTATCTTCACAAAACCAAGAGTGGGAATGATGGATACATTTTGTAGCCATCATCTACCCTTGAGAACACTTCTCCCTAAATTAGTTCTCTTTCTCAAAACCCTACTGTTTTCTTCTCTGGTTTTGACCACAAAACCACTTCTAGTTTTATTAAAGCTTCTCAAAATATTTCTTCAAAGAAAACAAGGAACTAAAATGGGTTTTGTTTTCATCTCATTTCTACCAAGTACTGATTTCTAAAACATTATTTTCTATCTTGCCTTCTTTTTAACAAAAGGCTTGTTTATGGTACCTACACCATTTCTTGTTTTCCTCTTGATTATTTTTACATTTGAGAAAAACTCTACTTTACTTGAGAAAGTAAGTAGAATATTTTGAACTTCTATGTTCCCACTAGTTTCCCCTCAACATTTTAAAATTCCATTCCACTTGAGTTAATTCCCAATTGTCCCTAGACAATTGAGGTGTTTCAAATACTTTTCAAACAAGTTCTATTTAAAATAGCAACCTTTGCACATCTCTGATCTACCACATTGTATTTTCCCCCATCCTCCAATTCTTGATCAAATGGATGATCATTTGATACTTTTAAACCACTTCCAATTGACCTCTCACTTGTAGAGTACTTTATATTCTCTTCCATCATCACCTTGATCTCATAAATTGATGACTCATGTCAATATATTCATCCTTGTGAGTATATGATTACATCATTCACTATCTCTCTAAACCTTGGACTCTTTATCACTTGAAGGAATCCATTTCCTTTGCATGAAACAAGTGGTGCCGTGTGTCTTGCATAACCACTTGAGTGCCATGTGTCTCATCTTGTTTTTGTATAATTCAAATCTCAAATATTGTGGCGGCTATCTCACAAATGGCCTACACTTGAGACCTTGTACACCACCATCTCCATCATCTCCTTGGCACGAAAACCTTCAAGTCACAAATACCATCATGGTGCATATCACCATCACCCTCTCCTTCCATCTCTATCTCTTTTATATTTTCATACACATTATCTAAGCCACCATCTTGGCATAAAATAATGTGGCTCCACTATGATCAACTTGTATGTTGGAAGCTTCCTTTTATGATTCATTTTGGAGTGGCACATGAAGGAGACGGCTATGCCATGCCATGGCACACATGTGCATCATACCTCTCCATCTCTCTCTCTCTCACAATTACTCCACCTTGGGAAAACCTCTCTTTCCTTTGTCTCTTCCCAATGCCACTAATAATTTCAGCTTGGGTCAATTTTCCCTTCCCCAAGCCAGCCACCCATCTCCACCAATCAAAGAGGAGGCAGCCACCCCTCTCCCTCTATAAAAGGGGCTTGGCCGGCCACCTCCCCATCTTTTGCTTCTCATTTTTGGACACTCCACTCCTTCCTCCACTCTCTCACACCCTTCTCCTACCTCTTCCCCACGAGCTGAAGCTCCACCAAGGCTCCATGGCCGGCCATGGCCATGAGAGCACACCAAACCGCAGCTCTCCTTCTCCCTCAAGCTCCCCCTACCCATGAGAGCATTCCTCTCACTCTCTTCTCCCCCAACCCTAGCTGGTTTCCTCTCTTTTTCTTCTTCCTCCATTGCTAAGATTGGATCTTGATGCAGGTGCATGTTGGTCCAAGCATGGAGAAGGTTGAGCAATCCTCAGATCTGAAGCTCTTGACCAAAGTTCGTCCAAAACCTTGCTGTAAATTCTGTAATCTTGCTGTTTCAGATTCTGGTACGAACTTGTAAAATCCACCAAATCTCGTGTGCAGATCCAAATCGCGTGATTCAAAGTTCCACAGTTAGATATGGGAAAGATCTACAACTTGGCGTTGGTCTCACCCTCAAATTCTTTACGGATTGTCCGTGGTAAATATAGTTCTGTAAACATGCAGATTCACTGTTTGTTAGATTTGTTCCGTTTTACAAAACCTTTTTGAACAAACTCAATTGAAGGTGAAAGACCTATTCAATACCTTAATTTTGGCGGTGGTTTCACTTCGATTGACCTCCTGAAACTGAAATGGTTCACAGATCAAGATCTGGTCAGATCTGACTTTGTCGAATTAAACCAGGAGCTTGGGAACGAATTTTTGAATGAAACCAGTTGGGTAAGAACCAGCTTCTCAATACCTTTCAGATGCAGCTGACCTCATATTTTTATGATTGATGTACGATTTGTGGTGAATTAAACTTGTTCTGTGTGTTCTGCAGACATGACTGTTAGCTTTTAAATCACCAAAAATCCATTTTGAAACCTAATTGAGTGATTCCAGTTTTGTAGGACTGCTGGATGTTTTCTTAATCATCTCAAACAAGTTTCACACCTTTATCTGTTCTGTAACTCCAGAGAGAAAGCAAATGGTACAGACATGCAGTAAACTTGTCAACCCATTTGTGAGAGTTTCAGAAACAGTTTGAACCCAAATCCAATTGTGTGTGCATCTCTGTTTAAATATCTTTCAAATGCCAGAGGTCCCATATTTTTAGGATTTTTCTAAGATTTATGGCTTACAGATCTTGTTTTCTGTACAGTCAGATTCAAACAAATTCCTAAATTTGTAGGTTTAATATTTTTGAGTGAATCCAATTGGGTTAGTCTTGTATTAGTACTGGCCATCTAGGAAAAATAGTGTTAGTCTCTCGTTAATGCATAGTTGTTACTGTTAGTAAGGTGTATGTGTGACATGCATTGTTGGACCAAAACTTGTTGGTTTATCTAAAACCCTTGACCAACTCTTTTTAGTAGAGATGGGAACCCTTGTTTTATGCTTGCAAAACAAAACCTCTGCAACTTAACATTAGCCCTATTGTTTTACTTAAGTTTTCAAAAAAAATGTGGAATATGGTTTGCTTCCTATTTTGGATGTTGTGATATGTGAGCAAACTAAGTTAGGAAAACTGTTTTCTACTTTTCCAAAAATGTTTGAAAATATTTTGTGAATGTATCTGATGTCAAACTAATGCTCTTGTCCTCTTTATGATGTTATCTACCAGGGGATACTTAGTTGTGCCTTGGTGATACCGAGAGAGGCAATTGCTAAGCGTGGCACTCTCATACCTTTACTAGGTAAATAAAATAGGTTTTCTTTTAGATGTTTTGTAGTATCTATAAGTCTTTAATATGTTAGCCGTAGAAGAGTGGTTAGCTTTTGATTGTTGATTGTTGCATGCTTGTTATGATTGTTGCAATATGATTGATTGTGTTCCTTTTATATTTTCCGGCGATAGATGCGAACAATTCCGGAGAAGAAGAAGAAGTGGAATCGGACGAGGATTTTATTTATGTTATTGGGATTCTTATATTGATGGAGTTGAAGAAGTACAGGGACAAAGAAGCCAAGGCAAGCCATCTTTTGATCTCTGACTTGGTGTCTAGTTGGATGTCATTTGTTGATGTCCAAAGCACCTTAATTCTATGTGTGTTATTCTCTCAATTTATGTCATCTATGTGTGTTTACAAGTGGGGTACTCCCTAGTGGTGATACTCCACTATTGTCGGTGTGATTATGGGATGCATGGTATCATTGCCGTGCTATTCCACTTGGTTATCTTGTACACTCAACTTGAGCATATTTCATCTCAAGATAATGACTTACACTACACCCACCACATTTGTAGTATAGAGGTATCAATGTCATGATCTTGGTGTATTCTCAACTTGAGAGGAGTATGCCGTGCACCATATTGGGGGATATGTTGGATAGTGATACTCCACTATCTAAGTTGTGTAGTTAGCACCACAAATCTGAGAGTATATTCCTCCTTGTGTTGTCATAATACATGCTTACCTTAAGCAAGTATGATCTACTCCACTACCCCTTCATACCTCATCTATGGCATGATGACTCTCATCTCGGCCGTAGTGCAATACTAGTTCAACTCATGAAACTATAGGTTGGGAACCCCTCAAGGCTTACCTTGTTGTAAATGTTTTTGAAAACCTTGGGTAAGTTAACTCTACCCAAGTGTATGTTTTGGAAAGACAAGGTCTTTGGACAAGGATGTTGGAGGAATATGGTTGGTTGTTGGCAAGTAAAGAAAGTGTGGGAAAAATGTTTTTAAAGGAGCACTCGCGTATAAGTGTTCGCCGTCCCAACTTTTTATCGCGCAACCACACTACCCTGGTGTGGGACGGGGCTTAGCCCGTAGTTTGTTGAAGCCGGCAGGAGCACCCTTCACAACTTTCTAGGGAGGGTCACGATGACCTCCGACGCCGGGTTGCGCTCCGGAGGAGGCAATACACCGTCTAGACCGATAGCCGGACGATTACGAGGGTCTTCCGTCGTGGCGCCGGAGATGCGCTCAAAAGGAGGTATGCTGCCGGGGTGCCGGGAAGGGGTAAGCCCGCGAGGGAAGGACTCGTGCCGGTGGAGATGGGCGAAAGGTTATGTCCGGGTATCCGTCGTGGCATATGTTGTTATGCGGGGATGATGCCCACACGATAGGTATCCGGATAGTTGTGGGGAAAGTGTGCAAACTCTGCAGAGTCAAATCTATTCGAATAGCCGCGTCCGCGGTCATGGACAAGTTGAAATGGCCATACTTAACCGGGGCTTGAGTTTTGTTTTAACAAATGTTTTGCAAAGGAAGTGTTGTGTCTATGTGTACCGGAAAGGTACGGAAAATGGGCGTGTGTGGACCATATGGAGATGGTCGTGGTAAAAACTAAGACCAAGTGGGGGACTCATCCCTAAGTGTTTCATGTAGAGGAACTCTTCTTTAACAAAGATATAGAGATGTCATAGGACTTCCATAGCGCCGCATCACTTGAGATGCCGGAACGCTACCTCTTCCCTAAAGATATAGAGATGTCGTAGTCTATCTATTGAGGTACCTTCTTCAATAAAGATATAGAGATGTCATAGAAATGTCTTATCACCCTCTTAGTGTCCCCTTCAACCGCGATGTGGGATGCTATATCCACAAGAGAAACTGATTCTCTTTCACATGCTATATCCACAAGAGAAACTATTCTTCCTCTCTTGTCTCTTTTAGTTAGCTCTGTTAGCATCTTTCTTGATGGTTTGCGAGTACAATTCCAAATGTACTCACGGCTTTGTCCCTGGCTATTTACTTAGCCAGACTTGGAGGAACACGACGGATGAAGAAGAAGTTGACGACATCTATGCGAGCTAGGAACATCTTCCCGCCGGTTGCTCGTAGGGTTATGGCAGATGACTTGGGTACTGCGCTGCTGAAGTGATGATGCTACTCTGATGCTTAGTTAGGCCATTCGAGGCTATTATGTAAGTATTGGTCATGTGACCTCATTGTAATTTTCTTATTCCGCTTTGTAATGGATGGTGTAATTTGATATCAGTTTGGTTATGTGTTCACGACACACTGATCATGGGATCGTGAACTGTATACATAACAGGGTATTTCGGACCGTTAGTCCGGGGTCCCCACAGAGCTGGTATCAGAGCCATCCTGACTGTAGGAGACCTTAGTTAGCATGGACGTTAGTTAGGAAACAAGTACTTGGGAAAAACTATTTACGAAACAAATTATTTCTTTAGTCGGAAGCATAGCTTCTACTCCTCTTATTTATTCAAAGCTTCTAAACTCTTACCTCTCCGCTTTATAAATGCTTGAAAGTTCTTACTCTATTGTCTCATCCATTTCAAACCTACATGTTGGACGATGTCCCCAACTTAGACCGGGGACTCGAACTCAAGAATCAGTCAATCCCTCATGAAGACGCAAGTACCTCCCATTGCAGCTATGGAAGATTGGAGGCCGACTTAGTGTGCACATATAAGGATGATAACGTGATGTCTTGGTTGTCGCCAAGGTTTGTCGATGAGCTGACCTTGCTCCTCCGTGGACTTGCACCTTTTTGCAGTTGTCTGGGATCAAGTCCTCAGTTCTTGACTAGTAATTTTTAGGCCAGCCTCAAGAAGTTGCCGACTTTGGGAGTACCTCAACAGCTACCTCTTCGAAGACCTCATGTTTCCGGGATGTCGGGACTAGAAGTTCTACGCAGCTTTCTCCTCCGCCTCAACATCAACGACTCAACACCCGGCCCCTTCACCACCAACTGCTACAAGGATCCAAATTGAAGCTGATGCTAATGATATGAAGACGTCGACATATGTGACCAGCCCCCAAACCTATAGGATGTATAGGACAAACTCAATCGCTTTGATTGAGCTACCCCGCGCATTAGGAATTTCTGGGTACTTAAGAGTACCATGTCTGGTGTGATGATTGTTTGTGGTTCCCTAGTGTGCTTCCTTGAATGTTTGTATCTGTTTGCTGTGTGCATGTATGTCTTGCTATTTAGACGTTTCCGCCCTTTTTAATTGTTTGAAATTTGTGAAACAGAAATTAAAAATGGAAATCTGGCGAGTGTACTGTTTTGCTAATAAAAATAGTTTGGTAGCTCCGATTGATGTGATTCCAATTGCACTAGAACCAGTATGAAATTATCTTTCAGACGCCGCTGACCTTGTATTTTTAGGATTTTTGTGCGATTTTTAATAAATAAAACTTTATCACTGTTTCTGGTTAGTATTTTGAGTCTCAAAAATTGAAAAATAAATATTTTTGAATGATTCCAATTGTGTTGATCTTGTTTTGTTACTGTGCATCTAGGAAAAATACCAGTAGCCTCTGTTAGTGGTATTTTGTCTCTGATTATGGTTGTATGGGTGTCACATGTAATGTTAGGATTAAAATTTTGCCTCCTCGATGTATTGCTAACTGCTAGTTAGTTGGGTAGAATAACGAAAGACTCTAACTCTAAACCCGTTAGCAGTTGTTTTTCAACCATCAGGAAAACTAACCTAGACCCCTATCTACGCCGACTACTTTCAAGATCAGCTGGAGCGACTCTACCACGCCAATAAAGAAGAAGCCCCTACCTTCAAGCGTGACTGCACCTCGGCGAGAAGACATACTAATTTGGTCTAACCTTGGAGTATACTCGCGCTAACCGCGAGGATATCTTTTTGAAACTACCCTCTAACACACCGTCTAGCAAGCTGAACAATAGCATCAAAGCCAAGCTACATTACATGTTTCATCTGGTCCTCATCAAGTGAAGACTCCTGAAGATACCTCAAGAACTCAAGACTAGGTGCAACTTACCCGCTCACCAACTGGTATAAGTCAGCACCGACCCGCGAGCTCAAGATTTTCTTCGACGACCTCTGTTGCTGCTTCATATGGATACCAACTAGGTGTTTCATCAACTTACTAACTCACCGCGCGTCCCATATGGTTGAGTTAACACCGTGAGTGCCTCTTGAAGTTGTGGTCTGCACGTCGCCCCCGAAGATTCTTCAACTGAACAAGGAAGATCGACGACTTCTTCAGAAGCCCCAGACATGACTACAAGGCAGAAGCTCTGAGATTTTCCAAAACCCGATGAAAAATCTTAAGGGTGGAAGACTTCGTCTTCCACTAAAAGTTGGAGCTAACCCTAACATTTTAAACCTTTCTAACACACTGTTGGAAACGTGGGATGCACCAACCCCTCTTGAAGCCATGGACTACACAACGCCCTCTGAAGATGTTTTCAACTCAAGACAGGAGATCAATGACTTCTCCAAGAAGCGCCCGACAAGACTCCGTGGCCGAAGCTTAGAGTTTTCAAAAAACCCCCGGTGAACAATTTTAAGGGTGGAAGACTTCGTCTTCCACTAAAATTTAAAGTTAACTATAAAAAGTTTTCAACCCTGCTCAAGCACCTTTGAGTGCACTACCCCCCCCCCCACAGTCTTGAACCTCCGCCAGCATCGTGAAGAAGCTACAGATCCAACACCTGCATGGAGTAGTCAACCTCTTCATGAAGCTCGCCATCGGCAGAAATCCATCATGTCTCCCAGAAGATGAAGCAACGACCTTCTCTACAGCGGTACGTCTACAGAAGAATGGAGTCTGACTTTGGTTAAACTTTATAACCCCTCTAGTTCTACACTCAGTAATCTCGGGACGAGATTATTTTAAGGGTGGAAGATCTGTAACACCCCAACTTTTGCAACCTTGATTAGTTGTCCTTGTTGCAAAAATTAGGGGGAACAAAAACTTTTTATATAGACTAATTAAGATGAATAGCCTTGATCTGTCTGTTAAGATGAATTGCTTTGATCTGTTGGTAGATGTATTGTCTTATTTTGCTTGTTGAGTTTTGTCTTGAGTTACCTCAAAGAACAACACCTCTAGTGGTCAAGCAAGCAACTCACCTAATAAAACACATGTGTGACTTAGGAAAAATTGTTTTCCTTTTTACTACATCAAACTCTTCTCCTGATGGCAACATGAGTGTGCCATCTTGATATTCCTCTTTGTGTCAATCTAGCTCAATCATCCTTAATTCAAAACTTGGGATCGTCTACCCCCAGCTACATCCCTCTCTTATACCCACTCATCCTTGTTGGTTTTGAGGCCATGTCGACCATCTGTGTTGACAGGCTTAAAATGTCCAGACTTTGGCAATTGATCTCTAAGCACCCACCACTGTTATTGTTGACTTCAATGCATGGATCTCATCTATGCAACATCCTCTTCAACCTCCACGTCTTGCATGTCTCAGTCAATCCTTGCAACTCATATATTCAACTTGATCTGGTATCATATCCCATGTTCCAGCACCAGATCACTTCCTCCTCTTTTACCCCTTGTTTTTGTTTTCATCCAAGTTTATCTTCACAAAACCAAGAGTGGGAATGATGGATACATTTTGTAGCCATCATCTACCCTTGAGAACACTTCTCCCTAAATTAGTTCTCTTTCTCAAAACCCTACTGTTTTCTTCTCCGGTTTTGACCACAAAACCACTTCTAGTTTTATTAAAGCTTCTCAAAATATTTCTTCAAAGAAAACAAGGAACTAAAATGGGTTTTGTTTTCATCTCATTTCTACCAAGTACTGATTTCTAAAACATTATTTTCTATCTTGCCTTCTTTTTAACAAAAGGCTTGTTTATGGTACCTACACCATTTCTTTTTTTCCTCTTGATTATTTTTACATTTGAGAAAAACTCTACTTTACTTGAGAAAGTAAGTAGAATATTTTGAACTTCTATGTTCCCACTAGTTTCCCCTCAACATTTTAAAATTCCATTCCACTTGAGTTAATTCCCAATTTTCCCTAGACAATTGAGGTGTTTCAAATACTTTTCAAACAAGTTCTATTTAAAATAGCAACCTTTGCACATCTCTGATCTACCACATTGTATTTTCCCCCATCCTCCAATTCTTGATCAAATGGATGATCATTTGATACTTTTAAACCACTTCCAATTGACCTCTCACTTGTAGAGTACTTTATATTCTCTTCCATCATCACCTTGATCTCATAAATTGATGACTCATGTCAATATATTCATCCTTGTGAGTATATGATTACATCATTCACTATCTCTCTAAACCTTGGACTCTTTATCACTTGAAGGAATCCATTTCCTTTGCATGACACAAGTGGTGCCGTGTGTCTTGCATAACCACTTGAGTGCCATGTGTCTCATCTTGTTTTTGTATAATTCAAATCTCAAATATTGTGGCGGCTATCTCACAAATGGCCTACACTTGAGACCTTGTACACCACCATCTCCATCATCTCCTTGGCACGAAAACCTTCAAGTCACAAATACCATCATGGTGCATATCACCATCACCCTCTCCTTCCATCTCTATCTCTTTTATATTTTCATACACATTATCTAAGCCACCATCTTGGCATAAAATAATATGGCTCCACTATGATCAACTTGTATGTTGGAAGCTTCCTTTTTATGATTCATTTTGGAGTGGCACATGAAGGAGCCGGCTATGCCATGCCATGGCACACATGTGCATCATACCTCTCCATCTCTCTCTCTCTCACAATTACTCCACCTTGGGAAAACCTCTCTTTCCTTTGTCTCTTCCCAATGCCACTAATAATTTCAGCTTGGGTCAATTTTCCCTTCCCCAAGCCAGCCACCCATCTCCACCAATCAAAGAGGAGGCAGACACCCCTCTCCCTCTATAAAAGGGGCTTGGCCGGCCACCTCCCCATCTTTTGCTTCTCATTTTTGGACACTCCACTCCTTCCTCCACTCTCTCACACCCTTCTCCTACCTCTTCCCCACGAGCTGAAGCTCCACCAAGGCTCCATGGCCGGCCATGGCCATGAGAGCACACCAAACCGCAGCTCTCCTTCTCCCTCAAGCTCCCCCTACGCACGAGAGCATTCCTCTCACTCTCTTCTCCCCCAACCCTAGCTGGTTTCCTCTCTTTTTCTTCTTCCTCCATTGCTAAGATTGGATCTTGATGCAGGTGCATGTTGGTCCAAGCATGGAGAAGGTTGAGCAATCCTCAGATCTGAAGCTCTTGACCAAAGTTCGTCCAAAACCTTGCTGTAAATTCTGTAATCTTGCTGTTTCAGATTTTGGTACGAACTTGTAAAATCCACCAAATCTCGTGTGCAGATCCAAATCGAGTGATTCAAAGTTCCACAGTTAGATATGGGAAAGATCTACAACTTGGCGTTGGTCTCACCCTCAAAGACTTTACGGATTGTCCGTGGTAAATAAAGTTCTCTAAACATGCAGATTCACTGTTTGTTAGATTTATTCCGTTTTGCAAAACCTTTTTGAACAAACTCAATTGTAGGTGAAAGCCCTATTCAATACCTTCATTTTGGCGGTGGTTTCACTTCGATTGACCTCCTGAAACTGAAATGGTTCACAGATCAAGATCTGGTCAGATCTGACTTTGTCGAATTAAACCACGAGCTTGGGAACGAATTTTTGAATGAAACCAGTTGGGTAAGAACCAGCTTCTCAATACCTTTCAGATGCAGCTGACCTCATATTTTTATGATTGATGTACGATTTGTGGTGAACTAAACTTGTTCTGTGTGTTCTGCAGACATGACTGTTAGCTTTTAAATCACCAAAAATCCATTTTGAAACCTAATTGAGTGATTCCAGTTTTGTAGGACTGCTGGATGTTTTCTTAATCATCTCAAACAAGTTTCACACCTTTATCTGTTCTGTAACTCCAGAGATAAAGCAAATGGTACAGACATGCAGTAAACTTGTCAACCCATTTGTGAGAGTTTCAGAAACAGTTTGAACCCAAATCCAATTGTGTGTGCATCTCTGTTTAAATATCTTTCAAATGCCAGAGGTCCCATATTTTTAGGATTTTTCTACGATTTATGGCTTACAGATCTTGTTTTCTGTACAGTCAGATTCAAACAAATTCCTAAATTTGTAGGTTTAATATTTTTGAGTGAATCCAATTGGGTTAGTCTTGTATTAGTACTGGCCATCTAGGAAAAATAGTGTTAGTCTCTGTTAATGCATATTTGTTACTGTTAGTAAGGTGTATGTGTGACATGCATTGTTGGACCAAAACTTGTTGGTTTATCTAAAACCCTTGACCAACTCTTTTTAGTAGAGATGGGAACCCTTGTTTTATGCTTGCAAAACAAAACCTCTGCAAATTAACATTAGCCCTATTGTTTTACTTAAGTTTTCAAAAAAATGTGGAATATGGTTTGCTTCCTATTTTGGATGTTGTGATATGTGAGCAAACTAAGTTAGGAAAACTGTTTTCTACTTTTCCAAAAATGTTTGAAAATGTTTTGTGAATGTATCTGATGTAAAACTAATGCTCTTGTCCTCTTTATGATGTTATCTACCAGGGGATACTTAGTTGTGCCTCGGTGATACCGAGAGAGGCAATTGCTAAGTCGTGGCACTCTCATACCTTTACTAGGTAAATAAAATGGGTTTTCTTTTAGATGCTTTGTAGTATCTATAAGTCTTTAATATGTTAGCCGTAGAAGAGTGGTTAGCTTTTGATTGTTGATTGTTGCATGCTTGTTATGATTGTTGCAATATGATTGATTGTGTTCCTTTTATATTTTCCGGCGATAGATGCGAACAATTCCGGAGAAGAAGAAGAAGTGGAATCGGACGAGGATTTTATTTATGTTATTGGGATTCTTATATTGATGGAGTTGAAGAAGTACATGGACAAATAAGCCAAGGCAAGCCATCTTTTGATCTCTGACTTGGTGTCTAGTTGGATGTCATTTGTTGATGTCCAAAGCACCTTAATTCTATGTGTGTTATTCTCTCAATTTATGTCATCTATGTGTGTTTACAAGTGGGGTACTCCCTAGTGGTGATACTCCACTATTGTCGGTGTGATTATGGGATGCATGGTATCATTGCCGTGCTATTCCACTTGGTTATCTTGTACGCTCAACTTGAGCATATTTCATCTCAAGATAATGACTTACACTACACCCACCACATTTGTAGTATAGAGGTATCAATGTCATGATCTTGGTGTATTCTCAACTTGAGAGGAGTATGCCGTTCACCATATTGGGGGATATGTTGGATAGTGATACTCCACTATCTAAGTTGTGTAGTTAGCACCACAAATCTGAGAGTATATTCCTCCTTGTGTTGTCATAATACATGCTTACCTTAAGCAAGTATGATCTACTCCACTACCCCTTCATACCTCATCTATGGCATGATGACTCTCATCTCGGCCGTAGTGCAATACTAGTTCAACTCATGAAACTATAGGTTGGGAACCCCTCAAGGCTTACCTTGTTGTAAATGTTTTTGAAAACCTTGGGTAAGTTAACTCTACCCAAGTGTATGTTTTGGAAAGACAAGGTCTTTGGACAAGGATGTTGGAGGAATATGGTTGGTTGTTGGCAAGTAAAGAAAGTGTGGGAAAAATGTTTTTAAAGGAGCACTCGCGTATAAGTGTTCGCCGTCCCAACTTTTTATCGCGCAACCACACTACCCTGGTGTGGGACGGGGCTTAGCCCGTAGTTTGTTGAAGCTGGCAGGAGCACCCTTCACAACTTTCTAGGGAGGGTCACGATGACCTCCGACGCCGGGTTGCGCTCTGGAGGAGGCAATACACCTGTCTAGACCGATAGCCGGATGATTGCCGAGGGTCTTCCGTCGTGGCGCCGGAGATACGCTCAAAAGGAGGTATGCTGCCGGGGTGCCGGGAAGGGGTAAGCCCGCAGGGAAGGACTCGTGCTAGTGGAGATGGGCGAAAGGTTATGTCCGGGTATCCGTCGTGGCATATGTTGTTATGCGGGGATGATGCCCACACGATAGGTATCCGGATAGTTGTGGGGAAAGTGTGCAAACTCGCGAGAGTCAAATCTATTCGAATAGCCGCGTCCGCGGTCATGGACAAGTTGAAATGGCCATACTTAACCGGGGCTTGAGTTTTGTTTTGACAAATGTTTTGCAAAGGAAGTGTTGTGTTTATGTGTACCGGAAAGGTACGGAAAATGGGCGTGTGTGGAACATATGGAGATGGTCGTGGTAAAAACTAAGACCAAGTGGGGGACTCATCCCTAAGTGTTTCATGTAGAGGAACTCTTCTTTAACAAAGATATAGAGATGTCATAGGACTTCCATAGCGCCGCATCACTTGAGATGCCGGAACGCTACCTCTTCCCTAAAGATATAGAGATGTCGTAGTCTATCTATTGAGGTACCTTCTTCAATAAAGATATAGAGATGTCATAGAAATGTCTTATCACCCTCTTAGTGTCCCCTTCAACTCGCGATGTGGGATGCTATATCCACAAGAGAAACCGATTCTCTTTCACATGCTATATCCACAAGAGAAACTATTCTTCCTCTCTTGTCTCTTTTAGTTAGCTCTGTTAGCATCTTTCTTGATGGTTTGCGAGTACAATTCCAAATGTACTCACGGCTTTGTCCCTGGCTATTTACTTAGCCAGACTTGGAGGAACACGACGGATGAAGAAGAAGTTGACGACGTCTATGCGAGCTAGGAACGTCTTCCCAGTCAGTTGCCTGTAAGGTTATGGCAGATGACTTGGGTACTGCGCTGCTGAAGTGATGATGCTACTCTGATGCTTAGTTAGGCCCTTCGAGGCTATTATGTAAGTATTGGTCATGTGACCTCATTGTAATTTTGTTATTCCGCTTTGTAATGGATGGTGTAATTTGATATCAGTTCGGTTATGTGTTCACGACACACTGATCATGGGATCGTGAACTGTATACATAACAGGGTATTTTGGACCGTTAGTCCGGGGTCCCCACACACTAACCCTCTAATGAGTTTGTTTTGAGTTTGGTGTGGAGGAAGTTTTCAAGGGTCAAGAGAGGAGGATGATATACTATGATCAAGAAGAGTGAAAAGTCTAAGCTTGGGGATGCCCCGGTGGTTCACCCCTGCATATTCTAAGAAGACTCAAGCGTCTAAGCTTGGGGATGCCCAAGGCATCCCCTTCTTCATCGACAACATTATCAGGTTCCTCCCCTGAAACTATATTTTTATTCCGTCACATCTTATGCACTTTGCTTGGAGCGTCGGTTTGTTTTTGTTTTTGTTTTGTTTGAATAAAATGGATCCTAGCATTCACTTTGTGGGAGAGAGACACGCTCCGTCGTAGCATATGGACAAGTATGTCCTTAGGCTCTACTCATAGTATTCATGGCGAAGTTTCTTCTTCGTTAAATTGTTATATGGTTGGAATTGGAAAATGCTACATGTAGTAACTCTAAAATGTCTTGAATAATTTGATACTTGGCAATTGTTGTGCTCATGTTTAAGCTCTTGCATCATATACTTTGCACCCATTAATGAAGAAACACTTAGAGCTTGCTAAAATTTGGTTTGCATATTTGGTCTCTCTAAGGTCTAGATAATTTCTAGTATTGAGTTTGAACAACAAGGAAGACGGTGTAGAGTCTTATAATGTTTACAATATGTCTTTTATGTGAGTTTTGCTGCACCGGTTCATCCTTGTGTTTGTTTCAAATAACCTTGCTAGCCTAAACCTTGTATCGAGAGGGAATACTTCTCATGCATCCAAAATCCTTGAGCCAAACACTATGCCATTTGTGTCCACCATACCTACCTACTACATGGTATTTCTCCGCATTCCAAAGTAAATTGCTTGAGTGCTACCTTTAAATAATTCAAAATTTATCACCTCTTATTTGTGTCAATGTTTTATAGCTCATGAGGAAGTATGTGGTGTTTTATATTTCGATCTTGTCATTTACTTCGACGAGACTTTCACAATGGACTAGTGGCTTCATCCGCTTATCCAATAATTTTGCAAAAAGAGCCGGCAATGGGGTTCCCAGCCCCGATTAATTAACTTGCATTAATAATTCTCTTCACATGTTTTGCTCTGATTCATCGTTAAGCAACTTAATTTTGCAAATAGACACTCCTTCATGGTATGTGAATGTTGGAAGGCACCCGAGGATTCGGTTAGCCATGGCTTGTGTAAGCAAAAGGTTGGGAGGAGTGTCATCCATAAATAAAACTAAAGTACATGTGTAAACAAAAGAGAAGAGGGATGATCTACCTTACTGGTAGAGATAACGTCCTTCATGGGAGCCGCTCTTGAAAGTCTGGTTGATGAGGTAGTTAGAGTGCCCATTACCATTCGTTGACAACAACAAACACCTCTCAAAATTTTACTTTTATGCTCTCTTTATGATTTCAAAACCAAAGCTCTAGCACAAATATAGCAATCGATGCTTTCCTCTTTGAAGGACTGATGAGGACATCCCATCTCTTGATACAACCGCTGTACCTACAGCCACACAAATACAAGGACCAATCACTCGAGCTCGTGACAAACAACTTAACTATCAGGTACTTTCGTTTCTTGGAACAATTCCTCACATACATGAGAATATGATGCTGCCTAAATCAGATATGTTTGTTACTCTTAGGAATGATGGACCAAGCATGGATGAGGAGGACAAGCATTGGAGCATGATCACGCATGGAGGAGATGGCAGCAAGCGTTTGAGGATTGAAGATGACGCCGCAAGTGGAGATTTCAGAACTTTGAAGCCACCATAAGAAGAGATGAAGACATGGACGAAATATAGAGTTTCCCACTTCATAATTTCGTCCATAGCATGTTATGGTGCTGCGTCACCTTTAGTTTTGGGCCAGGCCCATGTCATTTTCACAGGATTTAAGTCAGCCACTTTTTAGAGTCCGTATTGAAGGGGGAAAGGCCTTCTAGGGTTTGGTTCGACCACCATACGTATGGTTGGCCGAAACCCCACCTTTTCCTCCTTTAAATACCCCCATAGCCGTCACGTTTAGACTCGGATTTTGATTAGATTAAAAGTTAGCCATCGTCTGCAACTCTCGTGTACTTCTTTTGAGGCCAACGCCCGAACAAGACCGACTATTCGGAATCCCACCTTATTCAATAAAGCTTTCATCGTCATCCGCAATATTCTGATTGCAATATTAGTTCTTACTTGTTCTCGATTTCGGGTAGGAATTAAGACCCTCGTCGGTCGGTCGATCGTGCATCCGCAAGATCGGTAACTCCCGGAGATTGTCCTAGCGATTGCATTGGCGCACGAGCTTTGCACGTGTAGTCGGATCGTCAAGCACGAACTCCACCAACAAATCGACGCTATCATACTCTCATCGAAAGATCGGCCACCTTTGCCCTATCAAGTGGTATCGGATTTCAGGTTGCTCGGTGAGATTTACTGTTTTCCTAGTGTAGATTGCATCTGCCATCATACCCATAAACCACGAAAAAGCCAAAAATACTGTTAGGGTTTTTAGATCATATCGTCCCATAAACCCCCTGCCACGCCTTGCATTGTCGTTTCAGTTTTGCATAGTTGAATTTGTGTCTGCATCTTCGTGTCGAGTTGCTGGTCTTAGCGTCTAGTTCCTTAGAGTTTCGAGTTCTGGTCATATTAGTCACGCCGCCGCCGCCCACTCGCACCATACGCAGATCACCGCCATATACACCCACCATATACTTCTGCCACCGCCAGATACACCCACCATATACTTCCGCCACTTCCATATACACCCACCATATACACCCACTAGATCGTTTCCGCCACAGACATATACATCTGCCATACACCCTGTTTCCTACCGCGACACGGATTCGTGCTGTTTCTCTGCCGCGACAGAGGCCGTGTAGAATTAGGTTTTATTGTTTTCCTACTTAGCTGTTACCTTCTAATATCATCTTGCGCTGCAGAAAATTTTCCGTGAGATAAGTTTCGGCCGCCAGTAAAGAATTGGAAGGAGAGCAAAAAAAAAAAAAAAAAAAAAAAAAAAAAAAAATTATAGCGATCACTTTGGCGATCACTTTTCGCCACTGGCCGTTATAGCGACATTTTTTTGGCGCCTGCGCGCTTTCCGGAGCACCCCCGAAATTTCGACAAAAAATTTTCTGAGGCTATACTGTTTTTAGACCTTGGGGATCAGTTTGAGACACTTGCCATCATAGTGATTTTTCGCACCTCGCGTCGCCACCTCATCGCCACCTCATCGCTGCTTGTTGCTTGTGTGCCGCGCCGTGACCTCATTCGTGTTCTAGGCTCGCGTCTCTAGTACGGTCTAGCCTAGGACCAGCACAGTACCGTTGTTGAGCATACTTCCAATACTGCATCGCTGTTTTGACAATTGCTGTTTTTGCTACCATATATAAGCCATCCTACAGCTCCACATATTGTCTCCACGTGCACTCGTGTCGACCCAGGTAATCGCTTTGGCAATCTTTGGAGAAGCTGATCTTTGTTGGTTGCCGTCTCACCTTCCTCCTGTTTGGTAAGAACTTGTAAGAGCTTTGTATTTTGCTTGACGAATTGCGCGTGAACCACCATATTCCGTAGTTTCTAGGCATATACATTTGTGCTTTTTGAGTACTAACCATGTCAGGACCTACACCGGCCGCTGTTGACCCGGCCAAGATGACGAGTGAGGAGTTGCATGCTCACTTCACCCACCTTTTGGGTGGGCATGCACGCGATACCGAGGCGCGCATTGGTGACGTAGATGCCAAACTCACCGACGCGCTGGACAAGCTGGATGGCCTCGAGGCAGCTTTCAACACCAAGCTCGACGCCAAGTTCCAGGAGTTGTTGACTCGGTTACCGCCGCCTCGCGCCAACGTGCAACGCCGCGCACGCCGCGTTCCTCGTGCGGACATTCCTGCAGGTACCGCTCCTGCTGCAGCAGCCGCACATGACGCGCCTTCTGATGAAGGCTACGAAGATTATGAAGGGGACGCGGACGAGCAGGTAGATGAGAACGTACTGGACGGCGAGGAAGTCCAACAACCTGCACCTGGTCGTCCACGGCGAGCTGAACCGCCACGCTCGACCACCTCCACGCCCGGTACGTAATGATGATGATCATGTTGCTAAAGCCGAAACCGAATATTCCGCCATTTGAGGGTAGATATAATCCTGATGCATATCTTACATGGGAATTGGAAGTAGAACAACGCTTTGCATGTTTAAAATACCCCGATCACTTGCGTGTTAGTGCTTGCTACTTGTGAGTTCACAGATTTTGCATCTATTTGGTGGTCTGAATATTGTAGAACACATGCAGCAAATATTCCTGCTACTTGGACTGGGTTAAAACTTGCTATGCGTACTCGTTTTGTTCCTCCACATTATCAACGTGATTTGCTGAAAAAATTGTCTCGCTTAGAACAAGGAAAAAAATTCTGTAGAAGACTATTATCAAGAATTGCAAACTGGCATGATTCGCTGTGGTATTGTAGAGGATAATGAGGCTATGCTTGCTCGTTTCTTTGGTGGTTTGAATAAAGAGATTCAGCATATTTTAGATTATAAGGAGTACAACACTATTACTCGCTTGTTTCATCTTGCTTGCAAAGCTGAACGTGAAGTGCGGGATCGTCAACCACCATGGAGAAGAACTAACGTTTCGCAGGTCGTACATCGTCGTGGTCTCCGCGACAATCAGCGCCACAATCTCGTGGTACTGCACCAGCACCTACTACCTCCAAGTACACCGCGCCGGCATCACGAGCACCTCCTGCCTCTACACCAACACCATCGGCTGGTCCTCCTCGGAGTTCATCTTCCATGGCCTCCACGGGGAGACGCGCGACATTCAATGTCGCAAATGCTTGGGATTTGGTCACATAGAGAGAGAATGCAGAACCAAGCGTGTGATGTTGGTGCGTGAAGATGGAGAATATGATTACGCAAGTGACTTTGATGAAGATACATTGGCCCTTATTGCTGCACGTGATGGTGCCAACTCTGATTCCGAGAGAGAGATGGAGGTAATGGAAGCTGACACTGCTGATCAGTACAGGAGCTTAGTTGCACAGCGTGTGTTGAGCGTGCAATTGAGCAAAGCTGAGCATGATCAACGCCACAATCTGTTCCAAACAAGAGGCGTTGTAAAAGAGCGAGCTATACGGATCATCATTGATGGAGGGAGTTGCAATAATCTGGCCAGCGTTGACATGGTGGAGAAGCTTTCTCTTCCTACAAGACAGCGCACACATCCATACTACATACAATGGTTTGAGAGCTCTCGGAAGCTCAAGGTAACAAGAACTACACGTGTGCATTTTACTATTGGTACATATTCTGATTTTGTGGATTGTGATGTTGTACCTATGCAAGCTTGTTCTTTGTTACTTGGTAGACCTTGGCAATTTGATAGAGAATCTGTTCATAATGGTAAAACTAATCGGTATTCTCTTATGCATGATGGAAAGAAAATTGGTCTCAAACCTATGACTCCTGAACAAATACTAAAAGATGATCTTGCTAGAGCTAGTAGAGTAAAAAACGAGGAGAAACTTAAGAGTGAGAATCAGATTGTTGCTGCAGATTTTGTTCCACATAAGACTAATACTAAATCTGATTCGAACCATGCTACTGAAATTCGTTTGAAAAATCCTTGTTTGCTTGCTAGCAAATCTGATATTGCTGAACTTGATGTGGACACTACTCAATGCTATGCTATCATTTGCAAAGAAGTTCTGTTTTCATTTGAGGATATGCCTCCTTCTTTTCCACTGCGGTTGCTAACCTTTTGCGGGAATTCATTGATGTGTTCCCACAAGATGTTCCCCCTGGACTACCACCTATCCGTGGCATAGAACACCAGATTGACTTGATTCCAGGAGCGTCGCTGCCCAACCGTGCACCATACCGTACCAATCCTGAAGAGACGAAAGAGATTCAGCGACAAATTCAGGTTCTCCAAGATAAAGGTTACATTCGTGAGTCTCTTAGCCCATGTGCTGTTCCTATTATCTTGGTACCTAAGAAGGATGGTTCTTCACGCATGTGTATCGATTGTAGAACTATTAATAATATTACCATTCGATACCGTCATCCAATACCTCGTTTAGATGATATGCTTGATGAATTGAGTGGTTACGTTATGTTCTCTAAAGTTGATTTGCGTAGTGGTTACCACCGATTCGTATGAAATTAGGAGATGAATGGAAAACAGCGTTTAAAACTAAGTTCGGCTTATATGAGTGGTTAGTAATGCCCTTTGGTTTAACTAATGCACCTAGTACTTTCATGAGACCGATGAACGAAGTTTTACGTGCTTTTATTGGACGTTTTGTGGTGGTATACTTTGATGATATTCTGATTTATAGCAAATCTTTGGAGGACCATTTGGATCATTTACGTGCTGTTTTTAATGCTTTACGTGATGCACGTTTGTATGGTAATCTTGAGAAGTGCACCTTTTGCACCAATCGAGTTGCGTTTCTTGGCTATGTTGTTACTTGCGCAGGGAATTGAAGTTGATCCAGCCAAGATTGAGGCAATTGAGAGTTGGCCGCAGCCAAAGACGGTCACACAAGTGAGGAGTTTTCTTGGCCTCGCTGGTTTCTATAGGCGCTTTGTGAAAGATTTTGGATCCATTGCTGCGCCGCTGAATGAGCTTACAAAGAAGGATGTGCCCTTTGTGTGGGGCGATGCACAACAAGACGCCTTCATGATTCCGAAAGATAAGTTAACACATGCTCCATTACTCCAACTTCCCGATTTCAATAAGACCTTTGAGCTTGAATGTGATGCTAGTGGAATTGGTTTGGGAGGTGTGTTATTACAAGAGGGCAAACCTGTTGCATATTTTAGTGAAAAATTGAGTGGGCCTAGTCTGAACTATTCTACTTATGATAAAGAATTATATGCGCTGGTTCGGACATTAGAAACTTGGCAACATTATTTATGGCCTAAAGAATTTGTTATACATTCTGATCATGAATCTTTGAAGCATATTCGTAGTCAAGCTAAGTTGAATCGTCGCCATGCAAAGTGGGTTGAGTTTATAGAGTCTTTTCCTTATGTTATCAAACACAAAAAGGGTAAAGATAATGTTATTGCTGATGCTTTGTCGCGCCGTTATACTATGCTATCTCAACTTGACTTCAAGATTTTTGGATTAGAAACCATAAAGGAACAATACTTGCTTGATGCTGATTTTAAAGATGTGTTGCTGAATTGTAAAGATGGTAGAACATGGAACAAATTCGTCCTCAATGATGGATTTGTGTTCCGTGCTAACAAGCTATGCATCCCAGATGGTTCCGTTCGTCTTTTGTTGTTACAGGAGGCGCATGGAGGAGGATTGATGGGTCACTTTGGTGTGAAGAAGACAGAGGATGTACTTGCTGCACACTTCTTTTGGCCACGTATGCGTCGAGATGTTGAGAGATTTGTGGCGCGCTGCACTACATGTCAAAAAGCTAAGTCTCGACTTAATCCACATGGTTTATATATGCCTCTTCCTATTCCTAGTGTACCTTGGGAGGATATTTCTATGGATTTCGTTTTGGGTTTGCCTCGTACACAGAAGGGGAGGGATAGTATCTTTGTTGTTGTGGATAGGTTTTCTAAGATGGCACATTTTATTCCATGTCACAAAACTGATGATGCTACACATGTTGCTGATTTGTTCTTTCGCGAAATTGTGCGTTTACATGGTGTGCCAAATACTATTGTTTCGATCGTGATACTAAGTTTCTTAGCCACTTTTGGAGATGTTTATGGGCTAAGTTGGGGACTAAATTGCTGTTTAGTACTACATGTCATCCCCAAACTGATGGACAAACTGAAGTAGTAAATAGAACTTTGTCTACTATGCTGCGGGCTGTTTTGAAGAAGAACTTAAAATTGTGGGAAGAATGTTTACCTCATGTTGAATTTGCTTACAATCGCTCGTTGCATTCTACCACTAAGATGTGCCCATTTGAGATTGTTTATGGATTTGTACCACGTGCACCTATTGATTTGTTGCCTTTACCATCTTCTGTGCAAAATAATTTGGATGCTACAAACCGTGCTGAATTGATACTAAAATTGCATGAGACTACTAAAGACAACATAGCACGCATGAATACTAAGTATAAAATTGCTTGGGGATAGAGGAAGAAAACATGTTGTGTTTGATGTTGGTGATCTTGTTTGGTTGCATTTGCGCAAAGATCGTTTTCCTGAATTGCGCAAGTCGAAACTAATGCCACGCGCTGTCTGGTCCTTTTAAGGTGTTAGAGAAAATAAATGATAATGCATATAAACTTGAGCTTCCTGCGAGAATTGGGTCCGGTTAGTCCTACATTTAACATTGCAGATTTGAAGCCTTACTTTGGTGAAGAAGAGGAGCTTTCGTCGAGGACGACTTCAATTCAAGAAGGGGGCATGATGAGGACATCCCATCTCTTGATACAACCGCTGTACCTACAGCCACACAAATACAAGGACCAATCACTCGAGCTCGTGCCAAACAACTTAACTATCGGGTACTTTCGTTTCTTGGAACAATTCCTCACATACATGAGAATATGATGCTCGCCTAAATCAGATATGTTTGTTACTCTTAGGAATGATGGACCAAGCATGGATGAGGAGGACAAGCATTGGAGCATGATCACGCATGGAGGAGATGGCAGCAAGCGTTTGAGGATTGAAGATGACGCCGCAAGTGGAGATTTCAGAACTTTGAAGCCACCATAAGAAGAGATGAAGACATGGACGAAATATAGAGTTTCCCACTTCATAATTTCGTCCATAGCATGTTATGGTGCTGCGTCACCTTTAGTTTTGGGCCAGGCCCATGTCATTTTCGCGGGATTTAAGTCAGCCACTTTTTAGAGTCCGTATTGAAGGGGGAAAGGCCTTCTAGGGTTTGGTTCGACCACCATACGTATGGTTGGCCGAAACCCCACCTTTTCCTCCTTTAAATACCCCCATAGCCGTCACGTTTAGACTCGGATTTTGATTAGATTAAAAGTTAGCCATCGCTGCAACTCTCGTGTACTTCTTTTGAGGCCAACGCCCAGAACAAGACCGACTATTCGGAATCCCACCTTATTCAATAAAGCTTTCATCGTCATCCGCAATATTCTGATTGCAATATTAGTTCTTACTTGTTCTCGATTTCAGGTAGGAATTAAGACCCTCGCTGGTCGGGCTGATCGTGCATCCGCAAGATCGGTAACTCCCGGAGATTGTCCTAGCGATTGCATTGGCGCACGAGCTTTGCACGTGTAGTCGGATCGTCAAGCACGAACTCCACCAACAAATCGACGCTATCATACTCTCATCGAAAGATCGGCCACCTTTGCCCTATCAAGGACCATTCTTTTACTTTTATGTTGAGTCAGTTCACCTATTTCTCTCCATCTCAAGAAGCAAACACTTGTGTGAACTGTGCATTGATTCTTACATACTTGCTTATTGCACTTGTTATATTGCTTTGCATTGACAATTATCCATGAGATATACATGTTACAAGTCGAAAGCAACCGCTGAAACTTAATCTTCCATTGTGTTGCTTCAGTTTCTTTACTTTAAATTATTGCTTTGTGAGTTAACTCTTATGCAAGACTTATTGATGCTTGTCTTGAAAGTACTATTCATGAAAAGTCATTGCTTTATGATTCAGTTGTTTACTCATGTCATTACCATTGTTTTGATCGCTGCATTTATTACATATGTTTACAATATGATCAAGTTTATGATGGCATGTCACTCCAGAAATTATCTTTGTTATCGTTTACTACTCGGGACGAGCGAGAACTAAGCTTGGGAATGCCGATACGTCTCCGACGTATCGATAATTTCTTATGTTCCATGCCACATTATTGATGATATCTACATGTTTTGTACACATTATATGTCATATTTATGCGTTTTCCGGAACTAACCTATTGACGAGATGCCGAAGGGCCAGTTCCTGTTTTCTGCTGTTTTTGGTTTCAGAAATCCTAGTAACGAAATATTCTCGGAATCGGACGAAATCAAGACCCAGCATCCTATTTTGCCCGGAAGCATCCAGAACACCCGAGAACCGCCAGAGAGGGGGCACAGGCCCACGGGACCATAGGCCGGCGCGGCACAGGGGTGGCCCGCGCCACCCTATGGTGTCGCCGCCTCTTCGACCCTCCGACGCCGCCTCTTCGCCTATAAGAAGCCCCTCGACCTAAAACCTCGATACGAAAAAGCCACGGTACGAGAAACCTTCCGGAGCCGCCGCCATCGCGAAGCCAAGATCCGGGGAGACGAGAGTCTCTGTTCCGGCACGCCGCCGGGACGGGGAAGTGCCCCGGAAGGCTCCTCCATCGACACTACCGCCATCTCCATCAACGCTGTTGTCTCCCATGAGGAGGGAGTAGTTCTCCATCGAGGCTCGGGGCTGTACCGGTAGCTATGTGGTTAATCTCTCTCCTATGTGCTTCAATACAATAATCTCATGAGCTGCCCTACATGATTGAGATTCATATGATGATGCTTGTAATCTAGATGTCATTATGCTAGTCAAGTGGGTTTTACTTATGTGATCTCCGGAGACTCCTTGTCCCACGTGTGTAAAGGTGACTAGTGTGTGCACCGTGTGGGTCTCTTAGGCTATATTTCACGGAATACTTATTCATCGTTATGAATGGCGTAGTGAAGTGCTTATTTATATCTCTTTATGATTGCAATGTGTTTTGTATCACAATTCATCTATGTGCTACTCTAGTGATGTTATTAAAGTAGTCTATTCCTCCCGCATGGTGTAAAGGTGACTAGTGTGTGCACCGTGTGGTTCTTGTCGTAGGCTATGATCATGATCTCTTGTAGATTGTGAAGTTAACTATTCTTGTGACGGTATTGATGTGATCTATTTGGTTATGTTGATCTTTCATGCACTCTAAGGTTATTTAAATATGAACATTGAATTGTGGAGCTTGTTAAATCCGGCATTGAGGGTTCGTGTAATCCTACGCAATGGTGTTCATCATCCAACAAGAGTGTAGAGTATGCATTTATCTATTCTGTTATGTGATCAATGTTGACAGTGTCCACTAGTGAAAGTATGATCCCTAGGCCTTGTTCCTAAATACGCTATCGCTGCTTGTTTACTTGTTTTTCTTGCGTTACTACTTGCTACCATATTACCACCATCAACTACACGCCAGCAAGCTATTTTCACGGCGCCGTTACTACTGCTTATATATATTCATACCACTGTATTTCACTATCTCTTCGCCGAACTAGTGCACCTATTAGGTGTGTTGGGGACACAAGAGACTTCTTGCTTTGTGGTTGCGGGGTTGCATGAGAGGGATATCTTTGACCTCTTCCTCCCTGAGTTCGATAAACCTTGGGTGATCCACTTAAGGGAAACTTGCTGCTGTTCTACAAACCTCTGCTCTTGGAGGCCCAACACTGTCTACAAGAATAGAAGCACCCGTAGACATCAGCAGCCGCGACGGAACTTTTCATGAATGGAGGCTCGGGTATCCAGGGTTTTTCCGAGAAGATGTATAAATAGGCGGAGGATTTAGGTCGGTGGGGTGCCTGGTGGGCCTAGACATACCCTAGGCGCGGGCCAGGTCTAGGCCGCGCCTAGGGGTGGTATGGCCGCCCTGCTGCACCTCTTCGACCCCCATCTGGACTTCATCTTTGTTTCGGTAAAATATTGACTTCAGATTTTGTTTCATCCAATTCCGAAAATATTTCCTGTACAACTTTTCTGAAATACAAAAACAGAAGAAAACATGGAACTAGCACTGCTGCGGGCTGAGCCCGTGTGGGTTGCCCGATCTCACGAATTCGACCAAGAACACGAGGGGGTGAGGGATGAACACCAGAACACGATGAACACACGCACAAATAACCCGATACAATCTGATTTACTCTTGAAGGCCCGAACCACCATCCCGATAGAAGTACTCAAGGAAAAGGCACAAGGAAGAATTCCCGAGTACAAGATGGGTATGCAATCGGTAGAATTCCAAAGTGGGAAAGAGTGCAAATAGATAGAATTGCAAGAAGCAAAAGATCCACAAACACTAGAATCCCTAGAATGGAAGAGACCAATCACATAGAGAGACCAATCTAAGGAGGGGGTTTCCCTAATCCACAAGGGATAATAGAGGCATAAACATAATCTCTCCCTCATGAAGGTGGGGTTAGGTTCCTATTTATAGATAGAGGACCGAAGGGGTAAGTTACAAGCCAAAAGGTTGAAATCTGCAAGTAGGCTCGTAAGGGTGGAAGTTCCGGCCCTTGGGGGTGGAACTTCCGGTCAACCGGTAGTACCAGTCAGTGAGGGCAGTAGTACCGGCCTTGAGGGGCGGTAGTATCAGCCTAGAGTGTCCAGCTCCTCTTCTTCCTTCTCTTCCAAGATTCTGTGACATTGCCCTTGTGTCCTCGGCGGTAGTACCGGCCGTGATGGGCGGTAGTACCGGCATGGAGCGTCCAGCTCCTCTTTCCCCTTCTCTTCCATGCTTCCGTGACATTGGGCTTGCGTCCTCGGGTCTCCATGCCATCCTCCCTTCCCTCTGTACTTGTCGTTGAGTTCCTATCATCAAGATATGACGGAGTATGAAGTAGTATATCGTTCCAAATAGGCGATTGTAGGCACACATAAAGGAGAAGATTCACCTTTGCGTGTCGTGTTGGCGATGAAGCACATGATGCGCTGAAGACCAAAAGTCGCCCCGTATCATCTCCCCCAACTTGAAAAAGAGTCGTCCTCGACGATAGCTCTTCATGAACTTGTATAGGAGGTAGATGATAGCCACACTTGAATGTCCACTTGAAAGTCATGTACCCTATCAATAGCACAAGAGAAGCAAGAGAACACTCAAAGCATAACCAATGTTCAATGGGTTTAGCAATATGTTCTAAGTAGAAAGAGGTCACCTTAGCATAATGTCGGTGTGCTCTCATTGAGAGATCTTGTGTAGTAGATGTTTGGACTTGAACCCATTCGTTGACGCTCATCAACAAGTCACTTGTACCTTCAGACAACAAAGACCAAGAAAAGTATGTTTGCGTGTGATATTTGAGCACATCATTGATGACATGTCCTTTCATGTTCACAACACCGTTAGCACATCACAAATTTATCAAGAATAATGCATATGCAAGGTCAATGTGTAAGATCTTCGTATGAACATCTTCCAAATGTGGAAACATAGAAACTTCAAATTGTGAGACGACCATGGTGTCCATCTCATGTAGAAACTCATTTTCATTATTGCACTCAAGGCATCGGAAAGAAAAATTGTTCAACATCCTTGAAGCAAGACGTTTAGAATTTGGCAAAAACACATAAGGTAGAGTGTCCAAAATATCATCAACATGTGTGCACACAAACCATCGAAAAGAGAAATTGGTCCTCATATTTGGTGCAACACAAAACACATCTTTCCAAAAGATCATAAAAATCTCGTTTGCAAAATGGAGCTTGCCAACAAACCAAATGAAAGAGAAATTGTTCAACTTGTTTGAGGCAACACCAATGGTAAGAAACTAATCAACATGCCTGCAAATGAACCACAAGAAAGAGAAATTGTTCGGTATGTCCAATGCAAAGCATGAAAAAGGTATTAGAGCCGGGTGCGATCTTGAACTCACTTGTATTCTGCTCTCAAGAGCTCTCTTTGTCAACTCGTGCTCAACCGAGGTTTACATTGGCATTCTTGTACCTACACACACAATATGCAAAGCAAAGAACGTGTGTGCATGGTAGATGAACACATCATCCATCATGATGGTCCATTTCTTTTGCACATCACCATTAGCGTTAAGCAAAGCATCATAATAGATATGGTGAATATGCAGGGTAAACACATGAACATGCTCATCATGGACATAGGCAAAGTCTCCAAAATTTGAGAGAGCTATGGGGGCAATCTCATTCACAAGCATATTAACATCATTGCAAACCAAGCATTGGAAAGAGCAAGTATTCAATATTTTGGTTGCACTAATGGGAGAGTATTGCAAGCATTTTGCATAAAACTTGTTCAAGATTTTATCATTGTTGTCGACCAACCTAGGGAAAGAGAAATTGTTCATCAAGGTTTTCACATCACAAGCATTATCATCAACATTGCAAGCAACACATGTAAAAGAGCAATTGTTTGACATTTGCAAGCAATAGGAGAGAAAGTTAAACTCTCATAGCATGTCATGATCAAATTGTCACAAGCAAGTAATTCCACATGATCAACAATTTTATCAAGCAAAGCATCACATGGAGGAATGAACGAAGCATATGACATAGCAATTTTATCATCATCATCATGCATGCACTTACAAATCATCATGTCCACTAGTGGGATCATGGCATCATAACACCATTGTTGTTACCTTTGTAGTCCGACTCATTTGAAGTAGGTGTTGTGGAAGTAGTAGGATCCATGTGGTCGACATCTTTGACTTCTTGTAAGCATGGTGACGAGGGATCACCTCGTCAATGCCTACGTATTGTAGACTTGGGTTTCGGGAGAGAGCGACGATGGAGATTCCGGGAGCGAGATTATGCACACGACGTACCAAGCTTCGGGTCCCCTCGGTGGAGGATCCCTACATGCTGCTAGCAATGCAGTATATGATCATATGTATGTTTACAGGGTGCCGCCATAGGCGGAGCTATGTTATCTATCTGTTGGCCTAACTTTATCGGGTGCCCTGGCTGGCTTTATATATGCAACAAGCCTAGGGTTTTACAAGAGTCCTAGTCGACTACTTCTTCGGGTTGCCTTGTTTGGGCCTTCTCCATATTGGGCCGAGCCGAGCCAGGTATACTAATAATGGGTACCCGAAGGGTATACCCATGTCAGTAGCCCCCGAGTGTCTAGGGAAGTCGAAGACTTGCGTAGAGACTCCAAGCATAATCATCTTCGAAGTCGAAGAAATACAAGGCGAGGTCCATGTCGTAGATCATGTGTAGCGTAGATGATGTCTCAAAATTATTTTTTATCGGGTGCGCGGCCAGCGCTCCCGATGGGAGTAGCCCCCGAGTCTATGGGCAAGTGCTTGCACTTGGGCATAGACTCAAGTTGTACTACTCGATGAAGAACTTGACTATATTTCTGGGCGCAGCCCCTCTTTTTATCGACTCCATTTAGAGGACTTAATAAAATCCAGCGCTCCCGATGGGAGTAGGCTCCACTCGAGTCGCAGAGTCGAGTTGAGTCTACAAACTTTTATATATTTACCTGCAAGACAAAAACACGAAAACTCGGGCCGAGTAAACTATTTTGCTATCTTGTCTTATTTTGATATACATTTTTCTTCATGAAGCCGAAGCTTTGTGTAAACAACTTTGCTATATTTATTTGAGTCGCAGAATAGGATGAAATCGGATGAAATCTTCAGACTTTATTTCTTTGTTTTTCATATATTTCGAGTGCATGGAAACACTATATTTCTCTCGACTTCTATATTGCACAGGGATATTGGTAAATAAGGCTGGTTCATCCGAAAGCTCGGTTAATGCACTTGTGGCAATCCGTATAAACCTACTTCAAACTCGCGTCCCCGGACACGAATTCGGATACTGGCGTAATTCAGAACGTGCCGATTTAGGACTTACCGAAACTGAATTTCGGCAAAATTATCAGATCCACAGCGCGTCCGCTGGGTTTATTTCTTCACATCTATTGATGTGGAAAAAGTAGCAGAGCGCATTTTGTGTGCGATGCCACGCCACGCAGGACGGATCCTGGGGTCTTACCTTCGTGACCCTTTTACAAGTCACGGCACTCGAAGTTTTTACCGCGGCGGACGCGCTCCGAGAATATATTGTCGAGTGCCTTTTGTTCGGCTCATGGAATACTCCATTCTTCGGGTTCTTATCTTTTGTCGAATAGGATCTTGATGCTCCTATATTTCCTTGCTATATTGAATTTTATTTCTTCGGGTGCGCGGCCAGCGCTCCAGATGGGAGTAGCCCCCGAGGCTACAACCGAGTGTTTGCACTTGGGTGTTGGCTCAACTTTCTTTATTGACTTACTTGAAGTATGCTTTTCATCGAATATGTGACTGGAATAAATGACGAGTATATGGACTCGAAGATTTTTCCCTTCTCTTTTTTTTGTCGGGTTCCTCCTTGAAGAGATTTTCTTCGAGGTCCTCCTTCAGTAAAATTTCTTTGGGTCCTCCTTGAGGATAATTTCTTCGGGTCCTCCCTAAGGACAATTCTTCGTGTTCTCCTTGAATAAGATTTCGTCGGGTTCTCTTTTGAAGATAATTTCGTCGGGTTCTCTCAAGATTTCGTCGGGTCCCTCCCTGAAGAAGATTTCGTTGGGTTCTCTCTTGAATAAATTTTTGTAGGCACAGTTCTTCTTTTGTCAACCTGAGATGTATAGTGAAGAAGTATGGCGCAGCCCCCGAGTATCGGGTACGTCGAAATTAAATGATAATCAACAAAGGAACACTTAGCTTATTGGGCACGACAGAGTCGATGCGGGGCGAAGTTGTTGTCGAGCCCCCGAGCTTTGCTGAAAATGTTGTGCCGAAGTAGTGGTCGCTTGGAATATTATGTTGTAGCTATGCTCAGGGGCGAAGTCGTTGTCGAGCCCCCGAGTGTTGGCTCCATGGATATGTAACTTGTTTTTGACTTCCGCTAGAGAATTCAATAAAATTGTCGACCCCATTGAAGCAGAAGCTATTTGAATATTAATCCATTGAAGATTACGCCATGAGAGATAAAGCCATTGAAGATGAATCCAACATGAAATATTTGAGATGAACCCATATTGAAGATTACGCCATTAAATATGAAGCATATATTGAAGATCAATCCGGTAATATCATAGAGGATGAATCCATTGACCCGAAGAAAATAAATCCAGTAATAACCATAGAAGATGAATCCACTTATAAGATGAATCCAACGAAGACAAAATCCAGTAAGCCGAAGAAGATGAATCCACCGAGCCGAAGAAGATAATTTCACTAAGCCGAACAAAATAAATCCACTGAGCCGAAGAAAATAATTCGACTGTGCCGGAGAAGATAATTCCACTGAGTCGGAGAAGATATATTTCGGAGAAGATAATTCCACTAAGCTAAAGAAAAGAAATTCACCAAGTAACCGAGTATATTTGTGGTAACGAAATAATGGCACAGCCTCCGAGTGTTGGGTGAGTTTGCTGTAATGATGCAATGTTGCAGCCCCCGAGTATTCGGGTGTGGCAAAAGTACATAAATAATTAACTCTTGGAAGAGGAAAACTTAGCTTTTTATCGGGTGGGTCGGAGCCGACGTGAAAGCAGGTCGTGCAGGTCGAGCGGCGGACACAGTCGATGTAGTCGTGTGGTGCCTGCCCGAAAGTAATCGGTGAAGAGGACGCAGTCAATGGACCCTCGACGGGCGATCCCCCGAGTGTGTCGATGCTTCCGTGGCGGCGAGCTCCCGATGGGCGAGCCCCCGAACGTAGCGAGTGCGCGATGGCGAACGAGGTCGACGCAAAAGAAGTAGTCGAAGTTTTGTTTCAATCTGCAGCTATATTGTAGTACACAAATCCACGCGGAAATAGCAACACGATTAAAAAATATTTTGGCCAAATAATTTTTTGGGAATTGTAATTAACTGGAAATATAGCACCTTGTCTTTGTATCGGATGGCGAATTCACTATGGCAAGTGCGCACTGCCGGGTGTGCACTGGTAAGTCCGAACTGATGATCATTTTGTCGGAAGGCGATGTCGGCTCCTTCGATGTGGATATCGGGTCCTTCAACCTAGCAGGTGCGTGGCCGACAAAATCTGGTGATAAAGGCTCCACTTTGAGTCATGCAAGCTCCAGAATCTTTTTTCGTCAGCGAATTTCTATCTAGTTTTTAGCTCATGATTGTTCCAGTAAAATATGCATATACATTATAGATGTGCATGTGCGTGGGATTATAACCAAATAAATCAATGAATGAAATAATCCAAGGAGATAGATTGAGCAGTAAGAAGGAAACCGATATGCAGATATGTACTAATAGATGATAATACTTGATGATAATACTTAGCTTTTATTTTTCAGCGGAAGTAGACCGATCAGATCTTGGAACTTGTGAATAGCTATGGTCTTTTTTTTCTTCTATGACACGATAATTCTTTTGACTTCACGCCACTTCAATCGCCACTAGTCTTCCGCGCGAGATGCTCTAATTCCGATTGACTCAATGAATCTCACGGTGAAGCGTCGATGACGCGCCTGATATCGCTCCGCGTTTGCTGTAGGCGAAAAAATCCGGACTGTATGGGGCTTCCGACGAGATGCGAAAAACCAAATCCCCAGCTTTTTTTCCGTTGGTCTAGTTGCCCCGAGTCAATACGTCTACTCCTATCTCATCTAGGTTCATGGTTGTTTCAGATTAAACATGCGTACAGAATATCATACAAAGATACATACATGTACGTGGAAGATTTAGATCAAACCGATGTGACGCATGGATGGTTAGGTGCAAGTAAATTAAACATCTGGATGAATAATAACGAGAGAGAATACTGAAAAGCGAACTCATCTGTACACGCGTATGCATGTTTTCGTCAGCCCAAGCAAGGCAGCTTGCGCAAGTTTGTGACTCGTACGGATGCATAAGCCATGGATTTAGGCATCCGATTAGCTTGACCGGCGCGGCAATGAAACCACCATCATATCAGATGCTCGATGTCGATGAAGATGAGAGATCTCGCCCGGATAACGAAATCCAGTCGCCGCGTTTCCTACAGACGGCGCCAATTGACGAGGGATCACCTCGTCAATGCCTACGTATTGTAGACTTGGGTTTCGGGAGAGAGCGACGATGGAGATTCCGGGAACGAGATTAGGCACACGACATACCCAGCTTCGGGTCCCCTCGGTGGAGGATCCCTACGTGTTGCTAGCAATCCAGTATATGATCATATGTATGTTTACAGGGTGCCGCCATAGGCGGAGCTATGTTGTCTATCTGTTGGTCTACCTTTATCGGGTGCCCTGGCTGGCTTTATATATGCAACCAGCCTAGGGTTTTACAAGAGTCCTAGTCGACTACTTCTTCGGGTTGCCTTGTTTGGGCCTTCTCCATATTGGACCGAGCCGAGCCAGATATACTAATAATGTACATCTTCTATATAAGGGGAAACTCGAAGGCCTTTATATAGAAGGTGGAGCCGAGCCGACCCGAGCCTTGTGTGGTATCATCATCTTCATGCACCATGTACATCTTCTCCATGATCGGAAACTCATCATCCATGGAACCTATTGCAACATGAGAAAACACACTAGAGGTATAGGTTAAGTTGTTAGAATGTGAAATGGCCTCCATGGACCTATCAACTACCTCTCTCAACTCACTCGGTATCACTCATGTCCTCCAAATGGAAGCACTCAAACTCACATATGGGGGGGAGTCACTCAACTCACTATCACTCTCACTCAAGTGGGCTAAGTGGCTCTCATGCTCACATGGGATTGGTACCATCTCATCCTTCAAGCATATAAGAGTAGGCTCGATTTTCTCATATCCATGCGCCTCCATTGGTGAAGGGAACATCCCATTCTCACCATTCTCAACTCCATTCAACTCCTTGGTTGAAGGGAAAATCTCATGCTCAACCTTGTCAACTCCATCACCTCCCATGTTGACACCATTTGATGGCTGTGTTGTTGAGAGCTAGGCTCGAATCAACATCACTCTTGACTTGGTCTTCTCGTGCTCCATCTTGAAGTGTGGTCTTCATAGTCGTCATCTTGTCCATTTCCTTGCACCATTCTTTGAACACGAGGGTGTCTTGAAGTGTCATGTTGGCGAATTTTGCATCTAGTTCGGCGAAGTAGAGCTTGTGGGATTGTGGTGTGTTGCATTGTCATGTCATGTGCTTGTTGGATTTGCACACATCACAATGGAGATTGGGGCATTCGCAACAATGATGACCATCTTGTGTGCAATTTAAGCATTGGGAGCTACTTGGTCTTGGCGGACAAATCATTGTCATGTTGGCATAAAGATATGTAGACCATCGTAGACTCCATGGTCTTCATCTTGGGGCTTGATATTATCGTAGGCGCCCTTGTGTTGGTGGCGGTAGAAGGGGGAAACACCATGAGGTGTGGTTCCTCTTTATTTGCACTTGCCACCATCTTGCTTGTTGGTGTAGCATCTTGGCTGGCACTGTTGAAGATCTTCTTATGTGTAGGCGGTCTTGGAGATGCCATTGTGGTGGTGGCGCTAGGCTTGGTAGACACCATATGGTTGGTGTTGTTCACCTTTGTAGCCTTGGCCGCTTCATGTCGAGGCTCTCGTCTTCTTGCATCATCACCATGTCTTGAGGGGTGTCGTCGAAGATCCTTGGGAGGTGTTGGTCGATGGCGAACATGAGGTGACTTGTGTCGCTGATGATCATGTGGTGACGCATGTCGATGGTGTTCATGAGTTGACTTTTTTCGGCGATGATCATGTGGTGATGCATGTCGATGGTGGTCATGAGGTGGTGATGGTCGACGATGATCATGAGGCGACGTGTGTTGATGACGATCCTCGGCATGCCGAGATGATGGTTCATGTGGATTGGCACTATGATTGTGGTGCCTTCTTGAGCTCGGAGTAGAGTGTCGATGGCGATCATGGTGGGGATGCTCTTGTTGTTCCATACGATGAGCACTATGTAGATGATCATGTGCATAAGCACTCTCATGGTGGCGCCATCTTGAAGGTCATCTATCTTCATATGTAGCTCCATTGGCCAAGATGGGGAACTTGTAGGTGGGTTCGAAGCGCGGTTCCACCATGGTGTCAATGTCGTGCTCGGTGCGGTGCTCTATCATGTTGTCGTAGTCGTAGTCGAGGTAGTGCTCGGTGCGGTGCTCCATCATGTTGTCGTAGTTGTAGTCGAGGTAGTGCTCCACCATGTCTTCGTTGTTGTAGTCGAGCTCGGAGTGGTGGTCCACCATGTTGTCCATGCTTTGCGAGCCATTGTCGATGTAGATATCCTCGATGTCGTTCATGTCGACGATGATTGCAGAGCCATAGTCGGCGTCGAGTTCCACATGGTCCTCCATATCCGCGGTGCTTGCGGAGCTATCATCCTAATAGTACTCCATGTCGTCGTTCGTAGGCTCTTCCTCACTATACATGTTAGTCACAAGGCAAGGTGTATATACGGTGGAAGGAGAACTACACAAGTATCTCACCTTTTGTAGCTAGTATCGGAACAATGGTTCAAGCCAAGAGCAAAGTCAAATTGTAGCAGGGTTAACTACACACACACACTCAAAGCACACACAAAAGGCTAAGAAACTCTATATGGTGGTGGGTGCGGAAGTGGATAGCAAACGAAAAAGAACCAAAGAAAATGTCTATAAGATCCAAAGTTAAATGTCAAAAGCGGTGTCTATGTCAAGGAAACAAAGAAACACACACAAGAAAGAACAATGGGGTTAGCGCGACCAAGGAAGTGAGCAAGTAACAAAGATGGTCCTAACTAAAACTATTAGCTCGTTGTCACGCCAACACAAGAGAGACTGTAGCTTGGTTGCATATGAGAGAAGCAATTAGATTTGCACAAGATGTCACTCTTCTCTTTTCTCTCTTTTTGCTTAGAAGATTTGGACTCCTTTATATCGGTGGCACACGCACTCTTTTTTTATTTCTTTTTTTCCACTTTTTCTGTGCTTAAAAGCTTTATTTCTCTCTATGTTACACTTTTTCTTCTTTTGTGTATCTTTCTCACCAAGCCTGCTTCAAAGTTTTGCTCAACAAAGCGCACACACACCCTCTCACGGTCGTGGCACTTGTGCAATGCTTCACAACACTCGAAAAGCCACTCTCAATGGTATAGGTACATAAAGAAAGAAACGGGGCTAGAAGGGGTGAGGCAAGTTATACCTATTGATGTTAGGCGGTGTCAAGCACACAAACTTGCGATGATCGAAGTGGTGTCGATGATGGTGTCGAAGTTGCGCTGGAATCCGGGGTGCCAAAGGTGTCGTCGTGGTGTTGATGTAGGTGTGATACGTCTCCGACGTATCGATAATTTCTTATGTTCCATGCCACATTATTGATGATATCTACATGTTTTATACACATTATATGTCATATTTATGCGTTTTCCGGAACTAACCTATTGACGAGATGCCGAAGGGCCAGTTCCTGTTTTCTGCTGTTTTTGGTTTCGGAAATCCTAGTAAGGAAATATTCTCGGAATTCGACGAAATCAACGCCCAGGGTCCTATTTTTCCACGAAGCTTCCAGAAGTCCAAGGGGAAACGAAGTGGGGCCACGAGGTGGGGACACACTAGGGCGGTGCGGCCCAAGCCCTGGCCGCGCCGGCCTAGTGTGTGGTCCCACCAGGACTCCACCGACCTTGCCCTTCCGCCTACTTAAGGTCTCCGTCGCGAAAACCCTAGGACGTTCGACGAAACCAGAGAAAACCTTCCAGAGCCGCCGCCATCGTGATACGTCCAATTTACATCACTATTTTATATCATAATTTGCTGTTATTCATTGATATATTTCATATTGGGACACAATACTTATGTTATTTCGTCTATTTTGCATGTTTCATGATTATTTGGGGATCGAGCACCGGAGCCAGGATTCTGCTGGAAAAAGCACCGTCGAGATGCAATATTTCGGAAGATCAACTGTGGAAGCAAGTTTTACCAAAAATCCTATTTTTCCGGATTGGAAGCAAGTTTTACCAAAAATCCTATTTTTCCGATGGCAGGAGGAAAGCCGAGAGAGGGCCAGCTGGACCCAGGTGGGCCCACACCATAGGGTGGCGCGGCCCACGGCACAGGCCTGCGCCACGCATGTGGTGTGGGGCCCCCTCGGCCTCTTTCGCCTCCAGCACTCTTCGCGAAACCCTTCGTCCGAAG
>NC_061514.1:217381324-217397929 GCF_022539505.1 Lolium rigidum
TTTGCATATTTGGTTTCTCTAGAGTCTAGATAATATCTAGTATTGAGTTTTGAACAACAAGGAAGACGGTATGGAGTCTTATAATGTTTACAATATGTCTTTTATGTGAGTTTTGCTGTACCGTTCATCCTTGTGTTTGTTTCAAATAACCTTGCTAGCCTAAACCTTGTATCGAGAGGGAATACTTCTCATGCATCCAAAATCCTTGAGCCAACCACTATGCCATTCGTGTCCACCATACCTACCTACTACATGGTATTTATCCGCCATTCCAAAGTAAATTGCTTGAGTGCTACCTTTAAAATTCCATCATTCACCTTTGCAATATATAGCTCATGGGACAAATAGCTTAAAAACTATTGTGGTATTGAATATGTACTTATGCACTTTATCTCTTATTAAGTTGCTTGTTGTGCGATAACCATGCTTCTGGGGACGCCATCAACTATTCTTTGTTGAATATCATGTGAGTTGCTATGCATGTCCGTATTGTCTGAAGCAAGAGAGATCTACCACCTTCATGGTTGGAGCATGCATATTGTTAGAGAAGAGCATTGGGCCGCTAACTAAAGCCATGATTCATGGTGGAAGTTTCAGTTTGGACATATATCCTCAATCTCATATGAGAATAATAATTGTTGCCACATGCTTATGCATTAAAGAGGAGTCCATTATCTCGTTGTCCATGTTGTCCCGGTATGGATGTCTAAGTTGAGAATAATCAAAAGAGAGAAATCCAAAATGCGAGCTTTCTCCTTAGACCTTTGTACGAGCGGCATGGAGGTACCCCATTGTGACACTTGGTCAAAACATGTGCATTGCAAAGATCCGGTAGTCCAAGTTAATTAGGACAAGGTGCGGGCACTATTAGTATACTATGCATGAGACTTGCAACTTGTAAGATATAATGTACATAACTCATATGCTTTATTACTACCGTTGACAAAATTGTTTCATGTTTTCAAAATAAAAGCTCTAGCACAAATATAGCAATCGATGCTTTCCTCTTTGAAGGACCATTCTCTTTACTTTTATGTTGAGTCAGTTCACCTATCTCTCTCCACCTCAACAAGAAAACACTTGTGATTAACTATGCATTGATTCTTACATACTTGCATATTGTACTTGTTATATTACTCTATGTTGACAATTATCCATGAGATATACATGTTACAAGTTGAAAGCAACCGCTGAAACTTAATCTTCCTTTGTGTTGCTTCAATACCTTTACTTTGATTTATTGCTTTATGAGTTAACTCTTATGCAAGACTTATTAATACTTGTCTTGAAGTACTATTCATGAAAAGTCTTTGCTTTATGATTCACTTGTTTACTCATGTCATTACCATTGTTTTGATCGCTGCATCCACTACATATGTTTACAAATAGTATGATCAAGGTTATGATGGCATATCACTTCAGAAATTATCTTTGTTATCGTTTTACCTCGCTCGGGACGAGCGAGAACTAAGCTTGGGGATGCTTGATACGTCTCCGACGTATCGATAATTTCTTATGTTCTATGCCATATTATTGATGATACCTACATGTTTTATGCACACTTTATGTCATATTCGTGCATTTTCCGGAACTAACCTATTAACAAGATGCCGAAGTGCCGGTTCCGTTTCTCGTTGTTTTTGGTTTCGAAATCCTAGTAACGAAATATTCTCGGAATTGGACGAAACGAAGACCCGGGGGCCTATTTTGCCACGAACCTTTCCGAGCCGCCGCCATCGCGAAGCCAAGATCCGGGGGACAGGAGTCTCGTTCCGGCACCCGCCGGAGCGGGGAAGTGCCCCGGAAGGCTTCTCCATCGACTCCGCTGCCATCTCCACCGCCATCTTCATCACCGCTGCTGCTCCCATGAGGAGGGAGTAGTTCTCCATCGAGGCTCGGGGCTGTACCGGTAGCTATGTGGTTCATCTCTCTCCTATGTACTTCAATACAATAATCTCATGAGCTGCCTTACATGATTGAGATTCATATGATGATGCTTGTAATCTAGATGTCACTATGCTAGTCAAGTGAGTTTTACTTATGTGATCTCCGGAGACTCCTTGTCCCACGTGTGTAAAGGTGACAGTGTGTGCACCGTGTGGGTCTCTTAGGCTATATTTCACAGAATACTTACTCACCGTTATGAATGGCGTAGTGAAGTGCTTATTTATATCTCTTTATGATTGCAATGTGTTTTGTATCACAATTTATCTATGTGCTACTCTAGTGATGTTATTAAAGTAGTTTATTCCTCCTGCACGGTGTAATGGTGACAGTGTGTGCATCCGTGTTAGTACTTGGCATATGCTATGATCATGATCTCTTGTAGATTATGGAGTTAATTATCATTATGATAGTATTGATGTGATCTATTCCTCCTACATAGCGTGAAGGTGATAGTGTGCATGCTGTGTTAGTACTTGGTTTAGTCGCGTTGATCTTTCTTGCACTCTAAGGTTATTTAAATATGAACATTGAATTGTGGAGCTTGTTAACTCCGGCATTGAGGGTTCGTGTAATCCTACGCAATGTGTTCATCATCCAACAAGAGTGTAGAGTATGCATTTATCTATTCTGTTATGTGATCAATGTTGAGAGTGTCCACTAGTGAAAGTCTAATCCCTAGGCCTTGTTCCTAAATATCGCTATCGCTGCTTGTTTACTTGTTTTACTTGCGTTCCTACTCGCTGCGTTACTACTGCTTGTTTACTCGTCCTGGGCAAAGCACTTTTCTGGTGCCATTGCCATTGCTCATACTTATTCATACCACATGTATTTCACTATCTCTTCGCCGAACTAGTGCACCTATTAGGTGTGTTGGGGACACAAGAGACTTCTTGCTTTGTGGTTGCAGGGTTGCATGAGAGGGATATCTTTGACCTCTTCCTCCCTGAGATCGATAAACCTTGGGTGATCCACTTAAGGGAAACTTGCTGCTGTTCTACAAACCTCTGCTCTTGGAGGCCCAACACTGTCTACAAGAATAGAAGCTCCCATAGACATCAGTACCCTCGACACTTGAGAATTGAGATATAAATTTTTCTCATCCTCTAAAGATAGATTTTGTGAATCCATAGGAGGAGAAAAACCCATATCTACAATTTTCTCCATATGAGGGTCAATGTCCCAAAAATGACTAAGCATGCAAATTTTCCAAACATCATAATTTGTGCCATCTAATATAAGAGTGTTATCGTGCACTAATCCTCTAGCCGGCATCTTTACTCTTAGCGTTTACTTTGTCAAGCCCAAAGCCTATATACTATGGTTCACCTATGTGCACCAACAACTTATGCTAAGCAATATAAGCAACTAGGTGATAGCAAGATATATAACTTCAGGCACGAAGGCTATCGCAAAGTAAAGTGCATAAGTAAAGAGCTCGGGTATAGGAATAACCGAAGTGACGCGGAGACAACGATGTATCCCGAAATTCACACTCTTGCAAGTGCTACTCTCCGTTGGAGCGGTGTGGAGGACAAGTCACTCCAAATGCACGAGGGTCACCGTATTCTCCCCGAGAATTCCCACCAAAAGGGATGTCCTCGATCCACTATGGAACCTTAGGAAGGTCACCGAACCCGCACAAAGCTTGGGGCTATCTCCACAACTTAATTGGAGGCTCCCAATAAATTGCCACAAAGGCCTTGCCCTTGAAGAATCTCCACAACTTAATTGGAGTCCCCAAGAACACCACTAAGACGCCACAAAGGCCTTGCCCTTGAAGAATCTCCACAACTTAATTGGAGTCCCCAAGAACACCACAAAGACCACTAAGCCGTCTAGGATCCAAAGACCCAAGAGTAACAACCTTCTTGCTTTCACTTCCACGAATCACCGTGGAGAACTCAAACCGATGCACCAAATAATGCAATGGAAAGAACACCACAAAGATGCTCAAGTCCTTCTCTCTCAAATTCCAACAAAGCTAAAAAAGTTATTGGGGGAATAACAGAGGAAGAACAAATAAGAGGAGGAACACCAAATTTCTCCAAGATCTAGGTCTAGTGGATTCCCTTCACAAAGAGAGGGATTTGATTGGTAGAAATGTAGATCTAGATCTCCTCTTCCTTTTCCCTCAAAAAGATTCAAGAAGCATAGGAGGAGTAGAGGGATAAGACAAGCTCTCAAGGTCAACAATGGTGGAGACCAAATGGGGGAAGAGATAACAGCCCAAGGAGGAAGAAGGGGGCTTAAATACCCCTTCCCATCGAAATATGACCGTTTGGGTAGGCTCAGGCCGGATTATCCGGGACCGGATATTTGCAAATATCCGGCCCCCAAAAAATGGCTAAGGACCAGAAAACACATGCCCGTGGATGGGGCCGGATAATCCGTCCCCAAATATCCGCCCTCCAGAAAACTGGCAGAAACATCAAACTGAAACGGGCATAACTTTAGCATCCGGACTCCGATTTTGATGATCTTGGGCTTGTTTTGAAGCTAGGAGCAAGCTCTACAAGATCATGCAGGGAGCCATCATATTCCAAAGGTTTGACCTATCTAAAAAGACATACCGGTAAAACCTCCAACCTCGAAAATGCAACAAGTTGCCCATGCAAAAACCATTCTCGATGAACTAGAGCTTTTCATGAGAATAAGCACAAGCTCTAAAACATCACATGGAAAAGATCCAAATAACAACCAAGAAATATGATGGAAGGATGCAAAGGTTTGAGCTCTCCGAAGGATACGATCGAGTTACTCACTTGAGAGCCCTCTTGATAGTACGACAACTAAGCTATAAACCGGTCTCCAACGACACCATGAGACCGGCGAGAAAGAAACCCTATCAAGAGAAAACCTTAACCTTGCGCATTCCACTTGAGCTTGATGATGACGGTGTCTTGACCGCAACAAGATGGAACGCCTTTCTTGATTGTGCTTGGTTGATGAAGTCATGCGAAATGCTCCCCCATACTCCACTATGGAGAGCTCTCCCCCATACTCCACTATGGGAGAGCTTCTTCTTCAGCGCATCTTCACATATCCATGAACACCATATGGATGGCAAGCTTCAAGCATATGATCTCTCTGAGTTGGCTCATCTGAACTTGCACTTCATTTCTTCATTCTTCATCATGTTGATGTCTTGAAGTAACTTGAGGGCTCACTTCATCTTCAAGACATACTTGACACTTGATATCCTTCATCAATTTCTTATTATTGCAACCTTGAAGCCAACATATGGTTCAAGCATTGCCTATGGACAACTCCTACAAATATAACTCAATGCAAACATTAGTCCATAGGGATTGTCATTAATTACCAAAACTACACATGGGGGCTCCATGCACTTTCAACTTATAAATAGGAACCTACTCCCACCTTCATGAGGGAGAGATTATGTTTACATGAACTTGGCTTATGCCTCTATTATCCCTTGTGGATTAGGGAAGCCCCTTCCTTAGGTTTCCAATCTATTGTATCAAGGCACTCTCTATGTGATTGGTCTCTTCCATTCTAGGGATCCTAATGTTTGTGGATCTTTTGCTTCTTGCAATTCTACCTATTTGCACTCTTTCCCTCTTTGGAACTCTACCGATTGCATACTGATCTTGTACTCGGGAATTCTACCTTGTGTCTTTTCCTTGAGTACTTCTATCGGGACGGTGGTTCGGGCCTTCGAGAGTAAACCGGATTGTATCGGGTTATTTGTGCGTGTGTTCATCGTGTTCTTGTGTTCGTCCCTCACCCCCTCGTGTTCTTGGTCGAGTTCGTGAGATCAGGCAACCTACACGGGCTCAGACCGCATCATATGGTATCAGAGCAAAGATTGCCACGGATTTGACCCTCCAATTTAAACAATTTCGTCTAAAAAAATTTCCCCCAAAAATAGCTCGATTTTGGATCTCAGGATTTGTTGCGTTTTTTGTGGTTTTGGTCCACAAATCTATTGTATTTGGTGTTGATCTACGTTTCTCCAATTTTTCTCCACCCAATTGCATCAAAACCCATCAAAATCCATGATTTCCGCTCCATTTTTCCGCCCCGTGTTCATGTAGTTCGTCGACCCAGATCTAGATCTGAAATTTTCTGTAATTTCCGGTACTACCGGTGCCTCCTCCCAGTACTTCTGCTGGCCCACGTTTTTCACCTTCATCAACGCCTACCTCCGTTCTTGCTACGCCCGCGAGCACCAGTACCCCTGATTCCTCTCGCGCCTCACCCGCCCGCCTCGAGTGCCAACAACCGCCGGCCACCACCACGCTACCGCACGCACAAACCGCCCACCCAGGCTACCACGCTGCGCCCGCTCAAGCCCCACCGCGCGCAACGATCCTCGCCCCGCCCTCGCTCGCCAGCAATTTCCTCACGTGCCAGCTCCACCAACCACTGTAGACCCGCCCGCTTCTGGGCCCCATCCCTGCCGGCCCACGCGCCGCCATCCGCCGGCCCAACTCCCGCTCCGCTGTAGGCAGTCAACGTGGGGGACTGCTCGCTACCGAGCAGGTCGGTGGCAATCGGGGCACCGCACACCCCCAATTGGCTTCTGGGCCAGGCCCATATACGGATTTCGTTTTCTGTTCCTGTTTCCGATTTTCCACTTAGATTTTCCAATTTTTTCTCACTTTTTTTTGGATATGTCTAGTTTTCAGAAAAATGTCCGATCATTTTTGAAAATTTGAACATTTTTCGAACTTGAACATTTTTTTGGGACCGAAAATTTTTCAGATTTTTTTTTAATTTTTTTTGAATATTTTTAAAATTTTCATTTTTTTATTTCTAAAAGAATTCGTTTTAATTATGAAAATTTTCTAAATTTGAATATTTTTCACGTTTGAACGGTTTTTAAATTTGAACGGTTTCCAGATTTGAACGGTTTTCAAGTTTGAACATTTTCTTAATTTGAACAATTTTTAAAATTTAAATTTTTTCATATCTGAAAAATAAAAATAAACAAAATCGAAAAATAGAAAAGCAGAAAAAAACAGAAAAAAAAACGAAAAACGAAACAGAAAAGAGAGAGAAAACGAAAACAAAAAATGCCTACCTGGGCCAGGCCCATACCCGCGCGGGTGTGTGCGGTGGCCGGTATCCACCGACCTGGTCGGTGTATAGGTTTCCCGTCAACGCGCACAACATCCACCGCCCCTGCCACCCACGTTTCCCATCGAGCCTAAGAGCATCTCCACTCGTGCCCCCGTCGAGGCCCCCGGCGAGCGTTTTTTCCATCCGGACGGCGTAATTCGGCCCAGTCGCGCCCCCGGTTCCTCGTTTTCGTCCGGATTTGGCCCTTCATCCATCCGGCGAGCCCACGCCACCCCCGGCCCCCGGGAGCGCTCGGGGACTCCGGACGAGTGAAAAGCGGGGAAGGGCCCGATCCGTCGGTGACTCGACGCACGAACCCCACCGCCACGTCGCTCAAAATCTCCCCCACCCCTCGTATCTCTCTCGCCGCCGGCACCACCCCGCCGGCTTGTTGCCCGGATTCCGCCGCCCCTCCTTCCACACCCTGCCTATATTCCGCCGTCTTTGGACGACGGCCTATCCGGCTGCTCTTCCGCCGGCCTGTTTTCCGGCCCGCTTGCTCCTCGTCCCTCGCGGCTCGGGTTGCCTCGACCACGCCCGTCGAGTGTTCGTCCATTTGCCTCGCCGGCCATGGACTCGGACAAAGAGGAGGAGCAGATGTTCGTCGAGCTTATGCAAGAAGAGATGGCGGCGGCCGCCCAAGACGACGAGCACATGATGATCCTTGGTTGCTTGGCAAGCATGTACGCCGGACCGGCAACCGGGTCGACGTGGTGGGTCGGCACGAGGTTGCCGGAAGTGCAAGCCGAGACAGCGAATGGAGGGCTACTCGCATGTTGTACGCCGACTACTTCGCCGACAATCCATTGCACGGTGAGAGTGTTTTCCGGCGTCGTTTCGGGATGAGCGTAAAGCTATTTACGCAAATTGTGTATGCCATCCGCCACTTTGATCCCTACTTTAGATGCAAGGCGGATTGCACTCGGTTTGGTTGGATTTTCGTCACTGCGAAGTGCACAGGTGGCTATGAGGATGCCGGCATATGGAGCTCCCGGTGATACTGCAGATGACTATCTTCGGATGGCGGAGTCCACCGCCCTTGATTGTTTCTACCGGTTCTGCAGGGCCGTCATAGCAGTGTTCGGGGACTACTTCTTGAGATCACCCACTGTCAAAGACACTCAGAGGATCCTTGCAACAAATGAAGCTAGGGGTTTTCCAGGGATGCTTGGAAGCATTGACTGCATGCATTGGCAATGGAAGAACTGTCCGTTTGCGTGGATCCAACAATGACATCAACGTCCTAAACTGCTCCCCGGTCTTTTCCAAGCTTGTTGAGGGTCATGCTCCTCCGGTGGACTATGTGATCAATGGTCGGCACTACAACAAAGGATACTACCTTGCAGACGGTATCTATCCAAAGTGGGCAACATTTGTGAAGACTATCTCCAACCCCGGCACCCCCAAACTTTGCGAGTTTGTCAAGAAACAAGAAGCTAGCCGAAAAGACGTCGAGCGAGCATTTGGTGTCCTCCAGCAGAGATTTGTCGTCGTCCGGTTCCCCGCTATGACTTGGTCCAAAGATCGGATGTGGGAGGTGATGAACTGCTGTGTGTGCCTACACAATATGATTATTGAAGATGAGCGAAAGCATCCGGTTCCTCTGGCTGAGAAAGAAGCACCATATGAGAGAGAGGGTCCTCTTGCACAGCCTAATCACCAGGTGCCTCCATCATGGGCCGCCTTCTTTGCTATGCGCCAGGAGATTCGAGACTCTACAATGCATCATCTGCTGCAAGATGATCTGGTGGAGCACATATGGAGGCTCCGAGGCAACGCCAACGCCAACTAGTCTGTCTTAATTTGTTTGAAAAATTGTGAAATTGTGTGCTTCATTTGTTTCAGCACTTGTTAAACATTGTACTGATTATCGCCGAATTTGTTTCAGCAATTTTCGTACTCTTGTTTGCCGAACTTGTTAAATTTTATATTGAATTTGTTTGAAATATGTCAAATGGTCGAGGTTGGGGGTTTCTGCCGGGGGACGGCTGGAACTTCGGCGCTCCCCACGCCAAATCTTCATCCAATCCGGACGAAAATTTCGCCGGATTTGGGCGTGGGGAGCGCCAACGAGTGGGGATGCTCTAACCGCTCGGTTCGCCCCTTCGCTCGCATGCACGGCCGCCCGCGCCCCGCCGGGCCCACGCGCCGGTCGCTAGCACGCGCTGCTCCCCTGCGTTTCATCCTGCACCTGCTTCCGCACGAGCGCCACCACCAGGCTGCACGCTTGATTCCGCGCAAGATTCCTGTTGATTTCTCAGAGAAATTCATGCATCGCACTCAGATTCCGCGCAGATTTTTTTCCCGACCGGTACTTTCGGCCAAGATGCGGTAATACCGGCCCCCGGTACTTCCGGTCAAGTTCCGCCCTTGTTCTGAAAACAACAATTTTGGTTGCAGTAACCCTTGGCTCCAATTCGTGTATTTCTGAAACTAGACCGGTACTACCGCCCGGAGCGACTTTTGACAGCAGTTTTGACCCAACTTCATCAACTTTTGACATCCCACTTTGACCCAACTTTTGAAAACTTTCCGGAGTCCGTTTGACTTCAAATTTGACCATAATCTCACACCACTTTGACTCCAATGTTGACAATCTTTCCGAGCCCGTTTGACTCCAAAATTTTGACAACTTCGACCGCTCGTTTTGACCCAAATTTTCCGACTTTTGTGTCCGGATTCTATCGTGGAGTGCATTGGTTGTCTATTTGCTCCCGCACCTTGATGTCTACGGGTGCTTCTATTCTTGTAGACAGTGTTGGGCCTCCAAGAGCAGAGGTTTGTAGATAGCAGCAAGTTTCCCTTAAGTGGATCACCCAAGGTTTATCGAACTCAGGGAGGAAGAGGTCAAAGATATCCCTCTCATGCAACCACCGCAACCACAAAGCAAGAAGTCTCTTGTGTCCCCAACACACCTAATAGGTGCACTAGTTCGGCGAAGAGATAGTGAAATACAGGTGGTATGAATAAATATGAGCGAGTAGTAACGGCGCCGGAAAAGTGCTTGCCGGCGTAGTTGATGGTGGTAATATTGCGGACGAGTAGAGATGCGGTAGAAACAAGAAACAAGCAGCGATAGCGATATTTAGGAACAAGGCCTAGGGATCATACTTTCACTAGTGGACACTCTCAACATTGATCACATAACAGAATAAATAGATAAATGCTAAACTCTACACTCTCTTCTTGGATGATGAACACCACTAACTATGTAGGATTACACGAACCCTCAATGCCGGAGTTAACAAGCTCCACAATATTCGATGTTCATATTTAAATAACCTTAGAGTGCATGACAGATCAACATAACCAAACCAAGTACTAACATAGCATGCACACTTGTCACCTTCACGCTACGAAAGGAGGCATAGATCACATCAATACTATCATAGCAATAGTTAACTTCATAATCCACAAGAGATCACAATCATAGCCTACGCCAAGTACTACACGATGCACACACTCGTCACCATTACACCGTGCGGGAGGAATAAACTACTTTAATAACATCACTAGAGTAGCACGCAGATATATTGTGATACAAAACACATTGCAATCATAAAGGGATATAAATAAGCACTTCACTATGCCATTCATAACGGTGAATAAGTATTCGTGAAATATAGTCTAAGAGACCCACACGGTGCACACACTGTCACCTTTACACACGTGGGACAAGGAGTCTCCTGAGATCACATAAGTAAAACCCACTTGACTAGCATAATGACATCTAGATAACAAGCATCATCATATGAATCTCAATCATGTAAGGCAGCTCATGAGATTATTGTATTGAAGTACATAGGAGAGAGATTAACCACATAGCTACTGGTACAGCCCCGAGCCTCGATGGAGAACTACTCCCTCCTCATGGGAGACAACAGCGTTGATGAAGATGGCGGTGGTGTCGATGGAGGAGCCTTCCGGGGGCACTTCCCCGTCCCGGCGGCGTGCCGGAACAGAGACTCCTGTCCCCCAGATCTTGGCTTCGCGATGGCGGCGGCTCTGGAAGGTTTTCTCTAGTTTCGTCGAACGTCCTAGGGTTTTCGCGACGGAGACCTTAAGTAGGCGGAAGGGCAAGGTCGGTGGAGTCCTGGTGGGACCACACACTAGGCCGGCGCGGCCAGGGCTTGGGCCGCGCCGCCCTCATCGTGTCCCCACCTCGTGGCCCCACTTCGTTTGCCCTTGGACTTCGGAAGCTTCGTGGAAAAATAGGACCCCGGGCGTTGATTTCGTCCAATTCCGAGAATATTTCCTTACTAGGATTTCTGAAACCAAAAACAGCAGAAAACGAGAACTGACCCTTCGGCATCTCGTCAATAGGTTAGTTCCGGAAAACGCATAAATATGACATATAATGTGTATAAAACATGTAGATATCATCAATAATGTGGCATGGAACATAAGAAATTATCGATACGACGGAGACGTATCAGCATCCCCAAGCTTAGTTCTGCTCGTCCCGAGCGAGGTAAACGATAACAAAGATAATTTCTGGAGTGACATGCCATCATAACCTTGATCATACTATTGTAAGCATATGTAATGAATGCAGCGATCAAAACAATGGTAATGACATGAGTAAACAACTGAATCATAAAGCAAAGACTTTTCATGAATAGTACTTTCAAGACAAGCATCAATAAGTCTTGCATAAGAGTTAACTCATAAAGCAATGAATTCATAGTAAAGGTATTGAAGCAACACAAAGGAAGATTAAGTTTCAGCGGTTGCTTTCAACTTATAACATGTATATCTCATGGATATTGTCAATGTAAAGTAATATAACAAGTGCAATATGCAAGTATGTAGGAATCAATGCACACAGTTGATACAAGTGTTTGCTTCTGGGATAGAAAGAATAGGCAAACTGACTCAACAATAAAAGTAAAAGAAAGGCCCTTCGCAGAGGGAAGCATTGATTTCTATATTTGTGCTAGAGCTTTGGTTTTGAAAACAAGAAACAATTTTGTCAACGGTAGTAATAAAGCATATGTATCATGTAAATTATATCTTACAAGTTGCAAGCCTCATGCATAGTATACTAATAGTGCCCGCACCTTGTCCTAATTAGCTTGGATTACCGGGATTATCGCAACACACATGTTTTAACCAAGTGTCACAAAGGGGTACCTCTATGCCGCCTGTACAAAGGTCTAAGGAGAAAGTTGCATTGGATTTCTCGCTTTTGATTATTCTCAACTTAGACATCCATACCGGGACAACATAGACAACAGATAATGGACTCCTCTTTAATGCATAAGCATGTAACAACAATTAATGTTCTCATATGAGATTGAGGATATATGTCCAAAACTGAAACTTCCACCATGATTCATGGCTTTAGTTAGCGGCCCAATGTTCTTCTCTAACATTATGCATGCTCTAACCATTAAATCAGTGGTAAATCTCCCTTACTTCGTACAAGACGAACATGCATAGCAACTCACATGATATTCAACAAAGAGTAGTTGATGGCGTCCCCAGGAACATGGTTATCGCACAACAAGCAACTTAATAAGAGATAAAGTGCATAAGTACATATTCAATACCACAATAGTTTTTAAGCTATTTGTCCCATGAGCTATATATTGCAAAGGTAAAGAATGGAAATTTTAAAGGTAGCACTCAAGCAATTTACTTTGGAATGGCGGAGAAATACCATGTAGTAGGTAGGTATGGTGGACACAAATGGCATAGTGGTTGGCTCAAGGATTTTGGATGCATGAGAAGTATTCCCTCTCGATACAAGGTTTAGGCTAGCAAGGTTATTTGAAACAAACACAAGGATGAACCGGTGCAGCAAAACTCACATAAAAGACACATTGTAAACATTATAAGACTCTACACCGTCTTCCTTGTTGTTCAAACTCAATACAAGAAATTATCTAGACTTTAGAGAGACCAAATATGCAAACCAAATTTTAGCAAGCTCTTTGTATTTCTTCATTAATAGGTGCAAAGTATATGATGCAAGAGCTTAAACATGAGCACAACAATTGCCAAGTATCAAATTATTCAAGACATTTTAGAATTACTACATGTAGCATTTCCCGATTCCAACCATATAACAATTTAACGAAGAAGATTCAACCTTCGCCATGAATACTATGAGTAAAGCCTAAGGACATTGTCCATATGCAACAGTGGAGCGTGTCTCTCTCCCACACAATGAATGCTAGGATCCATTTTATTCAAACAAAACAAAAAAAAACAAGCCGACGCTCCAAGCAAAGCACATAAGATGTGATGGAATAAAAATATAGTTTCAGGGGAGGAACCTGATAATGTTGTCGATGAAGAAGGGGATGCCTTGGGCATCCCCAAGCTTAGACGCTTGAGTCTTCTTAAAATATGCAGAGGTGAACCACCGGGGCATCCCCAAGCTTAGAGCTTTCACTCTCCTTGATCATATTGTATCATCCTCCTCTCTTGATCCTTGAAAACTTCCTCCACACCAAACTCAAAACAACTCATTAGAGGGTTAGTGCATAATAAAAATTCACATGTTCAGAGGTGACATAATCATTCTTAACACTTCTGGACATTGCACAAAGCTACTCGGACATTAATGAAGCAAAGAAATTCATCCATCATAGCAAAAGAGGCAATGCGAAATAAAAGGCAGAATCTGTCAAAACAGAACAGTCCGTAAAGATGGATTTTATTGAGGCACCAGACTTGCTCAAATGAAAATGCTCAAATCGAATGAAAGTTGCGTACATATCTGAGGATCACTCACGTATATTGGCATAATTTTCTGAGCTACCTACAGAGAGGCAGGTCGAAATTCGTGACAGCAAAGAAATCTGTTTCTGCGTAGGAATCCAAATCTAGTATGAACCTTACTATCAACGACTTTGCTCGGCACAACAATGCACAAAACTAAGATAAGGAGAGGTTGCTACAGTAGTAACAACTTCCAAGACTCAAATATAAAATAAAGTTACTGTAGCAAAATAAACACATGGGTTATCTCCCAAGAAGTTCTTTCTTTATAGCCATTAAGATGGGCTCAGCAGTTTTAATGATGCACTCACAAGAGATAGTATTTGAAGCAAAAGAGAGCATCAAGAGGCAAATTGAAAACACATTTAAGCCTAACATGCTTCCTATGAATAGGAATCTTGTAAATAAACAAATTCATGAAGCATAATGCAACAAGCATAGAAGGATAAAACAAGTGCAGCTTCAAGATTTTCAGCAAAAAGAGAGGTGTTTTAGTAACATGAAAATTTCTACAACCATATTTTCCTCTCTCATAATAACTTTCAGTAGCATCATGAGCAAACTCAACAATATAACTATCACATAAAGCATTCTTATCATGAGTCTCATGCATAAAATTATTACTCTCCACATAAGCATAATCAATTTTATTAGTAATAGTGGGAGCAAATTCAACAAAGTAGCTATCATTATTATGTTCATCATCAAATATAGGAGGCATATTGTAATCATAATCAAATTTATCCTCCATAACAAGGCGGTACTAAAAGACTACTATCATTATAATCATCATAAATAGGAGGCAAAGTATCATCAAAGTAAATTTTCTCCTCAATGCTTGGGGGACTAAAAAGATCATGCTCATCGTAACCAGCTTCCCCAAGCTTAGAACTTTCTATATCATTAGCAACAGTGGTGTTCAAAGCGTTCATACTAATATTACTACTAGCATGCAAATAAGATTCCATAGGTTTTTTAATTTTCGCATCAAACCATCCATGTCTTAAATCGGGAAATAGAATAAGAAGCTCATTGTTGTCCATTATGCCAAACTAGTGTAAACAAGAAACAAAAAGATGCAATTGCGGGATCTAAAGGAAATAGCTTCGAGCACACACACAACGGCGCCGTAAAAGTACTTTTACCTGGGACCGGAGTATGAGTGCCTTTTACCTTTCCTCCCGGCAACGGCGCCAGAAAAGTGGCTAGTTGCCGGGGTTGCCGGTGTGTGAGTGCCGTTTACCTTTCCTCCCCGACAACGGCGCCAGAAAAGTGCTTGATGTCTACGGGTGCTTCTTTTCTTGTAGACAGTGTTGGGCTCCAAGAGCAGAGGTTTGTAGAACAGCAGCAAGTTTCCCTTAAGTGGATCACCCAAGGTTTATCGAACTCAGGGAGGAAGAGGTCAAAGATATCCCTCTCATGCAACCCTGCAACCACAAAGCAAGAAGTCTCTTGTGTCCCCAACACACCTGATAGGTGCACTAGTTCAGCGAAGAGATAGTGAAATACAGGTGGTATGAATAAATATGAGCAGTAGTAACGGCGCCAGAAAAGTGCTTGCTGGCGTAGTTGATGGTGGTAATATTGCGGACAGTAGAGATGCAGTAAAACAGTAAACAAGCAGCGATAGCAGTATTTAGGAACAAGGCCTAGGGATCATACTTTCACTAGTGGACACTCTCAACATTGATCACATAACAGAATAAATAGATAAATGCTAAACTCTACACTCTCTTGTTGGATGATGAACACCACTAACTGTGTAGGATTACACGAACCCTCAATGCCGGAGTTAACAAGCTCCACAATATTCGATGCTCATATTTAAATAACCTTAGAGTGCATGATAGATCAACATAACCAAACCAAGTACTAACATAGCATGCACACTGTCACCTTCACGCTACGAAAGGAGGCATAGATCACATCAATACTATCATAGCAATAGTTAACTTCATAATCTACAAGAGATCACAATCATAGCCTACGCCAAGTACTACATGATGCACACACTGTCACCATTACACCGTGCAAGAGGAATAAACTACTTTAATAACATCACTAGAGTAGCACGCAGATATATTGTGATACAAAACACATTGCAATCATAAAGGGATATAAATAAGCACTTCACTATGCCATTCATAACAGTGAATAAGTATTCTGTGAAATATAGCCTAAGAGACCCACACGGTGCACACACTTGTCACCTTTACACACGTGGGACAAGGAGTCTCCGGAGATCACATAAGTAAAACCCACTTGACTAGCATAATGACATCTAGATTACAAGCATCATCATATGAATCTCAATCATGTAAGGCAGCTCATGAGATTATTGTATTGAAGTACATAGGAGAGAGATTAACCACATAGCTACCGGTACAGCCCCGAGCCTCGATGGAGAACTACTCCCTCCTCATGGGAGACAACAGCGTTGATGAAGATGGCGGTGGTGTCGATGGAGGAGCCTTCCGGGGGCACTTCCCCGTCCCGGCGGCGTGCCGGAACAGAGACTCCTGTCCCGCAGATCTTGGCTTCGCGATGTGATGACCCACAAGTATAGGGGGTGTATCGTAGTATCTTCGATAAGTAAGAATGTCGATCCCAACGAGGAGCAGAAGGTGTTGACGAGCAGGTTTTGATGAAGGATTCACTGTAAATGCTCACAAACAAGTATTCAGGGGGTTTTGATGTAACAGATGAATAAAGTGCAAGTAAGTAAAATGCGAGAGAAATAATTGCAGCGAGTGGCCCAATCCTTTTTAGCACAAAGGACAAGCCGGTTTGTTTACTTATAATGACCAAACGTTCTCGAGGACACACGGGATTTTAGTCTAGTGC
>NC_061514.1:217398029-217430067 GCF_022539505.1 Lolium rigidum
GCTTTCATCTATATTCGCAATATTCTGATTGCATCATTAGTTCTTACTTGTTCTCGATTTCAGGTAGGAATTAAGACCCTTCTTGGTCGGGTCGATCGTGCTCCCGCAAGATCAGGTAACTCCCGGGAGATTGTCCTAGCGATTGCATTGGCTCCACGGGCATGTTTTTTCTGGTCCTTAGCCGTTTTTGGGGGGCCGGATATTTGCAAATATCCGGCCCCGAATAATCCGGCCTGAGCCTACCCAAACGGTCATATTTCGATGGGAGGGGGTATTTAAGCCCCCTTGTTCCTCCTTGGGCTGTTATCTCTTCCCCCATTTGGTCTCCACCATTGTTGACCTTGAGAGCTTGTCATATCCCTCTACTCCTCCTATGCTTCTTGAATCTTTTTGAGGGAAAAGGAAGAGGATATCTAGATCTACATTTCTACCAATCAAATCCCTCTCTTTGTGAGGGGAATCCACTAGATCTAGATCTTGAGAAATTTGGTGTTCCTCCTCTTATTTGTTCTTCCTCTCTTATTCCCCCAATAACTTTTGTAGCTTTGTTGGAATTTGAGAGAGAAGGACTTGAGTATCTTTGTGGTGTTATTGCCATTGCATTATTTGGTGCATCGGTTTGAGTTCTCCACGGTGATTCGTGGAAGTGAAAGCAAGAAGGTTGTTACTCTTGGGTCTTTGGATGCTAGACGGCTTAGTGGTCTTTGTGGTGTTCTTAGGGACTCCAATTAAGTTGTGGAGATTCTTCAAGGGCAAGGCCTTTGTGGCGTCTTAGTGGTGTTCTTGGGGACTCCAATTAAGTTGTGGATATTCTTCAAGGGCAAGGCCTTTGTGGCAATTTATTGGGAGCCTCCAATTAAGTTGTGGAGATAGCCCCAAGCGTTGTGCGGGTTCGGTCACCTTCCTAAGGTTCCATAGTGGATCGATGACATCCCTTTTGGTGGGAATTCTCGAGGAGAATACGGTGGCCCTCGTGCATTTGTAGTGACTTGTCCTCCACACCGCTCCAACGGAGAGTAGCACTCGCAAGAGTGTGAATTTCGGGATACATCGTTGTCTCCGCGTCACTTCGGTTATTCCTATACCCGAGCTCTTTACTTATGCACTTTACTTTGTGATAGCCTTCGTGCCTGAAGTTATATATCTTGCTATCACCTAGTTGCTTATATTGCTTAGCATAAGTTGTTGGTGCACATAGGTGAACCATAGTATATAGGCTTTGGGCTTGACAAAGTAAACGCTAGTTTTATTTCGCATTTGTTAAGCCCATCTCGGAAAGGTTTTAAATCGCCTATTCACCCCCCTTTAGGAGACATCCGTGTCCTTTCATAGGTAGGAGATCGAAGGGGTAAGTTAGAAGCCAAAAGGCTGAAATCTGCAAGTAGGCTCGTAGGGGTGGAAGTTCCGGCCCTTGGGGATGGAACTTCCGGTCACCTGTTAGTACCGGTCAGTGAGGGCGGTAGTACCGACCGTGATGGGCGGTAGTTCTGGCTTGGAGCGTCCAACTCCTCTTCTTCCTTCTCTTCCAAGCTTCTGTGACATTGGCCATGTGTCGTCGACGGTAGTACCGGCCGTGATGGGCGGTAGTACAGCCTGGAGCGTCCAGCTCCTCTTTCTCCTTCTCTTCCATGCTTCCGTGACATGGGGCTTGCGTCCTCGGGTCTCCATGCCATCCCCCTTCCCCCGGTACTTGTCATTGAGTTCCTATCATCAAGACATGACGCAGTATGAAGTAGTATATCGTTCCAAATAGGCGATTGTAGGCACGCATAAAGGAGAAGATTCACCTTTGTGTGACGTGTTGGCGATGAAGCACATGATGCCGTGAAGAAGAAAATTCGCCCCGTATCAGGCACTGTGGCATCTTGTTAACAGGTTAGTGCCGAAAATCATGTAAAAGTGCAACGAAGTGTAAGCAAAACATATATGAATTGGTGTAAAACAAGCATGGAGCATCACAAATTATAGATACGTTTGAGATGTATCACCCGCGCTCAGGCGCCAGCCTCCGGCCGCGCGGAAGTCTAGCGGCGCCGGGTAGCCCGCCATGTGCAGCAACCTCGCCTCCCATTGGTGCAGAGACCGTCGGCCGAAGCCGTTTTTTGTCGCGCCGTCACCTGGGAAGCGGTCCGCCATTGCTCGCGAAGTTTTCGGGGAGAGAAGACTAGGGAGAAGGGAGACAGCGGTGGTGAATGCGGCCAGACGCGGTAGCTCCATGATAAATAGAGGGAGCCGCGCATGAATTCGAGGGGATGACATTAACTCGCTGCATGGAAGATACGTGTCGTGGCGAAGACTGATCGATGGAAGACTTTTAGACGATGCGATGAGGATGATGATCGGCATTGCTCGCCGACAAGTCAGGGCCACCAGGCGCGCGGGAACTTTCCTCGATGTTTCCTACGCTTTTGTTTCCTCCGGACTCCCCGAGCGCGCCCCGGGGGGACGAGGATGACATGGGCTCGCCGGATGGATGAAAGCCCAAATCTGGGTGAAAACGAGGATCCGGGGCCACGACTGGGCCATTTTCGCCGTCCGGATGAAAAAAGGGCTGCCGGGGGCCTCGTCGGGGAGACGGCTGGAGGTGCTCTAAGAGTATCTCCATCGGCAGCCCCGATAGCGGCCCTGATAGCATTTTGGGGGCCGACATCGAAAATGGGCTCGCGACGGCACCCCAAAAAGCGCCGGCGCAATTTTGAGCCCAATAGAAGCGCCGACAACCCCATGTCGGCCCCTTCACGAAGGGCACGAATCGGGCGCGCCGGCGCCTCGCGGCACGTCGGTTTTCACGGGTGGGGCCGCCTTGGCAGCGAGAGGACACGACGGTTCACATTGGAAACGACGCGGGAAGGTTGGTCGTCAGCGTTAATTATCTCCCGCGCGGAAAGCGAAGCGGCGACGAGGGCGGTGAGTGGCCACGCGGCATCCACCCACCTCCTCCACGCGCCTACGCCGCCATAAATATGATGCCTTGGCTGCTGTGCGGGTAGTTGGCACCCCTATTTAGTACGTACGCCGTCCATCGCCGCGACGCCATCCTATCATCTCCGTAGCCACGCTATCCTCTCTCATCTCTACCACCACCGCCGCGCCATCCTCTCCTCTCCACCACAACAATGCCGCGGCGGCTCCATACGACGTACTCCATGCTTGGCCGCAACGGCTGCACGCCGCCTGCGACGCCTCAACCACCGCAGCCCGACGCAGACATCGACTACAACTTCGATGACTCTATCGACCCACGGTTCGAGGAGTGGGACAAGGCGTACGTCCCAGATGCAGAAGCTGAGGCGGAGGAGGAGGCGGCGCAGTGGGGTTAGCAGCCGCAGGTCCCAACTGACCCGGAGCAGACGGCGATCCTGGCATCCTTGAACGCGCAGCGGTTTCGGAGGCTGAAGGAGGAGCAGCGCAAGTTCATCAACGACGCGAACTTCGAGCACGCCGTCGAGATCTCGCGCCAGCGAGCGGCCACGGAGGAGGCGGGACGCCTCATCATGGCGGCGGAGCGACAAAAGCTCATCGAGCTGAACGCTCAGCGCCACGTTGAGGCATTCAGCCGCGAGCAAGAGAGGCTCGACCAGAACGAGGCGTCTCGCCGATGGCTGGCATCGCTAAGGGGACAGGGCCGCCGGCAAGCTCATGCGACACCGGCCGCCATGCTCCACCGCCAGATGCGCGAAGCAAGGGTAGAGAGGTGGGCATGGACGCAAGCGGCAAAGGGGAGGAACGACGACAAGGCAGGCCCGTAAAGCGCCCCAACCGACGGCTAGTAGATTAGGGTTCTAAGTTTAAGTTTTATTTAAGTTTAAATTTGAGTAACTTTTATATAAGTTTCGTATGAATTTCGTTTTTAAATGTCATTTATGTTTAAATTTATATTGGGGTTGTCGTATGGGGGTGCCGGTATGGGAACAACATCCCCAAATAAAGGATGTTGTGCCGGCACCCCCATACGGCAGTGCGAGCGTCCCTACTGGCGATTATTTGGGAGCGCAGGTGGAGATGCTCTAAGAGGACAATGAAAAATAAGCAGAAATTACTCTGTGGAAGAATCGATACATGTGAGTGTCATTTCGTGTAGAATCGCCAAGAGCATGGACATGATTTCTGGTGGGAAAAGTTAACACATCTCGTGAAGAAGGCCCTCACATGTAGACGATGAGTCAGAAAACTCTAATCAGTGGATATGATTTGATAAGTAGCACATAACCCGGGGGAACGAGAAATACTAGGAAAAAGGCGAAGAAGGCAGGCATCTATATAGCAGAAGAATAGAAAGAATTAAAGCATCTCTGAAGAAGAGCCGCCAAAACCGAAAAATAGCCACCAGTTTACGGTTTCGGGCTGAAAATGGCGCCGATTAGTAACCGTAAACGAGGCGAAACTAAAAAAAAATTCGGCCCGAGACCGAAACACATATCCCACCTGTATTTGTAGCGGCCGACGGAGCGAACCGAATGCAGCCCGAACACAATCCCTAGTTTGCGCGCGAGGGAAGTTTCAGCTCCTCCCAACCGTCGCCGCCGCTGCCGATCTGCGCGCTCTCACCTTCCTCTGCGTCACCGTCGTCCGATTTCTCCACCATGAGTCTCGAATCGACCCAGTCGGCCCCCGCTGCTAGCTCGCAGGCCCCGCCACCCTCTCCCGCGCCCCTACACCAACCACCCTGGCGACCCTCGTGACCCCCGCGGACGTAGCTACCACGGTCTCATCGACGAGCGTGGTGAAGCGACGGCGCACGGGAACGCATGTGGTCCCGCAAGCCGGTGCCACAGCGGCCACCGCTGAGGTCCCGGCGGTCGCAACGAAGCCGATGGAATCCCGCGTCAGGCTGAAGAATTCGCCGCCCAAAAGGACGAAACTGAAGGCGACGATGAGCCGTGGCGCCCCGCCTCCATTCCCCTCCCCGCCAACGCCGCCGCCGCCACCGGAAGCCACCGCGAACGTCGGCCAGGACGTGCTCGATGACGTGTCAACAAGGTACATATTACAACTCTTCTTTGGTTTTTCATTGCGAGTAGATATTGAGGCCGCGTACTGTTAGGAACAAGAACACCTCGTACATGGAGATGTTGAACGAGGTAAACATTACCCCACTCCCTCCGTTCGATGCTGGGATCAGCAGAGATGAAGACGACACGGATGAAGGGAAAGAAGGGGACGAAGGGGAAGAAGATGAAGGGGACGAGGGTGTGGTCGAGGTGGAGGCCGATGGAAAGAGGACGAAGAGATGGGCGAACAACTACACGGAAATAGAAGACGCCACCTTGTGCCGAGCTTGGGCCGTTGTAGGGATGGATGTAGTCTCCGGCACCGATCAAACATGGAAGCACTACTGGCAACACATCGAGGACAAATTCCATAAACTGATGCCATGCGTTCGCCATCCTGTCGATCACACGTACCGATCCCTCCAAGGACGTTGGGACGCGATCAAACCGGCATGCAGCCGGTGGGCAACAGCAATGGACCAAGTGGTGTCGAATCCTCCTAGCGGCGCAACTGTGGACGAATATGTGAGTGAGTATGTTTTGTACAATTGTAGTTTCGCTTTGGTGACCACATATTGAAGATTTGTTGTTTGGTTTTGCAAATGTAGGACCGCATTGCCGATGCGAGGTACAGAGACATGTCCGACAGCAAGGGAAAGAGCTTCACCATGCATCATTGCTTTGATGTGCTTCAACACCACCCCAAGTGGCAATTGAGGGACGAACAAATAGCACCCAAGAAAGCTGCAATGGTTATGCTCGACGACACCGAGGACGAGAAGAAGGGCCGGAACATTGACAAGCCGGAGGGAAACAAGAAGACCAAGGAGAGGCTCAAGCTCGAGGGGGAGACTGCATTGTTGAGGGACAAGTTTGATCAAATGATGAAGTCCAAGAAGGTGATAGCGGCCAAGACTTTGGAGACCAAACTTGTCATCATCGAGAAGAAGAGGAGGTGAGTCTTGCCAAGGTTGAAACCAACCGAGAGGAAGCAAGAAACAAGACCAAGTTGGAGAAGATGAGGATCAATGTGAAGAAAAGCAAAGCAATGAAGCAACTATTGGCCGAAGAGATGGAGATCATGATGATGAACACAAAGGATATGAATGAGCAACAACTGAAGTGGTGGAAGGAGGCCTCGGCGGAGATCATAGACGGACGGAGACTAGCTCGTGAAGAGGCAAGTGGTGGTGGCTCGGTGACTCATGGAGGTGGTGGCGATGATGGTCACAGCGGGCCAACCTCGGTTTGATGCTGGCGGTGCGAGGAGATGGTGAACTATGAACTATTTGCTATGATTATGTTATTTGATGTCTGCACTATAAACTATGCATGAATTATTTGTATTTGATTGTTATTTCTTTAAGAGTAAAATGCATGAATAGTCCACGGATTTGTCGTCGCAACTCAGATTAGTCATCGTACACCCTGAATACCATCTTACGGTCATTAAAGACGTTGTTTGTGTTTTATACGATCACTGGTTCCAGGAGATGCCGTGTATTTGCCCACGTGGCAACGCTGGACCCACTTGTTAGGACACATGTATGGTTCGAGTTGTGTGTTTTTTGCAAACAAAGCTACCAAGCACGGGGTTAAATGCATAAGTGTCGTTGACTTGTCGTTCATCCCCAATGCAAAATCACCTCACCCTCTGCCTCACCGCCGCAACCCATGGCCATTCCCTCCGCCGTGGAGTCTCGGACGCCTCCGGCGCGTGCAGCCTCTCCTCCCTCCGCGTGACCCGACCCACCACCGCCGCGGCGATCTCGCCTCGCCGGGAGCAGCTTCACGCGATTTGGAGGTCAGGAGCACCACGGGCAGAAGCAGCGTCGCACGATTTGAAGGTTAGGAGCACCACTGGGATTGGAAGACCGGCGGAGGGGACGTTGACGGCGGGGTCACGTGCTGGAGGCGGGTGATACGTCTCCGACGTATCGATAATTTCTTATGTTCCATGCCACATTATTGATGATATCTACATGTTATATGCACATTTTATGTCATATTCGTGCATTTTCTGGAACCAACCTATTAACAAGATGCCGAAGTGCCAGTTCCTATTTTCTGCTGTTTTTGTTTTCAGAAATCCTAGTAACGAAATATTCTCGGAATCAGACGAAATCAACGCCAAGGTTCCTATTTTGCCCGGAAGCATCCAAGCAGCGCCATCGAGAGCCAGATCGGAGGAGGAGTCCCTGTGCGGCCCCGGATGAGCGGAAGTGGCCGCGGCTCTCCACGCTGGCCATCTCCACGGCTCTCACGCCCCCTATGAGGAGTAGTCGCCATCGAGCCCTTCGGAGCCTGTCTCATCGCTCGCCTCTGTACGCCTCAATAATCGCAGAGCCCCTACTGGATTCCATAAGTTTTAATTTCGCACGAGACCATTGCAATAATCGCCACATGAATTGATCAAAACATAGAGAAACCTTCCGCAGCCGCCGCCATCGCGAAGCCAAGATCCGGGGGACATGAGTCTCCGTTCCGGCACGCAGCCGGGACGGGGAAGTGCCCCGGAAGGCTCCTCCATCGACACCACCGCCATCTCCATCAACGCTGCTTGTCTCCCATGAGGAGGGAGTAGTTCTCCATCGAGGCTCGGGGCTGTACCGGTAGCTATGTGGTTCATCTCTCTCCTATGTAATTCAATACAATAATCTCATGAGCTGCCTTACATGATTGAGATTCATATGATGATGCTTGTAATCTAGATGTCATTATGCTAGTCAAGTGGGTTTTACTTATGTGATCTCCGGAGACTCCTTGTCCCACGTGTGTAAAGGTGACGAGTGTGTGCACCGTGTGGGTCTCTTAGGCTATATTTCACAGAATACTTATTCACTGTTATAAATGGCGTAGTGAAGTGCTTATTTATATCTCTTTATGATTGCAATGTGTTTTGTATCACAATTTATCTATGTGCTACTCTAGTGATGTTATTAAAGTAGTTTATTCCTCCCGCACGGTGTAATGGTGACAAGTGTGTGCATCCGTGTTAGTACTTGGCGTATGCTATGATCATGATCTCTTGTAGATTATGAAGTTAACTATTGCTATGATGGTATTGATGTGATCTATTCCTCCTACATGGTGTGAAGGTGACGAGTGTGCATGCTATGTTAGTACTTGGTTTAGTCGTGTTGATCTTTCATGCACTCTAAGGTTATTTAAATATGAACATTGAATTGTGGAGCTTGTTAACTCCGGCATTGAGGGTTCGTGTAATCCTACGCAATGTGTTCATCATCCAACAAGAGAGTGTAGAGTATGCATTTATCTATTCTGTTATGTGATCAATGTTGAGAGTGTCCACTAGTGAAAGTGTAATCCCTAGGCCTTGTTCCTAAATATCGCTATCGCTGCTTGTTTACTTGTTTCTTTGCGTTACTACTGCTGCGTTACTACTCGCTTGTTTACTGTCCTGGGAAAAGCACTTTTCTGGTGCCGTTGCCACTGCTCATACTTATTTATACCACTTGTATTTCACTATCTCTTCGCCGAACTAGTGCACCTATTAGGTGTGTTGGGGACACAAGAGACTTCTTGCTTTGTGGTTGCAAGGTTGCATGAGAGGGATATCTTTGACCTCTTCCTCCTCGAGTTCGATAAACCTTGGGTGATCCACTTAAGGGAAACTTGCTGCTGTTCTACAAACCTCTGCTCTTGGAGGCCCAACACTGTCTACAAGAATAGAAGCACCCGTAGACATCAAGCTATTTTCTGGCGCCGTTGCCGGGGAGGAAATGTAAAAGGTACTCACACTCCGGATCTTGGCTACTAAGCTATTTTCGTCGTTGTAAGTACTCAAAGCTATTTCCTTTAGATCCTGCAATTGCATCTTTTTGTTTCTTGTTTACACTAGTTAGGCATAATGGACACCAATGAGCTTCTTATTCTATTTCCTGATTTAAGACATGGATGGTTTGGTGCGAAAATTAAAAAACCTATGGAACCTTATTTGCATGCTGGTAGTAATATTAGTATGAACGCTTTGAACACCATTGTTGATAATGATATAGAAAGTTCTAAGCTTGGGGAAGCTGGTTTTCATGATCTTTTTAGTCCCCCAAGCATTGAGGAGAAAATTTTCTTTGATGATACTTTGCCTCCTATTTATGATGATTATAATGATAGTGGTCTTTTGGTGCCACCTACTATGGAGAGTAAATTTTGTTGTGATTATACTATGCCTCCTACACTTGATGAGAATAATAATGATAGCTACTTTGTTGAATTTGCTCCCACTACAACTAATAAAATTGATTATGCCTATGTGGAGAGTAATAATTTTATGCATGAGACTCATGATAAGAATGCTTTATGTGATAGTTATATTGTTGAGTTTGCTCATGTTGCTACTGAAAGTTATTATGAGAGAGGAAAATATGGTTATAGAAGTTTTCATGTTACTAAAAAACCTCTCTATGTGCTGAAATTTTTGAAGCTACACTTGTTCTATCTTCCTATGCTTGTTACTTTTTTCTTCATGAACTTGTTTATTTACAAAACTCCTATGCATAGGAAGCATGTTAGACTTAAATTTGTTTTAAATTTTCCTCTTGATGCTCTCTTTTGCTTCGACTACTATTTCTTGCGAGTGCATCATTAAAACTGCTGAGCCCATCTTAATGGCTAAAAAGAAAGAACTTCTTGGGAGATAACCCATGTGTTATTTTGCTACAGTACTTTGTTTTATATTTGTGTCTTGGAAGTTGTTTACTACTGTAGCAACCTCTCCTTATCTTAGTTTTGTGTTTTGTTGTGCCAAGTAAAGTCGTTGATAGAAAGGTTGATACTAGATTTGGATTACTGCGCAGAAACAGATTTCTTTGCTGTCACGAATCTGGGTCTAATTCTCTGTAGGTAACTCAGAAAATTAAGCCAATTTACGTGAGTGATCCTCAGATATGTACGCAACTTTCATTCAATTTGGGCATTTTCATTTGAGCAAGTCTGGTGCCTCAATAAAATCCATCTTTACGGACTGTTATGTTTTGACAGATTCTGTCTTTTATTTCGCATTGCCTCTTTTGCTATGTTGGATGAATTTATTTAATCCATTAATGTCCAGTAGCTTTATGCAATGTCCAGAAGTGTTAAAAATGATTGTGTCACCTCTGAACATGTTAATTTTTATTGTGCACTAACCCTCTAATGAGTTGTTTCGAGTTTGGTGTGGAGGAAGTTTTCAAGGATCAAGAGAGGAGGATGATATACTACGATCAAAGAGAGTGAAAGCTCTAAGCTTGGGGATGCCCCGGTGGTTCACCCCTGCATATTTTAAGAAGACTCAAGCGTCTAAGCTTGGGGATTCCCAAGGCATCCCCTTCTTCATCGACAAATTATCAGGTTCCTTCTCTTGAAAATATATTTTTATTCGGTCACATCTTATGTGCTTTGCTTGGAGCGTCTGTTTGTTTTTGTTTTTGTTTTTGTTTGAATAAATGCTTGTGTGGGAGAGAGACACGCTCCGCTGGTTCATATGAACACATGTGTTCTTAGCTTTTAATGTTCACGGCGAAGGTTGAAACTGCTTCGTTAATTGTTATATGGTTGGAAACGGAAAATGCTACATGTAGTAATTGGTAAAATGTCTTGGATAATGTGATACTTGGCAATTGTTGTGCTCATGGTTAAGCTCTTGCATCATATACTTTGCACCTATTAATGAAGAAATACATAGAGCTTGCTAAAATTTGGTTTGCATATTTGGTCTCTCTAAAGTCTAGATAATTTCTAGTATTGAGTTTTGAACAACAAGGAAGACGGTGTAGAGTCTTATAATGATTACAATATGTCTTTTATGTGAGTTTTGTTGCACCGGTTCATCCTTGTGTTTGTTTCAAATAACCTTGCTGGCCTAAAACCTTGTATCGAGAGGGAATACTTCTCATTCATCCAAAATCCTTGAGCCAACCACTATGCCATTTGTGTCCACCATACCTACCTACTACATGGTATTTCTCCGCCATCCCAAAGTAAATTGCTTGAGTGCTACCTTTAAAATTCCATCATTTACCTTTGTAATATATAGCTCATGGGACAAATAGCTTAAAAACTATTGTGGTATTGAATATGTACTTATGCACTTTATCTCTTATTAAGTTGCTTGTTGTGCGATAACCATGTTTTACGGGGACGCCATCAACTATTCTTTGTTGAATATCATGTGAGTTGCTATGCATGTCCGTCTTGTCCGAAGTAAGAGAGATCTACCACTTTAATGGTTGGAGCATGCATATTGTTAGAGAAGAACATTGGGCCGCTAACTAAAGCCATGATTCATGGTGGAAGTTTCGAGTTTTGGACATATATCCTCAATCTCATATGAGAATAATAATTGTTGCCACATGCTTATGCATTAAAGAGGAGTCCATTATCTGTTGTCCATGTTGTCCCGGTATGGATGTCTAAGTTGAGAATAATCAAAAGCGAGAAATCCAAAATGCGAGCTTTCTCCTTAGACCTTTGTACGGGCGGCATGGAGGTACCCCATTGTGACACTTGGTTAAAACATGTGTATTGCAATGATCCGGTAGTCCAAGCTAATTAGGACAAGGTGCGGGCACTATTAGTATACTATGCATGAGGCTTGCAACTTGTAAGATATAATTTACATAACTCATATGCTTTATTACTACCGTTGACAAAATTGTTTCATGTTTTCAAAATAAAAGCTCTAGCACAAATATAACAATCGATGCTTTCCTCTTTGAAGGACCTTTCTTTTACTTTTATGTTGAGTCAGTTCACCTATTTCTCTCCACCTCAAGAAGCAAACACTTGTGTGAGCTGTGCATTGATTCCTACATACTTGCATATTGCACTTGTTATATTACTCTATGTTGACAATTATCCATGAGATATACATGTTATAAGTTGAAAGCAACCGCTGAAATTTAATCTTCCTTTGTGTTGCTTCAATACCTTTACTTTGATTTATTGCTTTATGAGTTAACTCTTATGCAAGACTTATTGATGCCTGTCTTGAAAGTGCTATTCATGAAAAGTCATTGCTTTATGATTCGGTTGTTTACTCATGTCATTACCATTGTTTTGATCGCTGCATTCATTACATATGTTTACAATATGATCAAGTTTATGATGGCATGTCACTCCAGAAATTATCTTTGTTTATCGTTTACCTGCTCGGGATGAGCAGAAACTAAGCTTGGGGATGCTGATACGTCTCCGACGTATCGATAATTCCTTATGTTCCATGCCACATTATTGATGATATCTACATGTTATATGCACATTTTATGTCATATTCGTGCATTTTCTGGAACTAACCTGTTAACAAGATGCCGAAGTGCCAGTTCCTGTTTTCTGCTGTTTTTGGTTTCAGAAATCCTAGTAACGAAATATTCTCGGAATCGGACGAAATCAACGCCCAGGTTCCTATTTTGCCCGGAAGCATCCAGAACACACGAGAGCCGCCAGAGGAGGGCCCTGTGGGCCCCAGACGACAGGGTGGCGCGGCCAGGGCCTGGGCCGCGCCCCCCTATGGTGTCGTCGCCCCTTCGACCTTCTGACGCCGCCTCTTCGCCTATAAGAAGCCCCTCGACCTAAAACCACGAGACGGAAAAGCCACGGTACGAGAAACCTTCCAGAGCCGCCGCCATCGCGAAGCCAAGATCTGGGGGACAGGAGTCTCTGTTCCGGCACGCCGCCGGGACGGGGAAGTGCCCCGGAAGGCTCCTCCATCGACACCACCGCCATCTCCATCAACGCTGCTGTCTCCCATGAGGAGGGAGTAGTTCTCCATCGAGGCTCGGGGCTGTACCGGTAGCTATGTGGTTCATCTCTCTCCTATGTACTTCAATACAATAATCTCATGAACTGCCTTACATGATTGAGATTCATATGATGATGCTTGTAATCTAGATGTCATTATGCTAGTCAAGTGGGTTTTACTTATGTGATCTCCGGAGACTCCTTGTCCCACGTGTGTAAAGGTGACAGTGTGTGCACCGTGTGGGTCTCTTAGGTTATATTTCACGGAATACTTATTCACTCGTTATGAATGGCGTAGTGAAGTGCTTATTTATATCTCTTTATGATTGCAATGTGTTTTGTATCACAATTTATCTATGTGCTACTCTAGTGATGTTATTAAAGTAGTTTATTCCTCCTGCACGGTGTAATGGTGACAGTGTGTGCATCCGTGTTAGTACTTGGCGTATGCTATGATCATGATCTCTTGTAGATTATGAAGTTAACTATTGCTATGATGGTATTGATGTGATCTATTCCTCCTACATGGTGTGAAGGTGACAATGTGCATGCTATGTTAGTACTTGGTTTAGTCGTGTTTATCTTTCATGCACTCTAAGGTTATTTAAATATGAACATTGAATTGTGGAGCTTGTTAACTCCGGCATTGAGGGTTCGTGTAATCCTACGCAATGTGTTCATCATCCAACAAGAGAGTGTAGAGTATGCATTTATCTATTCCGTTATGTGATCAATGTTGAGAGTGTCCACTAGTGAAAGTGTAATCCCTAGGCCTTGTTCCTAAATATCGCTATCGCTGCTTGTTTACTTGTTTCTATGCGTTACTACTGCTGCGTTACTACTTCTTGTTTACTTGTCCCGGGAAAAGCACTTTTACGGTGCCGTTGCCACTGCTCATACTTATTTATACCACTTGTATTTCACTATCTCTTCGCCGAACTAGTGCACCTATTAGGTGTGTTGGGGACACAAGAGACTTCTTGCTTTGTGGTTGCACGGTTGCATGAGAGGGATATCTTTGACCTCTTCCTCCCTGAGTTCGATAAACCTTGGGTGATCCACTTAAGGGAAATTTGTTGCTGTTCTACAAACCTCTGCTCTTGGAGGCCCAACACTGTCTACAAGAATAGAAACACCCGTAGACATCAGCGGGTCGGCCCTGGCTTGGCTGGACGCATCCTGGAGGTTCGCGGGCTCGGCATTGAGGCAACTGCCATACAACTCGGTGGACGGCGCCACGCCGCGGCACCTAGCAGAGCTGTTGCGCTCGCAGCACTGCGTGCAGGGGGAGCCTGAGCGCCAGTCGGCCATGTACTCATGGTGCACGTCCGTCAGTACCACGCACGGACCATGACGAGCCAGGGGCTCGCAAGGTGCTGGGGCGCGGCTCCGGTGTGTTGTCGCCGCAAGCTAGCTGCTCGTGAAGCTGCTCTACATCCTCCCCGTCGCCGAGCGCGACCTCGCCGACGACGTTGCCGACCTCCTCACGTTCGCGTCGCGCCAGTACAGCCGCTGCGCGCCCGAGGCCGTGATGTAGCAGGAGCTCAAGGCCAGTGTGCTAGCGTGGTGGCGCCGAATTAGCACACCGACGCGTGCCCCTTCCTCCCCACGACGGCATCGCCAAACGCTGTTGCAGCAGAAGGGGGTCGTGAACGTTGTCGAGCACGAGCTCATCATCTCCGAGGGCTGCGGCGAGGTGATCGTCCGGTGTCGACGTCCTGGTCAGAGCAGGTGGCCGCCGGAATTCGCTATGGGGGATGCGGCGACGGGGCAGGAGTTGGGGCCGAGCGGCGTGGATCCAGTCGGCGGCGGTGGTAGGTGACAGAGATGAGCAAAATTGAGAAGTTAGTGAAAAAATAATCAGATGAGTGGATGACAGATGGGGACTGATCTTACAGATTTAGTAGGGGTGTTTTCTGCAAAAATCACAGCCTGAGACTAGTCAACACACTGCCACGTCGTCAAATACACTATTGTACCAGCGAGTGACCGTAGATGAACACTGATGGGTATTTAATGACCATGAATAGGTATTTTCAATGTACAATGATCAAAGTGAGCCAGGTTGACAAGTCCATGGACCAACCATGCATTTTACTCTTTCTTTAATCATATGTAAAATCTTTAATAAAATTCTGTTTTTACAAGTTCGGAAGCTGTTGACGCAGAACATAACCCGTAGACCAGAACTGCAAAACAGAATGCAGAACAGAGCCTGATAAACTCTGTTCTGTGTCAACTATTTTACGACCGGTAAACACGAATTCGATGGTCTAAGAAGAGCGAATCGGCGTTGTGAACTGGGCCGGCCCGGAAACAGCGATAGGAAACAAAAAGGAACGCGTATGTGGGATAACTGACGCGTTGAGCGTCAAATAGGAATTGCCTGTGCCGTCACGCTTGGAGCTCTAGCAATCTTCACATCTCTAAACCGTCCCTGATCCAACGAGTCGAGCCAAGTACAAGAACTGAGCTCGGCGAGATGATGTCGCCGAAGCCGTCCGCCTCCTCTACTGCGGAAGGTGGAGGAATTGCTTCAACCTCTCGCTCCGTGCCAACGGCGAGGTGAAGTTTCTTTTTTTCTTCACTCCTTACCCTGTTTCTCAATCACTTCAGCCCAGTTGCGGCAAGGCACGAGATCTCCCTGCTGGATTTGCGTTTATGCACTTTTCTTCTCTTTGATTTTATAGCGTGACCACTCTCATGAGGCGATACTTGTTCGGAAGTGACTAAATCAATGGTAAATTTCCGATTGATTTAGTTTCCCCTCTTCGTTTGCTAGCTTGAGTCTGCGCAACTCATTATGTTTCTCCATAAGTTACGGGGAGTTATGTGAGAGTCGCAGGTTTACTCCAAATACCCAGAATCATTAGACAGATGCATCATGAGCCTGTCATTCGTAGTAACCATCGGGCACATTAAATCATATCCACTTAAATTCTAGATAAACTGAATAGTTTAACCATTACGAATGGGAACATGGTCATTTTGTTGTTATTGTTGTCAATTTGATACTTATGCATTACCGATATTATCTGTTCTTACTAAGTGATGACTTGCTTAAACAAAAGTGTGACAACAAGAAATTGTAATGTATCTTATCCCGGTTTAGCGAAGTGGAACTGCTTATTCTGTTTTAAAAGGTAGCTCTGGCAATATTACTTTAGTGATAATCATACATTAGGTTTCTTCTCAGGTGAAGTATGACAAATATCACAACAGAATATTCAGTTAAGAGTAGATTAACATAAATATGGTACTACTTGCTATCTAACATTTACGGAGTACTTATTATAAAATACTAACTCCACCCCCAGGCTTAAGGCCTATATTTTTTTCAGAAAGTCAAACTATGTCAAGTTTGACCAAGTTTTTATCAAAAATCATTAACATGAAAAGTACAAAATCAATATCATTAGATAGATAATGAAATATATTTTCATATGGTATCTACAAAATATCATATTTATTCATAGATTCTTCTAAAAGTTTGGTCAAACTTTACTTCGTTTGACTTTTCAAAAAAATAAAAAAAATAAGCCTTTAGCCTTGGGATGGAGGTAGTATAAGGTATTAGGTCCTTGTAACATATTGTAGTGATTACTGCAATTATCACTAAAAATGGTGATAGACTGGTTGGTACATACTGGCTGCATAAGTATTGTCATGAAGGGTAATAGGATAAGGCCCTAAGGCAGGTATTGGTAGCCTGACCGGCAAGGGGGGTAATGGCGTCCTGATGGCACCGAAGTCTAAGTGGCAGGGATGATAAGGGGAAGGAGACCACATATAGGCCCAGAGAGTATTGTCTTTGTATAGAGGCCTAACAATCAAAAATTATATAGCGAATCTTATCGGCAATTTTCTTAATGCCCAAGAGAAAATATATCTTCCTAATTTAAAGATATGCTACATAATTCGGGGATTGAATATCTTATCGCATAACTGGATCTCATAGCCATTGCGGGGCCATGTTTCAAAACCCAGTGTGCAGCTTGTCCTCAAGTTGCCACATTTGGACCATGCAGCACCTGGATGGTCATCACCAGCAGGAGTGATGGTACCGTGTCTGTTGGATTGTGAAGCACACTACCGTCGGAACTTGAAGTGCTGCCAGCTCCAAAGAACCACTCTCTGCCAAAAGTCGCTAGTATTTCTCTTGGGGCAGGCACATATTTTATCTTGCTGTTCTGTGGCCTTCCGAGAACTACCTTGCCAGCATGGTGAAGGTGTCCGAGGTGGACAGACGGCCACATGAATTGGGGAGCTCATGCGATGGCTGACAGTTGATGTTTACGTGCTACAACTGTGTACATCGTGTTTAGAGACACACGTTCTGCATGCATGCCTGCTGCACCATTAAAAGAACACATTACCTGGTATGGTGTCTTGGAGGAGGGCTCCCGTAAGTGGCAGCCACAGCTGCAGAGGTTCAGGCCACGAAGGACTGCCTCTCTGGTGCAGATGTCAAAAATAGGGGTCAACATCATACCATGCTGCACCGTCTATGACGTTAATTGCTTCTCTGCTGCAGAGGACCTTGAAGGCCAGTGCAACAGCTGCTAAAGCCCTCCTCTCGCCAGACATGCAGCTGGTCTTTGAGCTGGTAATTGGCGAAAGTAGTCGTAGGACACAATGGATGATCAGTGAGGTTGCGAGACAGATGCTGCTGCAGGTTACAGAAGCGTGACAGCTCATGTCGATGGCATCACCTATCAGGATAGTAACGCTAAAACCAGCGACGCTGACTGTAGTGTCGGTGTATGAACCAAGGGTTTCATGGCTACTCTCAGTGGTGTCGCTTTTCGGAGCTGTTGTTAAGGTTGCCAGAGAAGACAGTGCAGCCGTGGCTTGACATGTGGGGCTCCCTCCATTGCAGTTGCGAGCCTCCTTCATCTCAGAGATAGTGGAGTCATGGCGCTAGTGCATTAGCTTTGATACTTATTGTCATGACACATGCTCTCCTTGCACTGTTGGGGCAATGTACTTCACATATCAAATATAGAATAGTTTTGCTACCCCTCTATATTGCCAAGGATAAAACAAGTGTTGCTAGGCGTATACTTTGGCCATAGGCGGTGGATTATGCGGGTGGTGAGGTTCTCCATCGGGGAATCGTTCTCTCCCTTGAAATCGATGATGGGGTGGGAGGGAAGAGCCGGCGTGAGAAACGGAGAGAGGAAGACGTGGTTGTGGCGGGTTGTCAATTTTGCTGGAGGTCGCTGGCACTGCTGGTTGCTGCTGCTCCTCTACACAGAGGTTCTTTGCAACGATTGCCCCTCTTCTGATTAATGCTGCTCTTCTAAACCCTACTGTAGTAACCTCCTTGGGCCAGATCGGCTTTAAAATCATGGGCCTAACCTTCCTCTCTCTTGTTTCCTTTACTTTGTACTTTTCCTCTTTCATATTCATCCTCCCAGCCCACCCAGCAGCCCTGGCTGTGCAGCATTCCTAGGCGATGTCTACTGCTTCCTTGAACCTTGATATTGCCATAGTATATTTTCCTTGATCTCCGATAATGTGCTCTTCTTATCAATTACCAAATATTATTCATTAGTTCGAGAGAGACGAGCTAGAACAAAGATGACCAGAGGCTCAACATATTGTTTCCACCCTTTTCGGATTTTATGTGCTTAAATTACCTAACTATTGTGCCCACATTGTTATAGTTTACTTTGTCGAGAAAACGCAACAGAATTTGCGTCTCATTTCATTGAACAGTAAGACATCAGGGGTACAACTTCCAAAGAGGAGGAACACACAAACACACACATGCACAGACACGACCGCCCTTAACTTCAGACCACAACGACATTAGGCCTGGCCCAGCTTTGCCTCCAGCCAAGAATGGCAAGGTGCCGAGACTTGGAGCAATACGGCAGTATCATTGCTGTTGCCAGACGCCTACAGGGATGGTTGCAGCTCCAGGACTGCCATGCCAATGCACCTTGCAACCATGTGCCTAGAGAGTTGGCGGGTGAAAAGGCAGGGTCCGGCTCAAACTGATGTAGCTTTCTCGGGTAAGTGCCGGCGCCGGCGTACATTGCGCCTCGGAGGCCTGCCCCCTATGTAGCAGTCTACGCTAGAGCAACGCAACACCGAACTCCAACTGCCGCATCAGGCACTCCACCTGTAGCCAGAGCAGCGCTTTCAAGAAAGGGAACAACGTTGAGACACCACCGCTGCCCGGTCCAGTATGCTGGACTTAGGGTTTCCCCCGGTGCTCGAGGAGGAAGTCTGGTCAGGGTCATGAAAATGCCTCCAAGGAGGTAACATCACCCTCAGGCGTCGCCGTTGGCAGCGCATGCCGTCACCGCGCAGGGATCTCGCGCCGACCCATGACAAGGACCTCCGAAAATCGTTGATGCAGGGGTAGACGGGAGATGACGGAGTAGGTTGTGGGAGAAGACCAACAACACGGGGAGGGAAGCCTAGGAACGTTGCAGCGGTGGCCTGGAGGGGTGGGAGGAGGGAGAGGCTTGGTTGGGGCAAAGGAGGTGCCATGGGCCTGCGCAGACCCAGATCTTGGCGCCAAACCTCCGCCGCGCGCCACACACGTAGCGTCCTGTCTTCTTCTTGACCTTTCGCGCAGGCAGAAGCCTGCAGTGCCACCGCATGCTTTCGCCGCGTCGCCACCGAGATCCAGCACACGGCCATCCAAACGTGGGCCCCGTTGACACCATCCGACGGTGAGGGCTTCGCTCGCCGGCATCCTCCGGCAACGGAGAGGGAGGAGGATGTCTTGGGGCTGCTAGGGTTTGGCTGCCCGAGTCTCCCCATTGGTAGCGGTGCGGGGCGAGGAGTCTATCCTTAGAGCATCTCCACTCGGAGGGCCTTTAGGCCCCCCTAAAGGGCTATGAGGGGTGCCAACGCGAAAAATCGTGCCCAGTTGGTCCTCCCAATTTTGTTCTGGCGCCGACATGGTCCAATTAGTAATCCTGCGCCCCCAGGTCGAACCCAACCCATAGGGGGTTAGCTGGGCCGCCGGATGGACGAAATAACGCACTGTTGGCGAGACTAGTAGAAAACCCTACCCATCTCGCCCTTTCCACCTCGCGACGGCCACCCGTACCCAGATCGCCGCCGCAACCACCCTCTGCACCGTCTGCCGTTTGCCTCCGGTAGAAATCCCTCCACCGCCACATATACTTTTCTGCAACCTGCGCCACCGCCCCGCCCCATCCCCGCCGTTGTTCCCCACTGCCACACCACCACCCATATTCCCTTCCCACCCCGTGTCAACCTTGCATGCCAGGTGTTCGGCGGTTTGCCAAGGCGATAGACTCGGACGACGAGGAGATACTCGCCGCTCTGATGGGCTTGGAAGTCGCTGTCGCCATTGCTGCGAGGGAAGCCATCGGCGACGAGGAGCATCTGACGATCCTTGTCGCCCTCCTGGCCATGATCGTCGAGGAGGATAAGCCGAGGATTGGTGGTTCCGCGCCAGGGCGGCGCAAGAGCAAGCCGAGGCAGAGGATGGAAGGATACCACATCTCTCCCCACCCCCCACCCCCACCACCACCACCCCATACAGGCGAAAAAACGGCATCGCTGGACGTTTACTTTAGCTTACCATCTATAATATATTTGATTGACCAAACAATGATTATTCATTTCTCTTGTGCAGGTCAACACCATTGCAAGTAATTCATATTTTGGGAAACTTCGTTAGAATTTGGTCTGTGTACTTGCTATATAGCTACCTATCCAGTAGTGGGGATTCAATAGTTGGCTTTATCTTCAGTTGCCTTGTACTAGCTTCAGTCATCTTTTTAGTTGTACAGAAGCCTTGGAAAGGTCGGCCTCTGCCCAACTCACAGGTGTGTGTGTACATGTTCTTTTTCTTGAGATTATGTTGCCTGCTGTGTTTCATGCTTTTTATTGATTATGGCTTATTTCAGGTAGTTCCTACAGTTATCAATGGCGGAATTCTGGCATTATACTTTGTGCTGTGGGGTAAAGGACTTCTTGCTGGTGGACCACTAGTGTAAGTATTACTATTCTTTTAGCACATTGATGTGTGCTGTATGATGTAAGGATGTAAAAAGGAGTATCTGGTGCTAATTTAAACCCCTGTCTACACACAATCATGCAAACGATATTTGAGCCAAGAAAAGGAAATGCATTTATTAGATCTATGTCCTTGGGGACAATCGATCTAGCTCTGACACACCTCAAGGTGTAACAACGAAACAGAAGAACAAGATTCAGAGAATACCGCCTTAACACATGATTCTATAGCTTAATTTAGGAGGAATTCCAGGATTACAATAAGCAACTAAGCCGAACCACGAACAGTGGCGGCAGAGGGGAATAAACCCTAGTCTCAAGATGCCTCTTCACAACGAAGGGTGTGCGGATTGAAAGGAAAAGAGCTAGGTGACAAACAGCTGAGTGGTTGAACTCGGGGTGCCAGCTGTAAAGCGTTGGTTCGTCGAGTTCAAATGGTGTGCATACATCCTTAACGAATCTGGAGCATTGGTTCGTCGAGTTCAAATGGTGTGCATACATCCTTAACGAATCTGGAGCATTGCTTGCTTGATCAACGGTTGTCGTTGCTTCCGGCACACATGTGTTAACTGGAGATTGGTGACACTTCGTCATATACAGCTTCTAGGCATGACAAGCTCTTTGGTTGCGTAGGACAGTTGATCCATGTTTATCCTTGCCATGTTGGATGGATAGCTGAGGACAACAGTTAGTATGATTTCATTTGGACGGGCTTGCACTTAGCTCCTGTATTTAATACATTTCCACTTATTCTGCATTGCCTTAACATCCTAGTTACTATTATTAATAGAAGTGTCTGCCTACTAAGCTGCATTTTTTTTCTCTTGTTGAATCTAGTGCACTGCTGGCGGAGTATGCAGGTGCTGTTCTTGGAGTTCTCTCTGCTGCTTTATATGGAAGGAAGGTTAATATATGGAAAAAGGCAAGTTGTTGATATCTTCATGTAATTCACTTTTGCTGATTATAAGTTGTTGTGCATAACCAACTAACCAAGAATCTGAATATTATCCCTGTTTGGACTGATTTCTATATAGGTGGCACCCTGGCCTAGATGATTGTGTACTGACTAATAACTGTTATTCATTTGGAGTGGTTACTTTAATGCACAAGCACTGACACTATTATCTGTCCAGTATGTTCAGCATGAATGCTGATAAGCACAAATAAATAGCAAATCTGTCATCATTAGTCCATCTTGCTTTGGTTGAAAGGTATTTCAGCATAAGTGTACAGATGATTGTGCATACAAGTCTGCGTGTGTGAAAATTCGCGTGAGGAACTTGTGTTTTCTTTTTCAGTTGAAATCTCATTTGTGCAATTATGGTTAAATTACTGGATGCATAACAATTGTTGAATTTTCTACCTCATCTTCAGCTGAATTTCCTAAAACATGCTATGTTTTCATTGGACTTGTAGATTGGAGGGCTTGCTGGTATGCTGCTAGCATACTATCTGTTATCAAATGGTTGGGCTACAAGAACAAATTCACCACTATGTATCCCGTTGCAACAATCTGACCTGAAATGGCATACTCTGCATAAGTACACAGTTTTTCCTGGTTAAAACTTGCTCAAAATTGTAGGACATTATCTTTGTGTATTTTGGACACCTGCGAATGGTGCTGGAAGTCCTTGACTTCATACAGATAGCTTTGGAAGTGAATCGCCGGAGAAAGCTACACAAATTACTGGAATGAAAGAAATGGTTGTGCCAATTACTGCTGGAATTTTGTCTGCTTTGAGGAGAGTATTAGCTCGGCGAGTCTCTCTCAAGGTACTCTAATTACATTAATCTTCTACCCTTCTATTTATCTTCTTTACTTGATGCTTACAAGCTTTATATGAATCGATTATCATCAATCACGTTATTCCTCTGCAGAATCAGCTTAAAAGAAGGCTTCATGCAATAACGGTTGCTTCTGCTACATGTTTTCTTTTTCCATTTGCAATGTGGGATACAATTCTAGTGAGTGCACATTGTTTATTCTCTAGTATGCAGTACATCCTGTCGTTTGGATGTTTTCTCACCCTTTTTGTTTGATATGTAGTAGTAGTAATAGTTGTTTGTTGATTGCAGGGTTCAGCATCTGACAGCATAGTCAAACTACAACTTCCAAGCTGGGCATACTTGAGTACTGTATTGTTTGGAATGGTGCTTATATTCTATGTTGACAATGTTGCCGAGGAAAAGTAAGACTCTTCTTGAAAAAAGGAAAGATAAATTTGCATTAGATTTTTTAAATAGCTCAAATTCTTTCATCAGTTTCTTATGGTATTTTATCTGCATAGTTAGTTCTTACCTTCATGTTAGCTCGACACAGAGCAGATTATTTTCTGGAAGCTTTTATCCCTTGAATGTCTTCATGGGTAATAATCATATAAATGTAGTTTTTTTTTTCATTTTTGAATGACTGTTGAGTTACATGTTATTTCTGGCATTTGCATTTTTAAACATAAGTGATGAACCATCTATTTATTTTAGGTCCTATTTGCTTTGTCATAATGATATTTACTCTATTGTTATTCACTGTCTGGCAGCTTGCATCTGGTCTTCTCTTCTCCAAGGCACTTGATGGTTTCAGCAGGTTGCATAATTGTTCTTGAGATATTGTACAAAATGGATTTCTCCCTTTTGGGCTTTCTGCTTTGTTCTGCGATTTTAGGATTTGGTGAGTTTTGTGGTCTAGTCCATTTTATATCCATTACTGAAATGTACAGTTTCTCTCAGAGCTATACTTTGCGTATAATACCACATTTGCTTGTTCATATTCAGAATAGTCTAATTCTTTAACTGGCTATTTTGGTCACCAAGATTTGTTCGCTCTTTATTTGTTCCGTGCAATGATAACTCTTATCCTTATGTAGGTATTTTGGAAGCAACATCCCTGGAGAGGTCAAAAAAAAGACCATTAGAGACACATGAGCTGTCGAATGGATCATTTCACAATCAGTTGCCGATTTCAGCACTTCCAAGGTAGAATGAGGCTGCGGCATGTACTAATATTAAGGCGAGAGGTTTGAACATAAAACAGTAGATACTTGTGAATTTTGAATTACCATTAGCCTTGTCATATGCTGATTTTGAAAGGGAGGGGGGACGGGTACAATAGGATCTTTACTATTTTTTTGAGAGACTAGAAAACGTGCCCTTGCGGTGCAACAGAATAACGAAAAGTAAATTTTGGACAAAAAACTTGCGCGTCCCAAATTTTACTTCTTATATAATGCGTTGAGTATTTTATTTTTAAATGCTGTGAAATTGATCCAGGAACCCTATGAAAATACAGTGTCGTCAGGCCCTGTCCGCACCGTCAACCTCTCGGCTTCCCACTATCACCTCAAGTGCACTCACCATCCGCAGCCTCCTCACTGTTGTGCTGACTAAGAGAACCTTAAGTTGCACAACATAATGGCTTATATTCAGGCCATCTCCCCACTCGTCCCTTATATGCTCTTGTGTTTCTATGGGTTAATTTTTTTTCTACCAGAAAATCAAACTGAAAAACAGGTTAGCAATATGCGACGCATCGTCGCTCTTGTGGCAGGAAATAAAGTGTAACATCTTAAAAAATCTGTCCACGACCACAAATATAGAATCATGGCCTCTCTTAGTACGCGTCAAACCCAACACAAAATCCATACTAATATCTTTCCATGGTGTAGTAGGTGCCGTTAAAGGATTATACAAACAGTGAGGTTTTAGTTTGGACCTGGACTTGTTGCAAGTAATGCATCTCTTCACGTACCTGTCCACATCCCGCCTCATCTTTGGCCAATAAAAGTAATCAACAAACATGAGTAGTGTCTTCTCACGCCCAAAGTGACCCATCAAACCTCCAGCATGTGATTCTGGTTCTTGCAATAAGAGCAAACACATAGACAATTTTTGAACACATAGTTTGTTAGCTCTAAACAAGAACCCATCATGCATGTGATATTTTTTCCATACTTTACCAATAGCACACAAACGATATGGTTAAGCAAAATCATGATCAGTAACATACAAATCACATATAATCTCTAATCTAGGAATTTTAACATCAAGTTGAGTTAATATCATATTTTTCCTAGATAGAGCATCAACAACAATATTATCTTTTCCCTACTTATGCTTAATAATGTATGGAGAAGACTTAATGAACTTAACCCACTTAGCAAGACGCCTATGCAAGTTAGATTAAGCTTTCAGATATTTCAAAGCTTCATGATCAGAATGTATGATAAATTATTTTGGCCACAAATAATGTTGTCAAACCTCAAGAACTCTAATTAAAACATACAATTCTTTATCATATATAGGATAGTTCAACTTAGCAGCAGATAGTTTCTCAGAAAAATATACAATTGGGCGACCCTCTTGTATCAACACACCACCAATTCCAATACCACTAGCATCACATTCAATCTCAAATTGCTTATTAAAATCAGGAAGTGCAAGCAACGGTGCATAAGTTAACAATCGTTTCAGTTCATCAAAAGCATGATCTTGGGCTGCACCCCACTGAAATACAACACCCTTTTTTAGTCAATTCATTCAAAGGTGCAACAATAGTACTAAAATTGGGCACAAATCTTCTATAAAACCAGCAAGACCATGAATTTTTTTTTTACTTGACTCACATTCATGGGAGTAGGTCAGTTTTGAATTGCTTCAGTTTTAGATGAATCTACCTCTACTCCATGCTTAGAGACAACATAACCCATAAATATGACCTTATCTTTGCAAAATGTGCACTTCTCAAGATTACCACATAGTTTATTATCACGCAACAGTTAAGAAACATGTCGAATATGCATAGTATGATCAGATTCATTGCAGCTGTAAATTAATATGTCATCAAAGTACACAACCACAAACTTGCCAATAAAATCACGCAAAACATGGTTCATCGGTCTCATGAAAGTACTAGGTGCATTAGTTAAACCAAAAGGCATCACTAACCACTCATATAAACCAAATTTTGTTTTAAAGGCTGTTTTCCATTCATTCCCCTCTTTCATCCTAATTTGATGATAACCACTACGCAAATCAATTTTAGATAAAACAGAAGCACCACTCAATTCATCTAGCATATCCTCTAAACGGGGAATATGATGACGATATCGAATAGTAATGTTGTTTACCGCTCTACAATCTACACACATGCGCCATGTACCATCTTTCTTAGGAACTAGAATAACAGGAACAACACACTGACTTAGGCTTATGCGAATATAACCTTTGTCGAGTAGCGCTTGCACTTGTTTTTGTATCTCTTTCGTCTCTTTGGGTTAGTCTTGTATGGCGCCCTATTGGGCAGCGAGGCGCTGGGGATCAAGTCAATTTGATGCTCAATACCACGCAATGGTGGTAATCCTGTGGGCACCTCCTCCGGAAACACGTCGCTGAATTCCTGCAAAATATGAGAAACACCAAGAGAAATAGGGGTCATGTCGTTAGAAACCAAAACCTCACCCTTGTACATGAGCACAAGAGGCATGGCTGCAGGATCCTCACTAAACTCTCTCATATCCTATTTGATGGCTAATAGGACTAAGGAATTCACTCTCTCACTTTTCATTATATCACTCACGACATTACAATTCTCTCGCCTATCTATGGAGGCATCCTCCAAGTTCACTTGAATTTCTGACGAGATTCACTGACAATCTGCTGCTATGACATAGGCTGCACATAACTCCTTGCTTGCTAAAATGCGACAACTCCCGCCATCAATAATGATCTTGCAAGCTTTATCAGGACCAACTAGTGCCTTTGTTTGGAACAAATTGCAGCGTTAAGTAGATGCACTCGGCTGCACATTGAGAGCACGCTGTGACACAACAATAGTGCGAGCTTCAGAAGGATAAGCATCTACACCATCATTGCCATAATCATCATCTTCTGGAGCATTCGAATCAGCATCATCTCCAGTCTCATACTCATCGTCCTCATTAATAATCATGACCTTACGGTTAGGACAATCTTTCTTGAAGTGACCCTTGCCACCACAAGTATGACAAGCCATATCGCGGTTGCGCGCCGTAGACATGCTAGAACCACTTCCACTTGCAGCAGGTTCGGGCTTCTTTGTGTTGGACACATTGGAGACCGGCTTGCTAGACGAAGCAGAAAAATTGGCGGGACGCGAAGATGGCGCCGGCGCCGTAGAAGGTGGCGCCCAAGGCGTGTAGCTCCCAGCTCCCGTAGCACGGCCTTTGATTTGCGTTTCTTCCGCTAACTGTGCTTCAGCATCTCTTGCATGATGTAGCAACTCATTCATATTGGTGTAATGGTAATGACGAATAATGCCCTTGATATTATACTTCAAACCATGAAAACGCTGCATTGTCATCTCAAGCGACTCACGGACATGGCAACGCTGCATAAGCATCTCCATCTCCATGAAATAAGCATCAACCGTCAAAGTACCTTGTCGCCATAGGGTCAACTTAACATAAATTGAACGCAAATAATTAGTGAGAACAAAACGAGCTTGCATAATCGCCTTCATCTGGCGCCAAGTAAGAATAGGCAGCTCTCCATCTTCTTCACGAGCATGTGTAATTCCATTCCACCAACGTAATGCATAGCCATCAAATTCTGAGAAAACAAGCTTGATCTTCCTATCTTCAGTATAGTCATGTAGGCGCCACAACTTCTCAATTTTTAGCTCCCATGTGAGGTATTCTTCAACATCAGGACCTCCTTCAAATCTGGGAATTGAGAATTTTGGCTTACCCAAACCATCGTCTTGGTTGTGGAGGAACACGGCGGCTCCGACGGGGGCAAAACCACGACCACAGACACCATGTCCAATGCCACGACTAACACCATGCTCACCAGTAGTGGGTTCTTCTTCAAAGTCACCATGATTACTGTCCTCATCTTCATGATGTGACTGTTGTCGTTGTTGAGTCAGATTATCAATGTCAAAATCAACGCTTGAAGAGAACGCTGAATATCCGTCACTTGTACTTGGATTGTATTGACGGTCTCGTTAGTAGTGTCAAGCTGCTTGGTGAACTTCTGAATGTCATCATTAAGTCCTTCGCCCTGCGTGCGGAATTCACGTCGCAAATCGTCATGAAGAGCTTCATACTCCCTCCAAGAAACAAGATCAACATCATTCTTCTTTTTCTGGTCAACAACATTACCATCACTAAAAGACATGATTAGTAGGTTAGTGCACTAATTAAAATAAAATCTGTGGTGGTGCTTTCACAACTCACTCGAAACTGATAAGAAAGGTAAATCTTACTGCTCCAATGTGAATTAGTATTGCTTACCAACTTGGATTGACAACTAGTGCACGGATGTAGCGAAGCGAATATCAAGGGTATAAGAATAATCACAAGGCAAAGCATGATATATGTGGGGCTGTAGGTGGGCTACCTATTTGCACCAATAACAAGCTCGAGCGCTGACCGTATAACAGCCAATGATATACAAGGCGATAAATGTGGCAATACAATTATATGGATGAAATATATTGCAATGCACTCGAGAGACATTATCAAAGCTCAACGGAACAGGCACAAGATTGCTTAACTACGGGCGCGGAAAAGTAAACTAGGCCTTCACTTGATTTTACTAGCACTTCATTTTTTCTCTTCACTTTTTTTTCTCTTTTTCTTTTTATAACACACGCAGCAATGCAGCTCTTTTTGCTTCTTTTCTATTTTCTCTCTATTTTATTTTATTTTATATAACTCTACTCCTTGTAACATGGCCAACAGAAAATTTGCAAAGCATCAAAATCCTAATGAGCAGCCTGTCGAGCGTTAAAACTAGTCTCTATTGGAAAAGTTCCTAGTCACGTATTTCGAAAGGCCGTGTCTACGGTTGGGAACAAGCAAACTGTACGCTATGTGGACTCGGAGCAACAAAAACTGAAAACTAGATGATAACAAAACAGAAACCCTAGACAATCTACTAGATGGAAGAAAAAGATACGCAAAAATAAGACTACGAACAACAACTAAAACTCGAAATTGATGCCATCTAAGGCTATGGCAAACCTTAACCCTAATATTTTTGACTTTTTCGGGATAGAAAAACACTCAACTCAACTATGGGGTGGATTATGGATGGCTTACCGAGGAAACACTGAAATCTGGTACCAAGATGAAAGGGGTTGCCTGATCTTCTCATTAAGCGACGTGGATGGTGATTAACACGCGATGAACACAGTGGATATATACGATGATGAAGTGGATGATAACTTGTATGACGCTGACGAGTCTCTCGATTGGTCCCTGTCGCCAATGCAACAGCTCTCAAACCTGCAAGATATTCGCAACTCCACACACTTGCGCATGTAGCCGCCGACCACGAAGCGGTAAATTGCAATCTCCCAATTTCCAGTGGAATGATAGATCACACAAACTTTCAGTAGTAAAACACCAGATCGATGCGAATTGGTGTATAGATTCAATAGAGTTGCAAATCAATCAACTATGAACTAGAGTTTATCTCAAACGTGGTCTAAAGCTGTTTTGGGGGCGTCCTAGGCACTTATATAGGGGTTAGGACGACCAGAAGTCAAAAATAACGATGACAAACCGACCTAGACCGGGATCTGGTCGAGACTGACTCGAACTCGGCCGGCAGGAACCGGGCGTGGCGCTGGGCTGCCACCGGGCCAAGGGCTAGACCCCCTGGAACCCACCCGGTGTGCACTATTGGGTGGTCCGGTCTGTGTCGGGCCATCCGGCGCATGGGCCGGCGGCGCCGGGCGTAGCGCCGGGCTGCCCAGACGTGGGGCTGGCCTTAACGTGTTGTTCTTCCTCCTTCGCGCATGCCTCCCGCTCCTCCCTCGCGCGTCCATGTGATGTCTTCACGTCCAACACCATGTCCAACTGCTCATCTCCTCCTCATGCGATGCTTGCTCCTTCTTCATACCTGATCATACATAAATAAAAGGACTTAGGCAGTATAATGTTCTCATCGATCAAAGTATCATTTAAGAGCGTTGATTCACTAGTTTCGCACGAGCTCTTGTCATAGGTTCAATCCTAACTTCATTGGACTTGAGCTTCACAGCAATATCATCTTCATCTTGCAATGATGGAGGTAGTAGTTCGGTAGGGATGTCCTCATCACAAACCATTCACGCATCCAACCTACATGCCATTAATTAAAAAAATAGATGTTGTATTGTCCAATTTGAAATAATATTCAAATTTCCATTTCAAATACATAGCTTAAATTTGAGTACGAGTTTCTATGTAGACATGTACAGAAAATTCACAAATTTCTACTATGCAAAATGCATAAACAATACACATGTTTGTCATATAAAAATTGCATAGAGAGTACACAAAATAGTGTACACACTTATACCCATGTAGCACATCAGCACATAGTACGTAAATGTTCCGTCTAGCACAACAGCATCACAACTAAAGAGATATTCTTTTTTTAGAGAAATCGTAAGGTTTATTAATTAGGCAATAATATGTTACAATCCGATCAGAGCCAACACACAGGTCGGCAGACTCGCGTAACACTCCGCATGATCCATGTTTGCCTAATTGCACCAAATTATACGTTACTTTATTGCACTCACGGTTTACTTTATATTCATTGCCGCAGCCGACACACTACCCCGATAAGCAACTCTCTCCGGTCCTTCCGTTCTTTGTTCCATTGACGTGAGCACTAACAACCTACGGTCTAGGGCTGCTCCACCTCGGCCTGCGATAGCTAGCCTATGATGATGCAAATTAGACGTCTAAAATGATCTCGCGCGTTTCGTTTGCGTTGGCCCATGCACACGGAAATTATCCTTATTGACAGCGCGTCCGTTTGTGATTGGGATGCCCAGCGGGACGACGCATTTGGCCCGCACACGAATTTAGATGTTTAAATAGAAAAAATAAACAGGTTCAAAGTACACAGTTATTACATCTAAATATTTGAAAAGTCTGTATGAAAATGAGGTGATATTGACGACTACGCAGTATCTTCATAATCAGCCAATGTCCAATGATGCTCAATCAAATAGGTGTTTGGACATGTTCTTATTAGTCACTTCAACATTCATATGCAGATACTGCTGCCAGGTTGATGCCCCAGGGATTGGCGCAACCAGCTCACCCTTAAAATCCCATAGGTGATCATTGTGGCCATCAGGACACTCGTTTATGTGCATGATCACGCAACATGTTATCACCTCATGCATGGTCTTCAGCGACCATATTCTTGCCGGATGACGAACAATTGCCCACCGAGCTTGGAGCACACCAAATCCCCGCTCCACATCTTTTCTGGTTGCTTCTTGCATCGTGGCAGAGCTCTTTGTTTTTTCCGTGTTTGGATTACGGATAGTCTTCACCAGTGCGGCCCAATTAGAATAGATGCCATCAACAAGATAATATGGTCTTGTCATATTTATTTCCATTGATCTCGTAGCTCACCTGAGGAGCTTTGCCTTGCATAAGCATGTTGAAAACCGGAGAGCGGTGCAACACATTGATGTCACTGTTGGAACCAGCCATGCCAAAAAACGAATGCCAAATTCATAAATCTTGAGATATCACTGCTTCAAGAATGACATTGCATCCCCCTGCATGGCCGCTGTACTGACCCTGCCATCCAAATGGATAGTTCTTTTACTCCCAACGCATGCAATCTATGCTGCCAATCATGCTTGGAAACCCTCTAGACTCGTTGATAGACAACAGTCGTCTTGTGTCCTCAACTGTTGGCTCCCTCAAGTAATATTCTCCGGACACGGCAATCACGGCTCAGCACGGTACATGATGTCAAGGCAGGTGCTCTCACCCATTCGAAGATACTCATCGAATATATCAACAACCATTCCATATGATAGCATGCGATAGTGTGGATGATGGTTGTTTGCGAAGAACAGGTAAAAGAACAATTGCGGCAGATTTGTATTTCGGATGTAAAGAATAGGACCGGGGTCCCACAGAGTTCACTAGCGGTGTCTCTCCCATAAGATAGCGGATGTTGGGTGAACAAATTACGGTTGGGCAATTGACAAATAAAGAAGGCATAACAATGCACATACATATATCATGATGAGTACTATGAGATTCAATCGGGGCGACTACGGCAAAGTACACAGAGCCGCTATCCGGCATGCATCTATGCCCACAAAGTCCACCTTCGAGGTTATCATCCGAACCCCCTCGGGTATTAAGTTGTAAACAACGGACGATTGCATTAAGTATGGTGCGTAATGTAATCAACACAAATATCCTTAGACAAAGCATCGATGTTTTTATCCCTAGTGGCAACGGCAGCACATCCACAACCTTAGAACTTTACTGTCCTTTGTCCCAGTTTAATGG
>NC_061514.1:217430167-217488604 GCF_022539505.1 Lolium rigidum
TTGCGGAACATTTTTGATAGGAGGTGAAGCCTAGCGCACCTGTGGCATCGAGTCTGCATTGAAAGTACGGGTCGTAGTCTCTGACGCCCCGTAGAATGACCATGTACATGTCCTGATGGGGCCTAAGGCCACATGGGTTGCTCGATCTCACGAATTGACCGAGGGAAAGGCAGGGAGAGGAAGAACACGAAGAAAACGACGAAGAACAAGATGAACACACACAAACACACACCAAACCGATACAATTCCTATTTACTCCCAATAGCCCGAACCACTATCCTGATAGAATCTCTCGAGGGATAGACACGAGGTTGAATCCCCGAGAGAGAGAGAGAGAGAGAGAGACTGGTATACGATCGATAGAGTCACACGAGTGAAAGACCGGAGTAGAATCACAAGTATGAGAGATCAATCATATGAGGAGTGCCTTGTACAATAGATTTGGTAATCTAAGGAGGGGGTTTCCCTCATCCCAAAGGGATGGTGGATGCATGAGCCTAATTCTCTCAAGTTCATTCCTTGTCATGAAGGGGGAGGGGGAAAGCCTATATATAGGGAGCCACTAAAGGAGGGGTAGTTTAGGCATACAAATGGATAAAGGTTCAGATTTGATGCTCTTTGCAGTGGGGCGTCAGGGCCGCCGCAGGTAGGGCTGCAGTGCCGTTGTCCTCAGGCGTAGTGGCGGCACGGCAGTGCCAGTCTTCCTGGAGCGTCTCTTTCTTCCTCCGTGGCGACCTCGACCTTAAGTGTGGTTCTTGTCGTTGACGCACATGATGAAGCGAAGAGCGAAGGTCGGGCTGCATCATCTCCACCCACTTGAAAAAGAGTCGTCCTCGACGATGAGGCTTCATGAATGTGTAGAGGAGGTAGATGACACCAACGCTTGAATGTCCCTTCACTTGTCAAGAGCCCTATCAATAGCACAAGAAAATCAAAGCACCACTCAAAGCTTAGCCAATGTTCAACGGGTTTAGCAAGAGAGCGCAAGTAGAAAGAGGTCACCTTAGCAAGATGCCGGTGTGCTCTCATCGAGAGATATTGTGTAGTCGAAGTGGTGGGTTCGATCTTCTCGTTGAAGAACTTGTGGAGGTAGCTCTCTAGAGTTCGTTTCGTCAACTCATGCTCCGTAGAGGTTGACGATGTCATTCTTGTACCTACACACATGATAGACAACAAGAACAATGTGTGTGCATGGTATATGAACACATCATCCATCATGATGCGCCATTTCTTTTGCACATCACCATTAGCATTAAGCAAAGCGTCATAATAGATATCGTGAATATGCGGAGTAAACATGGGAACATGCTCAACATGGATATATGCAAAGTCTCCAAAATTTGAGAGAGCTATGGGTCAATCTCATTCACAAGCATATTAACATCATTGCAAACCAAGCATTGGAAAGAGCAAGTATTCAACATTTTGGTTGCACTAATGGGAGAGTATTGCAAGCATCTAGAGCAAAACATGTTCAAGCTTGTATCATACCATGGCATGGTCAAATTGTCACAAGCAACTACTTCCACATGATCAACAATGGTGGTATCACAAGGGAAAGTGAAAGAAGCATATGACATATCAATAGGATTATCCAACTCATGCAAGCACTCACAAATCATCATGTCCACTAGTGGGATCATGACATCATCAACACCCATATAGGTACCTTTGTAGTCCCGCTCATATGAGGTAAGTGTTGTGGAAGTGGTAGGCTCGATGTGGCCTCCATGTTCATCTTCAATCAAGCATAGTGTGATATCATCATCTTCATGCACCATATACATCTTCTCCCCGATAAAGCACTCCCTAGTCTTTAAATTCTTTCCCTTTACTTTACACAGGGCCTCCTATTTTCGCCCTTTAGTTTCGTATTTACCCTATCAATGAGCACTTAAGTTTCAATTCTTGTTAAGCATTGCAGTAATTTAAAGCATCTATGACCGTGCCACCGTGAACCTTACCTACAAGTAACGGTACAACGTAACACGCGGCAGAAGATTGCGCCCCAAGGGAAAAACCTCTACGAGTGCTGCAAAGAAAAACAAGGACATTAATCCTTCCCTCTGCTTCAGATGCCTCTACGAGTGCCGCAAAAAGCAAGAGTTTGGAAAACATAAGACAACCCACGTTCGATATTTCACTTTTGGAAATATCAAAGAACAACGGGCTCATCGGCAGAACCACTGCACCCGAAATATTCGGGAGTGGCTGTCGAAACTTACAATCGGTTGAAAGCAAAGTTGCGCATACAACAGGTTTAGCAAAACCTGCAACACGAGCTGATCACTCATAATGATTTGCTGACCAACCAGTACACATGCATATAACGGGCAACTAAGATTTTCTCCTTCAAAAATTTGCCAACGGCACGGTAAAAGTACATATTCATGTATTTGCCAACTAACAAGTTTCGGCTTAACAATCCTAACACTTGGATGGATTAGCCAATACAATTCATTAAAAAAAAAACTTTACACCCTAACGTCACCCTTGCGGAGTTTCCCTTTACTCAGGTACCTTCGACTCCTCCTCAAGCCTGTCGACAATTATGTTGGCAGGCAATAATACCCTCGGGTACAGTTCTTCAAAATCGCCTGTTGCGTTGGCAATAGATAGCAAACAGGCTGAGGGATAACGAGCAAGCACAAGGGCAAGTGTACACTTGGCCCCTGCAAAAACTTGAGCTCTCACCAAGTCCCGAATCTTCTTGGCATTCCCAAATTCGGACATCAGAGTTAAAAGCGTAGGGGGAATTGCATTCAAAGGAAACATCGTCTTCCAAACCACCCTCATAGCTTTGTAACACTTGTCAAAGAATTGGTGGACTTGTTGGACCCGATCCTGACATTTCGCAATAGCCGAAGCCTTCGAGTGTTCTCGCCAGAAAATCTCTTCGGATGAGGAAAGCTGGGTTAAAGCATGCACTCGCTCGTGTATCCGCTTGTTCTCTTCCGCACGATTCAAAGCTATGACTGGCAAAGGAATCAATAAAGAGTCAGACAAGGCGTTGCTAACAAAAGGGCAAAGGAGTCAGGAAACTTACAGTTCAAACTCTCGGTAGGTTTATGCAGCTCAGTAAGAGTGTATCGTTCCACGTCGGCTGCAATCTCGCTCTTCTTATTGACAATAGCAGCCAAGGCATAAGTGCTGCGCAGGTCCTTTTCCATCTGCGTAATCCGATCCTTCATACGCTGGATCCGATCACTTTCAGGAAGGGCACCCGAAGAGTCATCAACAAACGAGGGCACTGGGAAGACCTGCAGGGAACACCATTACAAAAGGATGATGGATATGGTACAGCTGAGCATCCGAAGTAACTCCCATCGGGAGAAGTACAAGAAGAAATATTATAACAAAAGTGTGCTAACAACATTGCTAGCACGGAGTTTATTACAAGCATAAGTTTTGCGGCAGAATAATGTTTCACATCAGTTCAAGCATAAAGTTTGCTACAAGAATCAAGGGGCTTGGGTCTGAGTCGATAAACTAGGTCCAGCCGACGATTTCCTTGATGAAACCAGTTCAAGGAGCTGGCGGGCACAAGTGAGGGCGGACGCTTTAAAGGCGCTTAAATCAACAAGCTGCCCGTCTTGCTCTTTCGGCAGCTCCTTGGTCATTCCTTCGATGTCACCCTTAAAGCCGTAACCCATCATAAGTTGGAAGGCAAGGACGGCACCATAAGTGCGCGATGTACGCTTGAATACCTCGATAACCTCCTTGGTGTCAACCGCGAAGGCATCGACCAGCTGCCCCAGGGTCTTCTCCTGCTTGATCTTGGGGAAAATCATCGAGTGCATCCGCGCCAGGGCACCCTTCCCCTTTACAAGGAGCTCCCGCGTAAGCTGGTGAGAGGCAAGAATCATCGACATAGCGTTTGCTGGAGAGTTGTTTGGAACTCTGTCCGTGGCATCGCGAGGGATATTCGCCGCTTCGCAGAAAAAGAAAGAAAAAAGTACATTGGCAAAAGGATCGAATCCATAAGTACATCAATCGACAGAGGTGTATAAAAATTACCAAGCAAGGCCAAAGAAGACTGACGAAGGACTTCATCCTTTTCGGCTGCCCGAGCTTCAGCCACCAGCCTGGATGCTTCCTCCTCCTTCAACTTTTCTTTCAGCTTGCCCAGTTCCACCTTCAGAGAGTCAACCTCTCGGCGAGCCTCAGCAGCTATCTTGACTGCGCCATCCAATTTCAAGGAGGAAGATTTGACTTCCTCTTGTAGCCGAGCCTTTTCAGCTTCCAGAGAAGTGAATTGGGAGGCGAAGGCCTCCAAAGAGGAAATAACGCCTCGCAAGTCCTTAAGAAAGAAGGATATTTTACCAGGAATTGTCAAGCAAAGCACGCTCCAAGAGATTGGCATCACAGTTAGAAAAAGACTTACAGAAGGAGGAGTCGCGGTGGCAGCAGTTGGAGAGACGTCTTTCCCTTTGGAAAGGGAAGAAGCAGTCGATGCTTGAGCCATAGGGGCAGCCTTAGGAGCCGAAGCTTCGGAAGCCACTACGACCGGCGAAGCAACATCAGATTTGGCTTTTTTAGACGGAGGCTCGATAATGCCTTCGTCGCTGCAAAGGTGAAAGGAAGACAATGAAGAGTAAGAAAAATAAAAGGGCAAAGTATAACTTCGAAAAGAAACTACTTACATGTCGAAGAGATCATCTTCATCGGCAAAACCGCCGGTCGATCTCTTCACAGGTGAAGCCCTGGCCTCCTCAGCAGCTGCATCAACAAAGGTATCATGATCAGCGTCGTCATTACGCATTGATCCATCTGCGACACCAGCGTCATCGGCTGAGGAAGGAAGGTCGGTGTGGGCAACTTCAAAATCTATCGGACCCTTATATTTGTCCTCTGAGCCTGTGTGCTCGACAGTGTGAAAATCTACGGGGATTGAGGATCCTCTCCCCTCAGAAGTATCATCCGTCGAATCATGCATATTTTCAGAAACTATGGGGATCTGTCAAAGAAAATAACAAGTAAGAACAATGGAAACCATGGCAGCCAAGAAAAAGCAGCATAATGAGGACGCGAAGAAAGAAAAAAATACCTTTGATGGTGGATGGTCAGTGTCAAGGGGAGTATAAGAAGAAACCAGCGGAATCGAATCTTCCTGAGTAAAGGAAGTAAGACGACGGACTTCATCAAGTAACTCCTTTTCCGACAGATCGGCAGCATTAATCCTGGTCTCGTCCTTTGGACCTGAGTACAACCACATCGGGTGAACTCTGGCCATGGCTGGTTGCACTCGACGTTTCAAGAATACCGCTGCCACCTCTGTGCCGATCATAGTTTGGCCATCGGCCTCTTTGATTCGAAGGAATTTGGTAAATAGTTCTTCGGCTGCTACTCTTTCATCGGGTGAGAGGGTATTCTTCCAGGAATTCTTGGGCTTGGCTTCGAAAACATCGGCAAAGCAAGGGAGCTGAGATTCGGGTGACTGGGAGTCCTTGATGTAAAACCATTTCAACCTCCACCCTTGCACGAACTCTCTCATTGGGAAATTGAAGTAATTGACCTCCGAACGAGCTACAAACCCCACTCCTCCGGTGTCAAAGTATCCATTACTGCTGCTGTATCTCTTCACATAGAAGATCTTTTTCCACAGCCCGAAATGAGGTTTGATACCCAGAAACGCCTCGCAAAGGGTGATGAACACAGCAACGTGGAGGATTGAGTTGGGGGTAAGTTGCCATAGTTGAATTTCGTACGTCCGCAAGAGGTGGAGGAGGAATCCATGAGTAGGAAGCGAAAGGCCTCGGTACAGGAAAGATAAGAACATCACGGTAAAGCCAGCAGGGGGATCAGGCCGAGAAATCGCACCTGGAAGGATCACGTTTCCCTCTTCGGAAGAAATCAATCCTAGGCTTCGGGATCTCTTCTCGTCACGCTTGGTGACGGTTGATGCCACCCAATCTCCGGGCTTGGCCTTTGAACTCGACGGGCCGGCGGCGCCGGAAGCTGGGGGAGGAGCGCTTGGAGCGCTCCCCTTCGGAAGAGAAGAAGAGGACTTGGCGGCGGCGCCTCCGCCGGTGGAACCGGCAGCGGCGGCAGGATTCTTCTTCTTCACCATTGTGAGATCTGATGAAGATTGGAAAAGCAGTGGTGGCGGTGCAGCAACGGCAAAGGGAGGAAGAAGGAGAAGAATGAGAAGATGCTACGGAAAACGTGGAGAAGATTAGAGATTTCTCGCCCTTTAGAGGTTTTGAGGAAAAGATAAGTGCTGTGTAAGCACGTGGCGCTTGAAGAAAGAGTGGAACCGGCGGCCCATTGTTCCCATGTTGTGCGAAAATCGAGGAGACACCTCGATCTCCACGCGTGCAATGGTCAAGCCCTAAAAAACTGCCCGCGCAGAGCTAGGGTAGGCCCGTCAGGTCACGTCCTGTCAATCAGCCCACAGCAATTACACGTCATCAATGATGTCATAAAATACTAGAAGCATTCGAAGGGAAAATGGAAAGTTATCGGATGAAGGACTTAAGTCTACGCACGGATTGTAAGCATCCGTACCTAGACTCGGGGGCTACTCCCATCGAGAGCGCTGACGCGCACCCGGTAAAATGAAGATTCGACAGAATGAACAGTCGAAGGAAGAAGGTTTGAGTTTGCACTCGGTTACAAGCGCTTGCACCCAGACTCGGGGGCTACTCCCATCGGGAGTGCGGCGTGCACCCGATAGAAGTTTTTTGCACTCCGAGATCATGCCCGGGGACTTGATTCCGTGTAGGGTAACGTTGTTTTGCCATCGGCAGTTAACCAAACAACAGCTTGGGCACGTTACTCATTATCCTTTGCATAAAGAAAATATATCGGATGACCTATGAAGATCTGTGGAAAACATCGGCAGAGGAAAATATTCGAGTGGTACAACTTGAGTTTACGCACGGACTGCGAGCATCCGTACCTAGACTCGGGGGCTACTCCCATCGGGAGCGCTGACGCGCACCCGATAAAATGAAGACAGAGAAGATTCAAGATGAACAAGGACAATGAAGGAGAAGAACATCAGGAGAAGACATACTTTAGTCTCTACCCGAACTATCTTCGGCTAGACACTCGGGGCTACTGACGTGGGCACTACCCTTCGGGTAACTCACATTACGCTATCCTGTATTGACTAATTGGAGGCCCATGAAGACACTTGAAGGCGAGATGGGCCACTAGGACGGTGCACCAGAAGGTTCCTTGGCGGGCAAGACAAGGAAGCGATCGAACAAGGAAAGATCGGATCTAAAACTACTGTAAACCTAGTCGTACTCGGTGAGACCTCTTGAGACCTAGCCTCCTATATAAAGGCCACGAGAGGGGCTGCCGAGGGACACAATCAATCTTAGCAATCTTAGCCAGCAAAAGCTTAGAGCTAGGTCACCCTAGCAATAACCATCTCGACGAGATCTCAGCCGAACTATTCGGCACCCCATTGTAACCCATTATCACCATAATCAAGAACAGACAGGCAGGAGGTAAGGGTTTTACCTCATCGAGGGCCCCGAACCTGGGTAAATCGCTCTCCCCGCTTGTCTGTGAACCGATGTCTCGTGTTAGCTTGCAGGATTCCATCAACCCTAAGCCCCTATCGGAGGGCATTGGCGAGGAGTACCCTCGACAATCGGCGTCTTGTCATCCATGGAACCTAATGAGACAAATGGCCTCACATGACCTATCAACTACCACTCTCATCTCACTTGGTGTATCACTCATGCTCTTGAAGTGGAGGCACTAGCTCACATATAGTGGAGTCACTCATCTCACATATAGTGGAGTCGCTCATCTCACATATAATGGAGTCCCTCATCTCCATGGCAATGGCGTCGTCGATGTCTGAGCAACCTAGCAAAAAGGAAGACAACACACGAGGAGTAGAGGTTAAATCATTAGAAATCAAAATGTCCTCACTCAACTCATGTGGTGTGTCACTCTTGCTCTCAAGGTGTTTGAAGTATGTGTTGCACTTGGCTTTATCTCGGCTTTATCTTGGTGGGTCATCTTGGCTTCTCGAGCATCTAACTCGGCAAAGTATGCTCTCATCTCGGCATGTTTTTGTGGGGTCATCATGTATATATCTCACTAGGAAGGTGTATATGTGGTGGAAGGAAAGCTACACAAGTATCCCATTGTTGTGGGTATACTTTATGGGTATATCAACGGCATGGCTTAGATCCGGCAAGCCCGGGTGGCCCATAGATGGTGGTGTGGCGTGTGGCCCATCGGGCGGCCCAGTTGCTGTAGATCATGAAGGATGAAGTCCAGCCCAGAAGCAAGGAGCCGGATCTTAACCGACCTACGAAGGAGGCCCGATCCATGAAGGACCATGAAGTATCCAGATCTAGTACGACATTTATGGAAGGCGGATCCTTGACGTGCACGGAAATGTAATATTCCTTAGGTATGCAACTTGTATTTCGGCTAGGACTCTCCGTGTAAACCCTAGATCCGAGCGCCTTTATAAGCCGGATCCTGGGAGCCTTAGAGGCATACAACCACAACTCATTGTAACAACGCGAAAGCGCCCAGATAATTCCAGACAAGCAGCAGTAGGCCCTGTCATCGTGCAGGTGTTCCGAAGCTGGGTAAATCGCACCACCGTCCCGAGGACTCTCCGCCCGATGGCCCCTACTTCTTCTCCCCTTTGTGAGGATCCCTCCTCCGGAGTACCATCGAATAGTCAACGACAGTTGGCGCCCACCGTGGGGCCTGCGGTGTCTGGAGGCTGGAACCGGGAGGGTTCCGCCATGGGAAGCTACGATGACACCATCGATGTGGGGTGTGTCCTTTACGCCGGAATTTTTCCGATCGTCCCTCCGGATGAGTGCTGGATTCCGGCTAAGACCGACCCTGTCAAGCTCTCTATCATCCCGATCGGCAGCATTCACATCTTCATCGGCGAGACTGTCGATTCCGACGGAAACTTCATGGTAAGTCACGCTGACGCGATCGCCGCTGTGCAGGACGCAGTCGCGAAGATCCGATCTGAGATGCAGGAGCTTCCTAAGGAAGATTCCTCCTTAGATCTGGAAAATTCAAAACCCACCCAATCTGCCCCGAGCAGGAAATTACGGTGGAAGACCAATGCAGATCTGCCAGAAGCAAAGGTGTCACTTCGTGCACTTCCTCGCACATACCGCAGGAACCGCCCCTCCTCAGGAAGGAGCCGGACCCATGCAGGTTGAGGCTACCGGAGATAGCGACGCCCCAGATCAGCAGGAGGCTGCCGGAGACAGCGAAGCACCGGATCAGCAAGAGGATGTCGGAGACAAAGAGGAATCAATCCTGGGCAACCTTAACCCAACCTCAGACGATGTTTCAACCATGAACACGGAAGAATACAACAAAAACTCTGAAGGAGTTGGAAGATGAGGAGGCAGCCGAAGCGGAATCCGCTCCGCCTAAGGAGGTCTTTGCGACCATAACTGGGCTGGAGCAGGACACTGACAAAGACGAAACTCCAACCGACGTCGGGTTCCTAGGACCGTCCACTTCAGAAACTCCGCCTACGCGTCCTCATCATCGCGTCGTGCCGGATTCCATAGAAGGACACGTTTCCGGGAGCCAGGAATACCTATCCGCGGAAGAACTCGTCGAGCAGGCAGGCTGGGGTGCTATCGCACACTTGGAAATCCTCAATAAGCCAATAACTCCGGACGATGCCGCAGATCCTGAAGCTCTAGAAGCGACAAGAAAGGAGATGCTAAGCACCGCCAAGGTAATTGCCAACACTGCGGCAGCAATGCTGGAGGAAAGGCAAGAAGCAGGCGAAGTAATGGAAAATTTCCTCAAGAGAGAACGCGAAGCCGCAACATGTTTGGCAGAGGCTAAGAAACTCCGAGCTCAATGGGAAACCATGATGGAGAGCGCTGATAAAGAGGCAGATAGGATCCGCCAGGAAGCAATACGTCCCCGAAAGATCAACTTCGCAACCTCCTCAAACCAGCAACCACTTGCCACTCCCAAAGACAATATGAAGAAGACCGCGGAAATCTTGGCGAACCAAGACGACGAAATCGACATTGCACACCTCCGCACGCTGGTAGCTTCAGGAATGAAGCAACAAAGCAAGGCAGATACTTCGAGCTGGTTGGAATCCAACCCGGAACACTGTGTGTCCACAACGCAGAAGGACGCCTCCGGAAGGCCTCACCGTGACGATGAATCGCGCACCGGATCATCAGAGTGCAGAAGGAGAACTAGTCACCTCCACCCCATGGGTACCCGCGTCCTCCCCCACCTCGCCGTCGTAGTCCTGTCGGAAACACTAGGCCCCATGGACCTGGTGGAATCAACATCCGCGACAACGTAGCACCTCAGAGGAACAAGAACATGGAGCGTACGCCGGAACCTCGTCGGAGCCGGAACAAAGAACGTGAACCCGAGCCCCGCAGAAGCCGGAACAGCGGAGGTGATCGCCACCATGGAGAAGGTAGCCACCGCAGCCGGAGTCAGCAAAGGGAAGGACGCGAAGAATCCGAAGGCGGAAGCAAGAGGTCCCACAGTCCCCCTCACAGATCTCCTTCACCGCCACCCAATGGCGGAGGTGGAGGCGGAGGCCGGAGATCCCGCTCCCGCTCAAAGTCCCCCCACAACGGCTCACGCGACGCAAGGGAACGCCTCAACGAGTACATATATGAGTACATTGGCCCAAAATGCTTTGGCAGGATGATCCGAGAGGAGCCTTATCCAAAGGGCTTGAACCTTAAGCTACCCGGAAATCTGAAGCACTATGATGGCAGTGAAAGGCCCGACACCTGGATCGAGGATTACTTCAATGCAGTAAGCTTCGCCGGCGGAAACCAGAGAATCGCCTGCCGCATGCTTCAGTTGTACCTTATTGGTCCAGCTCGTACCTGGCTCGGCAACCTCCCGGAGAACTCCATCTTTTGTTGGTTTGACATGAAGATCGCCTTCGAGAAGCACTTCAGGGGCACCTACAAGAGACCTGCCACAACGAGCGACCTGCAAGTGTGTATTCAGAAAAAAGGAGAAACATCACGAAACTTCCTCACACGATGGTTAGCAACTAGGAACGAGTGTGAGAACGTGGATAATCGCACAGCTATGCACGCCTTCATCGGTGGACTGCAAAGGGGAGGATTGCTCTGGTACAAGCTCACTTGCCTGATCAACAAAAACAAATTAACTTTGGACGACATGATCGGCATTGCAAGTACTCACTCCGTCGCTGATGACGACGTAGGAGGAGAACTGACCGCTACAGCCATACCCCTGCACCAGCAGAAGAAAAACCGCGATAACGGTGGTAGCAGCAGCAACAAGCGGAAGAACCCCTCCGACGATCAGAAGAGCGCTGGATCCAACATGGTAGCCATGGCATTCCAACGCGGAGGTCAAGGAGGCGGAAGAGGCCGCGGTCGAGGAGGCGGAGCCGGCAGGGGCCAGCAACGTGATGATGAGGTCACCATTGCCGGAACCCGTGCTCCCAAAAATTACGAGGAATACAGGGACATGCCATGTTTAGCCCACATTGATCCGGCTACTGGCAAATCCTCCCACACCAACAGCAACTGCAAGTGGGTCAATGATCTCAAGACTAACCCGGAAGCAGGATACAAGCGAGCCCGGAAGCACCGCCCACGCGGCAAAGGATGCAAGGGCAAGAATAAGGAAAAGGACGAGGACAGTTCCGAGGCGGTGGACGATGATGATGCTTCGCCGGATCCCAAAGAGACTCCCGCATCTAACAAATCCAACCCCTTCGTCAAAAAGAGTGCTGGCGCATACCACACCTTCCTCGGAACACCAATAGTCCGTGCCAATAAGTCAGCTCTCCGGATCCTGAACGCCACAGTTCCGGCTGTGCCGCAGTATGTCAGGTGGTCGGAAACTCCGTGTACGTTTGATAGGGCGGATCACCCCACCATCATTCCGAAGGAGTGCTACGCCTTGGTTGTAAGTCCCCGCATCAACGGGTATGATTTCTCCAAGTGCCTTACGGATGGCGGAGCCAGCTTGAACATTATGTACCTGGAGACTCTGGAGAAAATGCAGCTTACCAAGGAACAACTCAAGCACAGCACCACCGAGTTCCACGGGGTAGTTCCGGGTAAAAAAGCAAATTCTCTGGGCAGCATCAGCCTTCCCGTGGCCTTCGGCGATATTAATAACTTTCGCGAAGAGATGATCACGTTTGAGGTCGTGCCCTTCAAGAGCTCCTACCACGTCATCTTCGGCAGGCCCACCTACCACAAGTTCCACGCAAGGGCGTGCTATATCTACAATAAGCACAAGATTCCGGGTCCCAACGGTATGATCACCGTATCCGGAAATTACAAGAAAGCTCGAGACTGCGAAATAGGCGAAGCCGCCTTCGTAGAATCTGTGATATATGGAGAGGAGCTGCAAGGCTACAGAGCCGCGGTGGATCCAAAAGAGATGCATACCACCAAGAAGCAGGTCTCCGAACAGAAAACTTCGTTGAAGGCCACGGTAGACACCAAGAAGGTCGACCTCAAGGTAGGAGACAACTCCAAGCAGGTGTCAGTCGGAGCCAACATGGACCCCAAATAGGAAGACGCGCTCGTCGAGTTCCTCCGCGCTAACATGGATATCTTCGCATGGCAACCTTCTGACATGTCTGGACTACCAAGGGAACTCGCCGAGCACTACCTCAATACAAATCCGGGTGCAAAACCGGTGAAGCAAGCTATGCGACGCTTTTGAGACAAGAAGCGCCGCACCATAGGGATGGAATTAGCAAAGTTACTAGAGGCAGGTTTTGTAGTAGAAGTTATCCATACTGATTGGATCGCAAACCCCGTCCTTGTACCCAAAAAGAATTCTGAAATACTAAGAATGTGCATCGATTACTCCGGCTTGAATAAGCATTGCCCGAAGGATCCGTTTCCCTTGCCGCGCATTGACCAAGTCATTGATTCGACGACAGGGGTGGAAGTTCTGTGTTTTCTTGACGCATATTCCGGGTATCACCAGATCCAGATGAAGAAGTCCGACCAAAAGGCGACCTCGTTCATCACACCTTTTGGTACTAACTGCTATGTCACCATGCCTTTTGGTTTGACAAATGCAGGTGCCACCTACCAACGTACGATGCAGCGGTGCTTGAAGGACCAGATTGGCCGAAACGTACACGCTTACATCGACGACATCGCGGTCATGACTCGGAAAGGATCCGACTTGATCAACGACCTCACAGAAACCTTTGAGAATCTCCGACGGTACAAGATGATGTTGAATCCGCTGAAGTGCGTCTTTGGCGTGCCAGCCGGAAAACTCCATGGCTTCATCGTCTCTCACAGAGGCATTGAAGTAAACCCGGAAAAAATCAAGGTAATCCTGTGCATCAAAAGGCCAACTTGTCTCAAAGATGTGCAACGACTGACTGGTTGTGTTGCAGCAATTAGTAGGTTTGTTAGCCGTCTTGGCGAGAAGGCACTACCGTTATATAAGTTGCATAAGAAAACAGACAAATTCGTCTGGGATGATGCAACAGACACAACACTTCAGGAGTTGAAGGAAATACTCACTTCCCCACCTATTCTAGCAGCTCCGGAAGAGTCAGAGCCCATGCTCCTCTATCTGGCAGCTTCCAACAAGGTCGTCAGTCTCGTTATCGTGGTGGAGCGAAAGGAAGAATGTCATGAATATGGAGCCCAGAGGCTAGTCTATTATGTTAGCGAAGTTCTGACGGAATCCAAACAGAGATACCCTCACTTTCAGAAGCTATCCTACGGTGTGTTCCTAGGTAGCCGGAAGCTGAGCTACTACTTCCAAGAGCACCCCATGATGGTTGTGAGCAAAGCTCCGCTGTCAACGATTCTTCACAACGCTTGCGCAACAGGACGCATAGCAAAGTGGGGAATAGAATTGTCCGCCTTTGACATCAACTACAAAGCCAGAACTGCGGTCAAATCCAAGATTCTGGCGGATTTCGTCGCCGATTGGACAGAAGCTTCGGACACTGAACTTGAGCCGGAACCTGAAACATGGGTTATGCACTTCGACGGATCCAACAAACATCAAGGCTCGGGAGCCGGAGTCACCCTGAAGTCCCCCACCGGAGAAGAAATGCAGTACGTCCTGCAGATTCACTTCGAAGCTAGAAACAATATGGCGGAATATGAGGCTCTACTACACAGTCTGCGCATCGCTAAGTAAATTGGGATCAAACACATCATATGCTGTGGAGATTCCGACATGGTGGCACAACAAGTAGCCGGAACCTGGAACGCCAGAAACTCCATCATGGCGGCTTACAGAGACGAAGTCGACGAGATTGCCAAGTGCTTCTTCGGATATGAAGTCAAGTACGTCAGGAGAGATGATAACACAGCGGCATATATGCTGTCCAAGCTCGGATCCGGCAGGAAACCCATTCCTCCCGGAATTTTCCTTGAGAACCTACGGATACCCCCGGTGAAGGGAGCTAACCCGGAAAACCCAGATGTGGCGGTATCTCTGGCCAAGGAGGTGATGGTAATCACTCCGGCCTGGACCAAGCCTTTCCTGGATGACCTTTTGGACCGGACCAAGTTCCCGGAGGATGAAGTCCTCGCACGACAGATCATCAGACGAGCAAGATCCTACACAATAGTTGATGGACAGCTCTACAAACGAAGCGCAAACGGGGTATTTCTAAAATGCGTCTCAAATCAAGATGACATTGAAATCCTTAGAGAGATCCATGCTGGTGACTGCGGGCATCACGCCGCTCCCAGGTCCCTCGTTGCAAAAGCTTTTCGGCAAGGATTTTACTGGCTCACAGCTAAAGAAGATGCGGAGAAAATAGTGAAAACCTGCCGAGGCTGATGAGATCTGAGATCTAGGGGTTGGCCCGATCTCGCGATTTGACCCAAGGATCGAGGGGAAAAGGTGGGAGAGCGAGAGGAACGCGAAGAACACGAAGAACATCGGTACTCACGCACGCACACCAACCCGATACACCCGATACTTACCCCCGTGGCTCGATGGACCACGCCAATAGAATCACCCGGAAGAGGCACGTGGCAGAATTCCCGGTGAGAGATTGGTGTTGGAGAAAGGAGATTGGTGAGGGAGAGAGAGTGCCTTGCACTAGAATCTCAATCAACAATATCCAAATCAACAACAAGGATGGCCTTGATTACGAGAGGATGCTTGTCCAAGATGGATGCTAACCCTAGGGAGACTAAGCTCAAAGTTGGTTTAAGCTCAAATTATGTCTGAGGGGTAAGGGAGGGGTTCCAGGTCCTTATATAGGCATACATGGCCAGCAAGGCGAAAAGGTACATAACTTAGGCAGTTTGGTGGGGTCTTCTCGTCAGATCCGGTCGTGGGGCCGGTTAGACCGGGCCTGTGACCGGGCGGTCCGGTCCTGGGTCCGGTCGACCGGTCGCCAACCGGAAACTTCGCAGATTTCCGTCCGGTTGGTGTCCGGTACGAGCTCGAGGGAAATCCGGTTGGCGGCCGGTTGACCGGGTCTGGGACCGGGCGGCCCGGTTGTGCGTCCGGTCAGACCGGGTTCTGGACCGGCCGACGTCTTCTCTTCCTTCGAGCGCTTCGAGTGACGTCGGGTCTAGCTTCGTGTCCATCTTCATGACTTGAGGTTCTTCTCCTTCCCTTGACCATGGCTTGTCCTCCTCTCCGGTGTCTTGATGCGCCTTGTACCTAATGACACATAGCACATCGGCATGAGGTAGCATTCCATCCAAAGGGGTATCAAGATCAAGGGTGGTGAGGAGCGAGTTCACCTTATCGTGTAGCGCTTTAACTCGAGCCCGAGTCATCGGGGGGGACTAGTTGGTCTTGATGTAGTGTCGTCGGTGAGCGGGGCTACATCATCTCCCCCCCCTTGGGAAAGAGTCGTCCTCGACTCGTGGTCTTCCTCATCTCCATGATAGGGTGACAAGTCGGAGACATTGAACGTGTTGCTCACCAAGTACTTGGATGTCGGAATGTCGATGACGTAGGCGTTGTTGTTGATGCGTTTGAGGACCTTGAAGGGGCCATCTCCTCTTGGCTTGAGCTTTGAGTTGCGTTCATGAGGGAACCGTTCCTTCCGGAGGTGGATCCAAACGAGGTCTCCTTCTTGAAATATTCTTTCCTTCTTCTTGGCGTTGAGGCGGTTAGCTTGACGAAGCACATGTTCTTGTATGGCCGCTCTTGTTCTTCATGTAGTTTCTTCATGGCGGCGGTGCGCTTGTCGAAGTCCATGTTCGTCCTCTCATGGAGGGGAAGCGGTAGTATGTCGAGTGCCGTGGGAGGTTCGAAGCCGTAGACGACCATGAAGGGACTCCGTGATGTTGTCTTGTGCTTGGCTCGATTGTAGGCGAACTCCGCATGCGGAAGGCACTCTTCCCATGACTTCAAGTTTTTCTTCACGAGGATGCGTAGGAGAGTTGAAAGGCTTCGATTGACCACTTCCGTTTGTCCGTCCGTTTGCGGGTGGGAGGATGATGAGAATAAGAGCTTCACTCCAAACTTTGCCATGAGTGACTTCCATAGATAGCTCATGAACTTGACGTCTCGGTCCGACACAATGCTTGCCGGTACTCCGTGTAGGCGGACAATTTCCCTGAAAAACAATGAAGCAATGTGTGAAGCATCATCGGTCTTATGGCAAGGTATGAAGTGTGCCATCTTAGAGAACCTATCCACTACCACAAAGATTGAATCATGGCCATGTTTGGTGCGAGGCAACCCTAGTACAAAATCCATGCTAATATCGGTCCATGGTGCGTAAGGTATAGGCAATGGCATGTAAAGACCATAAGGATTGGAGGTAGACTTAGCTTGAAGGCATGTAGTGCAACGATTGCAAAGGCGCTCCACGTCTCGCTTCATCTTTGGCCAATAGTAATGAGTTGGTAACATCGCAAGTGTCTTGTCACGACCAAAATGTCCCATAAGGCCACCTCCATGTGACTCTTGCAAGAGTAACTTTTGAAGAGAAGACTCGGGAATGCAAATTTTGTTGGCTTTAAACAAGTAGCCTTTGTGCAAATAGAAGTCATCAAATCCTCGGTCAATGGAACACTTCCCAAAGATCGGAGCAAAGAAAGAATCGGAAGTATAGAGTTCTTTGATCTCTTCAAGTCCCAAGACATGAAAATCCAAGCGAGTAAGCAAAAGGGTGTTTTTGCGGGAAAGAGCATCCGCCACTACATTGTCCTTGCCCTTCTTGTATTTGATTACATACGGGAAGGACTCAATGAACTCAACCCATTTTGCATGGCGTTTGTTCAAATTGTGTTGGCTTTTCAAGTACTTCAAAGACTCATGGTCGGAATGAATGATAAACTCTTTTGGCCAAAGATAGTGTTGCCAAACTTCAAGAACACGAACCAAAGCATAGAGCTCCTTGTCATAAATAGGATAGTTGAGGCGTGCGCCATCCAACTTCTCACTATAATATGCCACGGGTTTTCCATCTTGCATAAGAACGCCACCAATACCAAGTCCACTCGCATCACACTCAATCTCAAAAGTTTTTGCAAAGTTTGGAAGAACAAGAAGGGGAGCTTCGGTAAGGCGTTTCTTCAACTCATCAAAAGCATTTTGTTGGGCCTTGCCCCACACAAACGAGGAACATTTTTTTTGGTAAGCTCGTTCAAAGGGCAAGCAATGGTGGTAAAATCTTTCACAAAGCGCGGTGAGAAACCAGGCAAGTCCATGAAAACTTCGGACTTGACCAACATTTGTAGGAGTAGGCCAATTGTGTATGGCCTCTACCTTGGAAGAATCAACTTCAATCCCATTAGCGGAAACCACAAATCCAAGAAAAACCAATTTGTTTTGAGCAAAGGTACACTTGGGGAGGTTTGGTAAAGCTTCTCATGACGCAAGATGCATAAGACTTCTCTCACATGTTGCACATGGTCCTCGAGATGTTTGCTATAAATGAGAATGTCATCGAAATAGACAACCACACTCTTGCCAATGAGAGGACGCAAGATGTGATTCATGAGGCGCACGAAAGTTGATGGAGCATTGGAAAGACCAAATGGCATAACAAGCCATTCATATAGACCGAGTTTGGCCTTGAATGCCGTTTTCCATTCATCACCAATGGCCATGCGGATTTGGTGGTAGCCACTAAGCAAATCGACTTTAGAGAAAATGGTGGCACCACTAAGCTCATCAAGCATATCATCTAAACGCGGAATGGGATGGCGATAACGAATGGTAATGGCATTGATGGGGCGGCAATCCATACACATTCTTTGCGTCTCATCCGGTTTAGGCACAAGAATCACGGGAACCGCACAAGGGCTAAGGCTTTCGCGAACGTACCCTTTAGCGAGGAGATCTTGTATTTGGCGTTGAATCTCCTTTGTGTCTTCGGGGTTGGTGCGGTAGGCGGCACGGTTTGGTAGCGGAGCGCCGGGTATGAGGTCGATGCGGTGCTCTATGCCCCGAAGCGGTGGAAGTCCATGAGGAAGCTCGTCGGGAAAAACATCTTGGAACTCCTTCAAAAGAGACAACAAAGGCGAAGGAATTGTGGATAAGTCGTTAGTCTCCGATGACGGTCCCTTGCAAATGAGGACGTAGTGCAATATGGTGGATGGGTTTGCTTGAACTTCTCTCCACTCGCTTTCGGTGGCTAGGAGGACGCTCTTTCGCTCACTCATGTATGGCTTGTGGCGCTCACTCTCCATTTGGTGGGTCGCTCCCTCACCTCTCAACTCACTATGGTGGTGTTATCACCAGAATTTGACCGGATCAGAGGTGGGCCGCGATTGGAGATGGGCTTGAAGAATATACATAGAAGGAATACATGAATCGGCCTTGTATACCAAGTTTGGGATAGTTTGCCCGTGTATCTGTAACATAGTAGGATACGTGTCGTTTAGAAGTTAGAGTTTAACCCGTGCACGGTTAGGTGCACGCCTGAATTAGAAAGTCCCCCGGACTATAAATATGTATCTAGGGTTTATGAAATAAACAACAATCAACGTTCACCACAAACCAATCTCGGCGCATCGCCAACTCCCCGTCTCGAGGGTTTCTTCCGGTAAGCACCATGTTGCCTAGATCGCATCTTGCGATCTAGGCAAGCACACGTTTATTCGTTTTCCATGCGTTGCTCGTGTCGAAGCCTTTTTGATGGCGAGCAACGTAGTTATCATAGATGTTTTAGGGTTAGCATTGTTCTTCGTATCATATACTATCGTCGTGCGACCCTTAGGCATCTAGCCGCCCTTACACCTATCTTGGGTGTAAGGCGGCACCCCGCTTGATCATTATCTAGTAGATCCGATCCGTTATGATTGCTCCTTGTTCTTCAAGGATTAGTTTAATATCTGCATCGTTAGGCCTTACAAACGGGTTGAAGGATCCAGTGGCGCGTAGGGTGTAGTTTGCTAGCCCTAGACAGGATGTTCCGAGGATCAACTTCGTGTTGGTTTTTAGGCCTTGTCTAGGGTCGGTTTACGATCACCGTGCGTGGCCGCGAGGCTCAATCACGAGTAGGATGTTCCGATTATGCGGTGAAAACCCCAAATCGTAGTAGGTCGCTTTAGCTTTATCTTGATCAAGCGGGACCACCATCTGATCGTACACCTCGTACGCATCATGGGTGGATCGGCTCTTTGAGCCGATTCACAGGATAACCTGAGAGCCGATCGAGGCTCGTATTTAACGTTTACGTGTATGCCATGCAGAAACTAAGCGAGGCATCATCCAACACCTTCCCGACCAGGTATAGGTCGGTGGCACGCCTTGCATCGAGCATCGGACGTGCGTGCCGAAGGCTTTGCGGGCCGTCGCTCGGAGGGACCAGGGCCAGCCGCAGACCCGGGAGATTCCCGGCTCTACGGTGTTGCCCGTCGCCGCCCGCCGGTGGGTTTCGACCGCAACACATTTCGGCACGCCCGGTTGGACAATCTTCGACATCAACCGCATCGCCATCTACATCCGAGATGGCGGAAGGCACTCCGGCCAAGTACGAGGATCCGACCGAAGAGCTCAAAAAGAAGCATGACGAGATCAAGGCGGTCCTCGAAGCCGACCTCATCGGCTCTTTTCACGAACCCGCTCACATGGCATCGGGTAGAAAGGGTTCTCACCGAAGGCGCGCTCGATGGAGTGGACCTCGTCCGCCCCGTCGAAGAACGCACCGAGTCGCTGCGTCGGAGATCAACTTCATGGTGGCTCATTCGCTGCACCGCCACTCGAGAGCTCGGTGAACACTCCGGAGCGTGTCGCTCCGCGCGTGATCCAGGAAATCATGAGCCATCGGTATTCTCCGTCGGGACCGGCTCCGGGGACTTACCGAGGAGAGATGCCACTCCGGTCCCGTTCACCGCCGCCGTTCGCGTTGGCAGCATCAGAAGTGCCGAATTCATCGGCATACGTCATCTACAAGATCGGTGGTGACCCTAGTGACTACCAATTCTTGCATGAGGCGCCTAAGGAGATCCCGCACGGATACACGTGCGCATACGTGCTGGACTGCAGTAGCTGGGTGTAACGGCCCCGGGTAGTACCCCTAATAGATCTGCTTGTTCTTTTTGTTTCGTTCATCATCATGGCATATGCATCATACCATCCATGTTTTTACAAAATAAAATTATTTTGTAAACTCTAACTATTTTGTTTTCTTCCTCTCATAAGGTTTATTTATTAAACCCCTTGTCCTCTCTTTTAATAAACCCTAACCCAAAACTATCATACAATAAAACTATTTTTGTTTCGTTTATCTCCACCTCTTCATTCAAACTCTAAATTTATTTGAACTGTTTTTAAATCTTTTTGCAAAATAGTTTGGAAGAGAAAAGGGAAAAGGATTTTAAAAATAAAAACCCCTCTCTCCCCCTGGGCCTCCCTTTTTCATCTCTGGCCCGTCCCCTTTCTCTTCTTCTGCTGCACCAGCCTGAGTTGGCCCAGTCCACCGGCCCATACCCCTTCGTATCGGCCTCTCTCTTTTCCCCTTTCTTCCTCGATAGCGACATGAGCACGAGAGGAGCGTGCTCCTCCTTTTTCCCTGGCGGACGTCATCCTCCACCACCATAGCGCCAACCACTCCCCTCCCCTTTTAATCTCCATCCGAGGCAGGAAAACCCTAGCCCTCTGGCCGCCGCCACTCTCTCCTTTCACCACCACCTTCCTTTTTCGTTTCTCTGTAAGCAAACGAAGAAACACCACCGCCACCTCGTCGCCATGGCCCCGGCGCTACAGACCTCCCCCCGTCAATCCGAGACCACCACCAGAACCGCCTTGCTCTCCTCTTCCTCCACACTCAAGGAATCGAGCCGGGGCTCTCCCAATCAACGGGAAAATCGCCGATTCCGTGCTCATGCTGCCGGCGTATTTCTCAAATTCCGGCCGCCCTCGTCCTCCTCCGGCCAAACCAAGCCCACCTCCGCACTCCTGGTAACATGGCGCATATCCTGGACCCCTCCTTTTTCCCCTTCCTTCCGGGTTCACTCTGCTGGCGTTGACCGACGTTTTTCCCCGCAGGTGCCGCCGTCGGCGATACTCCGGCGAGCCCCTGGACTCCGTACCGCCTCCATCACCTTCCCCGTGTCGAGCCGCACCCCTGACGCCATCTCGCCCTTCTTGGTTCGCCCGGAATCTGCAGATCCGTGTTTGTTCTGTGAGTTCAGCCATGGCTTCCAGTTCTGAGCTTCGCCTCCCGTGGTTCAAGTCGATACGGGCCCTTTCCTTGACACGATCAGACCAACAGCCCAGTGGTAAACACCTTGCCTGCTTACCCATCAGATCTTGTGTTCAAATCCAATTACAGGCGATTAAGCCATCCTTTTTGGATTTCATGTTTGTTGAATCAGATCTGGGAGCGTGATGGGCCTCGGCCAGATCCGTCCAGCACAGCCCAGCAAACCAGGCCGTCAGCGCAGGCGAAGTTTCGGCCCAGAACCGCGCAGGTCTGGTCCAGTTCGAACTCTGCCAAACCCTTCCCTTTTGTTTTTGCAGAAAATATATATATCTTGCAAAATTCATATCTCTCAAACCGTTTGTCGGAATGCAAAGTATTTTATATGAAAATTGCTCAGAAAAATGTGCTGAACATGAATATGCCATCAATACATCTGTTAGCATCTCGCATCATGATGCGTCGTGATAGTTTTGCATGTTCACCTAACATATATGCGGAGTATTTTGGATACCGACTACGGTTTTCCCTGCTCCGTTTAACTTTGAAGTAGCGCACCCCTGCCATGATATGCCATGCTAATCAACACTTTACTTGGCCGATAGAAATGCAACTTCAACCTTAATTGTTTGTTCGGGGTTCTGACTCCGATTAATTGGATAAGTAGCATCGCATCATATTTGCCATGTCATGCATGCCTGCATTTTGCTCATGCCGGTTCTTTATCCGTACTAGTAAGACTTGCATACATTGTTTGTTCCAGCATTTGCTTCTTCCCGGATAGGATCGCGAAGTGATGTGGTGAGATACGACAAGTTCTCCGGATGTCCCTCGGCAAGCTTTAATAGGCAAGCATTTCCCTTATACTCCTGCCCCTGCAGAAGTCGCTCACCTATTTTATTTTGCCTTCTCCCTCTTGCTATCCTTAAGTTGCGTTCTTGTCACGTGTCCCTTTCCACTTGTTACCTCAAGCAGCCCATATTACCACCACCACCTCCTACAGCTATTGTTTGGTTATCGGGTCTGCCTTGCGAGTCGTAGTGCATGCTAGTGTTGTTATATATCGTTACCGTTATTGTTATCTTATCGGGTTATATGCTTGGGAAGAATCATGGTTACTTTAGTTGTTGATATTTTTTTAGCGGAGGCATCGGTGGGTCAGTCGATCGTTTTGTGACGGCTCACTTGTGTTTCCTAAATATCTTAGGACCCCGAGTTCCAGTTATCCGTTCCGAGATCGAGCGCTCTAACCACACGTGGGTATGCTTACCGGGTCTCCCTCGACCACTGCTCGGAATATACAACTTTGTCCGAGTGGCTACAATTAGTTTGAATGTTTTGTTTCTCCCGGCGTGCAAGCTTGTCTCTTTGTGGTCGGATGATATGATGTTATTTTTGGGGCCTTGTACCCCGTTGTCTCTTGCACGTTCGTAGGTTGCGGTGCCACTGCGAAGTGGTCATCCCGTCGAGCACTCGTCCACCTAGCACGTGATCGCAATAGCTGAGTCCGCTCGAGCACGCACTGGGACTACGATACGGGTTTAACTTAGTTAGGTGGCTTCCCGGACATTGTTGTAGTGAAGGAGAGTGCGAGTCGTGATATCCACCTGTCGTAAGTGGGTTGAGCGTGCGTGTGGGCATATTTGGGCACCCTCGCAGGGTTACAATCTTATCGATAAGCCGTGTCCGCGGTTATGGACGACTTGGAGCCGTATGACTCGACCATAGACAACTTACACCTGTTGTTCATTAATAATAACTTGCGTAGTAAGTTAGCACAACTTCAATAATAAATGGTTAAAATTTGACAACCGTGTGAGTGCCTTGGTGAGTACCTCTTTGCGAAGGGGAACGCATCGGCAGGGTTATGTTTGCGGAGTATAGAACCGTTAGTTGTGCGCTCTCTCACCTTCTCTGATTAGACGAATGTTGTAGAGTGTCTCTATAGGTTTTTAGTGCTTGCATGCTACGCCGCTTAACCCCACCATATTGCCTATGACGTTCCTCTTGCGTCCTCTAAGTCCCCTGCGTGCCTCAAGTACAAAGGACGACCGGTTGACGAATGCTTATACGTCTTGAAGTCTTGTTAAGTACGAACCCGTACTTATTGTCGCTTCTACGGGATATAACCGGGCAGGTATGAAGATATGTTTGATGAAGACGACGTTAGCAAGGTTACCCTTCCGCTTGGCTCGGGCAGGGTTATGGACGCCATCTGGTTATCTTCGTGACTCTTAGTCCAATTTGTATCTTGTCCGTACTCGGACGTATTTGATCTTCTCGTATGATTTGGATCTTTGTATTGTATATTTGTATTTTGACTCGTTGGAGTCGTTGTTGTAATACATGTATCTTGTGGGCTCTATTGTAAATCTGTTGTAATGTTACTACTCGTGTTAATTCCTCTGGCATCACGTGTGTGATTCGTCGCGCACGTCGTGTCGGAGGGCGTCTCTGGATCGATATCGTGCAGATTTCGGCGGGATCGCTGGAATCCTCAAGGTACCGGTTCCGGGGCGTCACAAGTTGGTATCAGAGCCTCAGGTTGACGGTACCCCACTAGTCCAGCCTGTAGGATAACCTTGCCAACGGTCGTTAAGTTTAGTGTGTCAAAACTATTTTCTAAAATTCGTTGGATAGATCTGATTAGCTCTGAATTTCCTCCTTACCTCTATTCTTTCTCTTCTCACCTTTGCGAGTTTTGAATATTCTCTTATCTGCTTCTCTGAGTTTTAGGTCTCTACGCGGGTTCGACGATCTTTTCCTTTATCCTAATAGGTCCGATATTCGGAGGTTCCACCAGAAGCACTTCATAATCAACGACGGAGCAACTACTCTTGTTAGTGGTGTCGACCAATCAGCATGGAGCAAGAATTCTTGTTAGTGGTGTTGAGGAGATCGACACGTCGCCTGAAGACCCGATAGATCACCTCTCTCCCCCGTACCTTGAGGTGGGATCTCGGGGCGCGATCCCTTGTTAGTGGTGTCGATTGTAACGGCCCCGGGTAGTACCCCTAATAGATCTGCTTGTTCTTTTTGTTTCGTTCATCATCATGGCATATGCATCATACCATCCATGTTTTTACAAAATAAAATTATTTTGTAAACTCTAACTATTTTGTTTTCTTCCTCTCATAAGGTTTATTTATTAAACCCCTTGTCCTCTCTTTTAATAAACCCTAACCCAAAACTATCATACAATAAAACTATTTTTGTTTCGTTTATCTCCACCTCTTCATTCAAACTCTAAATTTATTTGAACTGTTTTTAAATCTTTTTGCAAAATAGTTTGGAAGAGAAAAGGGAAAAGGATTTTAAAAATAAAAACCCCTCTCTCCCCCCTGGGCCTCCCTTTTTCATCTCTGGCCCGTCCCCTTTCTCTTCTTCTGCTGCACCAGCCTGAGTTGGCCCAGTCCACCGGCCCATACCCCTTCGTATCGGCCTCTCTCTTTTCCCCTTTCTTCCTCGATAGCGACATGAGCACGAGAGGAGCGTGCTCCTCCTTTTTCCCTGGCGGACGTCATCCTCCACCACCATAGCGCCAACCACTCCCCTCCCCTTTTAATCTCCATCCGAGGCAGGAAAACCCTAGCCCTCTTCCCTCTGGCCGCCGCCACTCTCTCCTTTCACCACCACCTTCCTTTTTCGTTTCTCTGTAAGCAAACGAAGAAACACCACCGCCACCTCGTCGCCATGGCCCTGGCGCTACAGACCTCCCCCCGTCAATCCGAGACCACCACCAGAACCGCCTTGCTCTCCTCTTCCTCCACACCCAAGGAATCGAGCCGGGGCTCTCCCAATCAACGGGAAAATCGCCGATTCCGTGCTCATGCTGCCGGCGTATTTCTCAAATTCCGGCCGCCCTCGTCCTCCTCCGGCCAAACCAAGCCCACCTCCGCACTCCTGGTAACATGGCGCATATCCTGGACCCCTCCTTTTTCCCCTTCCTTCCGGGTTCACTCTGCTGGCGTTGACCGACGTTTTTCCCCGCAGGTGCCGCCGTCGGCGATACTCCGGCGAGCCCCTGGACTCCGTACCGCCTCCATCACCTTCCCCGTGTCGAGCCGCACCCCTGACGCCATCTCGCCCTTCTTGGTTCGCCCGGAATCTGCAGATCCGTGTTTGTTCTGTGAGTTCAGCCATGGCTTCCAGTTCTGAGCTTCGCCTCCCGTGGTTCAAGTCGATACGGGCCCTTTCCTTGACACGATCAGACCAACAGCCCAGTGGTAAACACCTTGCCTGCTTACCCATCAGATCTTGTGTTCAAATCCAATTACAGGCGATTAAGCCATCCTTTTTGGATTTCATGTTTGTTGAATCAGATCTGGGAGCGTGATGGGCCTCGGCCAGATCCGTCCAGCACAGCCCAGCAAACCAGGCCGTCAGCGCAGGCGAGGTTTCGGCCCAGAACCGCGCAGGTCTGGTCCAGTTCGAACTCTGCCAAACCCTTCCCTTTTGTTTTTGCAGAAAATATATATATATCTTGCAAAATTCATATCTCTCAAACCGTTTGTCGGAATGCAAAGTATTTTATATGAAAATTTCTCAGAAAAATGTGCTGAACATGAATATGCCATCAATACATCTGTTAGCATCTCGCATCATGATGCGTCGTGATAGTTTTGTATGTTCGCCTAACATATATGCGGAGTATTTTGGATACCGACTACGGTTTTCCCTACTCCGTTTAACTTTGAAGTAGCGCACCCCTGCCATGATATGCCATGCTAATCAACACTTTACTTGGCCGATAGAAATGCAACTTCAACCTTAATTGTTTGTCCGGGGTTCTGACTCCGATTAATTGGATAAGTAGCATCGCATCATATTTGCCATGTCATGCATGCCTGCATCTTGCTCATGCCGGTTATTTATCCGTAGTAGTAAGACTTGCATACATTGTTTGTTCCAACATTTGCTTCTTCCCGGATAGGATCGCGAAGTGATGTGGTGAGATACGACAAGTTCTCCGGATGTCCCTCGGCAAGCTTTAACAGGCAAGCATTTCCCTTATACTCCTGCCCCTGCAGAAGTCGCTCACCTATTTTATTTTGCCTTCTCCCTCTTGCTATCCTTAAGTTGCGTTCTTGTCACGTGTCCCTTTCCACTTGTTACCTCAAGCGGCCCATATTACCACCACCACCTCCTACTGCCTATTGTTTGGTTATCGGGTCTGCCTTGCGAGTCGTAGTGCATGCTAGTGTTGTTATATATCGTTACCGTTATTGTTATCTTATCGGGTTATATGCTGGGAAGAATCATGGTTACTTTAGTTGTTGATATTTTTTTTAGCGGAGGCATCGGTGGGTCAGCTGATCGTTTTGTGACGGCTCACTTGTGTTTCCTAAATATCTTAGGACCCCGAGTTCCTGTTATCTGTTCCGAGATCGAGCGCTCTAACCACACGTGGGTATGCTTACCGGGTCTCCCTCGACCACCGCTCGAATATACAACTTTGTCCAAGTGGCTACAATTAGTTTGAATGTTTTGTTTCTCCCGGGCGTGCAAGCTTGTCTCTTTGTGGTCGGATGATATGATGTTATTTTTGGGGCCTTGTACCCCGTTGTCTCTTGCACGTTCGTAGGTTGCGGTGCCACCGCGAAGTGGTCATCCCGCCGGGCACCGTCCACCTAGCACGCAGTCGCAATAGCCGAGTCCGCTCGGAGCACGTGCGGACTCTGATACGGGTTTAACTTAGTTAGGTGGCTTCCTGGACATTGTTGTAGTGAAGGAGAGTGCGAGTCGTGATATCCACCTGTCGTAAGTGGGTTGAGCGTGCGTGTGGGCATATTTGGGCACCCCTGCAGGGTTACAATCTTATCGATAAGCCGTGTCCGCGGTTATGGACGACTTGGAGCTGTATGACTCGACCATAGACAACTTACACCTGTTGTTCATTAATAATAACTTGCGTAGTAAGTTAGCACAACTTCAATAATAAATGGTTAAAATTTGACAACTGTGTGAGTGCCTTGGTGAGTACCTCTTTGCGAAGGGGGAACGCATCGGCAGGGTTATGTTTGCAGAGTATAGAACTGTTAGTTGTGCGCTCTCTCACCTTCTCTGATTAGACGAATGTTGTAGAGTGTCTCTATAGGTTTTTAGTGCTTGCGCGCTGCCGCTTAACCCCACCATATTGCCTATGACGTTCCTCTTGCGTCCTCTAAGTCCCATGCGTGCCTCAAGTACAAAGGACGATCGGTTGACGAATGCTTATACGTCTTGAAGTCTTGTTAAGTACGAACCCGTACTTATTGTCGCTTCTACGGGATATAACCGGGCAGGTATGAAGATATGTTTGATGAAGACGACGTTAGCAAGGTTACCCTTCCGGCTTGGCCTGGGCAGGGTTATGGACGCCACTGGTTATCTTCAGGACTCTTAGTCCAATTTGTATCTTGTCCGTACTCGGACGTATTTGATCTTCTGTATGATTTGGATCTTTGTATTGTATATTTGTATTTTGACTCGTTGGAGTCGTTGTTGTAATACATGTATCTTGTGGGCTCTATTGTAAATCTGTTGTAATGTTACTACTCGTGTTAATTCCTCTGGCATCACGTGTGTGATTCGTCGCGCACGTCGTGCCGGAGGGCGTCTCCGGATCGATATCGTGCGGATTTCGGCGGGATCGCTGGAATCCTCAAGGTACCGGTTCCGGGGCGTCACAAGTTGGTATCAGAGCCTCAGGTTGACGGTACCCCTCTAGTCCAGCCTGTAGGATAACCTTGCCAACGGTCGTTAAGTTTAGTGTGTCAAAACTATTTTCTAAAATTCGTTGGATAGATCTGATTAGCTCTGAATTTTCTCCTTGCCTCTATTCTTTCTCTTCTCACCTTTGCGAGTTTTGAATATTCTCTTATCTGCTTCTCTGAGTTTTAGGTCTCTACGCGGGTTCGACGATCTTTTCCTTTATCCTAATAGGTCCGATATTCGGAGGTTCCACCAGAAGCACTTCATAATCAACAGCGGAGCAACTACTCTTGTTAGTGGTGTCGACCAATCAGCATGGAGCAAGAATTCTTGTTAGTGGTGTTGAGGAGATCGACACGTCGCCTGAAGACCCGATAGATCACCTCTCTCCCCCGTACCTTGAGGTTGGATCTCGGGGCGCGATCCCTTGTTAGTGGTGTCGATTGTAACGGCCCCGGGTAGTACCCCTAATAGATCTGCTTGTTCTTTTTGTTTCGTTCATCATCATGGCATATGCATCATACCATCCATGTTTTTACAAAATAAAATTATTTTGTAAACTCTAACTATTTTGTTTTCTTCCTCTCATAAGGTTTACTAGGACAATGCCCGCGCGTTGCGGCGGAAGAACTAAATATATTAACTTCAAAATAGGAAATGGAAAATTGCTCTAGCAACATGGCTGGATAAAATAATTTTTTACCTTTCTTCATAAATAATGGAGTTCATAAGATGATGCAGAAGAAGAACAAAGAATTCATACACACCAGGTGGTCGATCGTCAACGTCCCGGAGTGCTAGGCCATAAGAGGGAACCACCAGGCGGAGGTCTAGTCTCGATCGAGTACGAACTCACGATGACGTGTGATTCATGGCCGTGTTAACATGATTCAATGGAGAAGTAGACGAACCATTTTGATGATGGCCACGTCCAGGCAACGGACGGATCTTCACCGAAGCGCTTTTTCCTACCTCCATGGGCCATCGCCGTTGATTCCTAGGGCCAGCACCACCGTGCCCACTTGGCTACTTGCCGTATCGGCCATTGTATCATGTTTGGAGGTGGCTACGAGAGCTTTCTATTCATCATAGCTTAGATCGGTGTTGTTATCGATGGATGTTGTGGCGATGGTTCGAAAATCAACTCGATGGCACGTCCGAGTCACACGAGGTCGTCCTGAAGCCGGGTCCAATAACACACCGAGATTGCCGCGCCGCGTGAGCGCGGAAGCCCAAGCGGACCCGGATAGGAGCGGACAACGTGGCCAAGGAGGCCACCGCGGAGGTTGTACGTCTTCCATCACAAGGTCGAGGTTGTTCGCCGCTCCTTGTATCTTGCTCGTCGCTCAGGATAACAAAGTTGAAATACTATTTGTTTCTTTTCTACAATTGCCAATGTTCGTGAGGATTGACTTAATCAGATTTTTTTTTTAGAGTGGACTGACTTCCTAACCCCATTGCTAGTCCTATTTTTTTAATATACCTATATTTTTGGGTTTTTTATAAATATTTTTTCTCCTTTTTTAGAAGGATGATGCAAGTTTGTTTAATTTGGGATACATGCGAGACACTATTGTTTAGTACATACATACATTTACGTTTATATATATGCAAAATCCTTTAAATTTATTTTATTTTAATTAGTAAAATCCTTTTCTAGAAGGGTGGTAGTATAATTTAATTTTAATTAGTATTCAACATCGTTATTTCTTCGTTGCCCCAGACCGGACCACGTTGTCGTCCACGACCTCGTGTCTCTTTCTTTCCTCACTCGTCCTCTCCGGTTGTCCCATCCCTCCGGACCGCACCAATTGAAGAGAATCGGCCACAAACTCACAAAAATCGGCTCCAAGGTCTAGGCTAGGCATGTCGTGGATGGGCGGAAGGCCGGTGCGGGCGTTGACCAGCCGGTGGCCGCAGCGAGCGACGCCCTGCGGACAAGAGAGACGGCGGTGACGCCCGCTCTAGAGCTCGCGGCCGTCCCTCACAAACTCACGCCGTCGAGTTGCCCTCTCCGCTTGTCCCGCGTCCAGCGGATCTCCCGAACTCCCCGCTTGCTCGGCAGCAGCAGGCTGTGCCGTCGACCGACACCTCGCGTCTCCGCTTTCCCCTTCCATCAATTGCCCGTCCGTCCCTCCTTTGATCGGCCACGCCGCTACCCGGACAATTCTCTCTCATTTACCGACGGAAGTTAATTTGTCCCCGATCATATCTTATTGAGCGGCTTGTTAATTCCGGGAGTATTGACGTATATAAATCAGCAAAATTCGTTATAACATAGCGAGGTGGGACTATCGAGCACAAAGTATTAGGCATGTCGGATGGGATTTACAGACTTTTTAGGGGTATGGCCCATACGCATCAAGATTGCTATGGCCTGAGCTAGATCGGGGATAGTTCGCGACGGACACCCGACGAAGCGAGCGGTTGTTGGTTGAGAAGAAAACGATTGAACCGGTACGGTGGCACGGTGCATTATATGTTATTTGGTGGGAGGGCAGAACGGTCCACAAAAAAACGTTGACGAAATTTTTTGGCAGAAACCTTAGCTCCTTTATTATTAGGTATAGATATAGATTTATTAAACCCCCTTGTCCTCTCTTTTAATAAACCCTAACCCAAAACTATCATACAATAAAACTATTTTTGTTTCGTTTATCTCCACCTCTTCATTCAAACTCTAAATTTATTTGAACTGTTTTTAAATCTTTTGCAAAATAGTTTGGAAGAGAAAAGGGAAAAGGATTTTAAAAATAAAAACCCCTCTCTCCCCCTGGGCCTCCCTTTTTCATCTCTGGCCCGTCCCCTTTCTCTTCTTCTGCTGCACCAGCCTGAGTTGGCCCAGTCCACCGGCCCATACCCCTTCGTATCGGCCTCTCTCTTTTCCCCTTTCTTCCTCGATAGCGACATGAGCACGAGAGGAGCCTCTCTCTTTTCCCCTTTCTTCCTCGATAGCGACATGAGCACGAGAGGAGCGTGCTCCTCCTTTTTCCCTGGCGGACGTCATCCTCCACCACCATAGCGCCAACCACCCCCTCCCCTTTTAATCTCCATCCGAGGCAGGAAAACCCTAGCCCTCTTCCCTCTGGCCGCCGCCACTCTCTCCTTTCACCACCACCTTCCTTTTTCGTTTCTCTGTAAGCAAACGAAGAAACACCACCGCCACCTCGTCGCCATGGCCCCGGCGCTACAGACCTCCCCCCGTCAATCCGAGACCACCACCAGAACCGCCTTGCTCTCCTCTTCCTCCACACCCAAGGAATCGAGCCGGGGCTCTCCCAATCAACGGGAAAATCGCCGATTCCGTGCTCACGCTGCCGGCGTATTTCTCAAATTCCGGCCGCCCTCGTCCTCCTCCGGCCAAACCAAGCCCACCTCCGCACTCCTGGTAACATGGCGCATATCCTGGACCCCTCCTTTTTCCCCTTCCTTCCGGGTTCACTCTGCTGGCGTTGACCGACGTTTTTCCCCGCAGGTGCCGCCGTCGGCGATACTCCGGCGAGCCCCTGGACTCCGTACCGCCTCCATCACCTTCCCCGTGTCGAGCCGCACCCCTGACGCCATCTCGCCCTTCTTGGTTCGCCCGGAATCTGCAGATCCGTGTTTGTTCTGTGAGTTCAGCCATGGCTTCCAGTTCTGAGCTTCGCCTCCCGTGGTTCAAGTCGATACGGGCCCTTTCCTTGACACGATCAGACCAACAGCCCAGTGGTAAACACCTTGCCTGCTTACCCATCAGATCTTGTGTTCAAATCCAATTACAGGCGATTAAGCCATCCTTTTTGGATTTCATGTTTGTTGAATCAGATCTGGGAGCGTGATGGGCCTCGGCCAGATCCGTCCAGCACAGCCCAGCAAACCAGGCCGTCAGCGCAGGCGAGGTTTCGGCCCAGAACCGCGCAGGTCTGGTCCAGTTCGAACTCTGCCAAACCCTTCCCTTTTGTTTTTGCAGAAAATATATATATATCTTGCAAAATTCATATCTCTCAAACCGTTTGTCGGAATGCAAAGTATTTTATATGAAAATTGCTCACAAAAATGTGCTGAACATGAATATGCCATCAATACATCTGTTAGCATCTCGCATCATGATGCGTCGTGATAGTTTTGTATGTTCACCTAACATATATGCGGAGTATTTTGGATACCGACTATGGTTTTCCCGCTTCGTTTAATTTTGAAGTAGCTCACCCCTGCCATGTTATGCCATGCTAATCAACACTTTACTTGGCCGATAGAAATGCAACTTCAACCTTAATTGTTTGTCCGGGGTTCTGACTCCGATTAATTGGATAAGTAGCATCGCATCATATTTGCCATGTCATGCATGCCTGCATTTTGCTCATGCCGGTTCTTTATCCGTAGTAGTAAGACTTGCATACATTGTTTGTTCCAGCATTTGCTTCTTCCCGGATAGGATCGCGAAGTGATGTGGTGAGATACGACAAGTTCTCCGGATGTCCCTCGGCAAGCTTTAACAGGCAAGCATTTCCCTTATACTACTGCCCCTGCAGAAGTCGCTCACCTATTTTATTTTGCCTTCTCCCTCTTGCTATCCTTAAGTTGCGTTCTTGTCACGTGTCCCTTTCCACTTGTTACCTCAAGCAGCCCATATTACCACCACCACCTCCTACAGCTATTGTTTGGTTATCGGGTCTGCCTTGCGAGTCGTAGTGCATGCTAGTGTTGTTATATATCGTTACCGTTATTGTTATCTTATCGGGTTATATGCTGGGAAGAATCATGGTTACTTTAGTTGTTGATATTTTTTTTAGCGGAGGCATCGGTGGGTCAGCTGATCGTTTTGTGACGGCTGACTTGTGTTTCCTAAATATCTTAGGACCCCGAGTTCCTGTTATCTGTTCCGAGACTGAGCGCTCTAACCACACGTGGGTATGCTTACCGGGTCTCCCCTCGACCACTGCCGGAATATACAACTTTGTCCAGTGGCTACAATTAGTTTGAATGTTTTGTTTCTCCCGGGCGTGCAAGCTTGTCTCTTTGTGGTCAGATGATATGATGTTATTTTTGGGGCCTTGTACCCCGTTGTCTCTTGCACGTTCGTAGGTTGCGGTGCCACTGCGAAGTGGTCATCCCGCTGGGCACTGTCCACCTAGCACGCAGTCGCAATAGCTGAGTCCGCTTCGGAGCACGGCCGGACTCTGATACGGGTTTAACTTAGTTAGGTGGCTTCCTGGACATTGTTGTAGTGAAGGAGAGTGCGAGTCGTGATATCCACCTGTCGTAAGTGGGTTGAGCGTGCGTGTGGGCACATTTGGGCACCCCTGCAGGGTTACAATCTTATCGATAAGCCGTGTCCGCGGTTATGGACGACTTGGAGCTGTATGACTCGACCATAGACAACTTACACTCGTTGTTCATTAATAATAACTTGCGTAGTAAGTTAGCACAACTTCAATAATAAATGGTTAAAATTTGACAATCGTGTGAGTGCCTTGGTGAGTACCTCTTTGCGAAGGGGGAACGCATCGGCAGGGTTATGTTTGCAGAGTATGGAACTGTTAGTTGTGCGCTCTCTCACCTTCTCTGATTAGACGAATGTTGTAGAGTGTCTCTATAGGTTTTTAGTGCTTGCGCGCTGCCGCTTAACCCCACCATATTGCCTATGACGTTCCTCTTGCGTCCTCTAAGTCCCCTGCGTGCCTCAAGTACAAAGGACGACGGTTGACGAATGCTTATACGTCTTGAAGTCTTGTTAAGTACGAACCCGTACTTATTGTCGCTTCTACGGGATATAACCGGCAGGTATGAAGATATGTTTGATGAAGACGACGTTAGCAAGGTTACCCTTCCGGCTTGGCCTCGGGCGGGGTTATGGACGCCATCTGGTTATCTTCAGGACTCTTAGTCCAATTTGTATCTTGTCCGTACTCGGACGTATTTGATCTTCTGTATGATTTGGATCTTTGTATTGTATATTTGTATTTTGACTCGTTGGAGTCGTTGTTGTAATACATGTATCTTGTGGGCTCTATTGTAAATCTGTTGTAATGTTACTACTCGTGTTAATTCCTCTGGCATCACGTGTGTGATTCGTCGCGCACGTCGTGTCGGAGGGCGTCTCTGGATCGATATCGTGCAGATTTCGGCGGGATCGCTGGAATCCTCAAGGTACCGGTTCCGGGGCGTCACACTGGGCGCTCTCAAACCAGGCTGCAACAGCAGGGACTTCCGGAACAGCAGGAGGAGTTTCGGGAGCAGATCTTGAGAAGCAGACGTGGCTGGCTAAGTACGCCACCCCGACAAACCTCCAGAGCTCAGCTCCTGCAGGTTGGCTCGGAGCTGGAAAAGCAAGCATGGCTGGCTAAGTATGCCACCCCGGCGAACCTCCGAGTTCGACGCCCGCAGCCATCACCGCGGATCAGATTTGTACAATTCGAAAGACCGGTTCGGCATGATGCCGAAAAGGAGGACAATCGGCTATTCCAAGCCGTACCCCAACGAGTACGAATTGATCCCACTACCACCCAAATATCGGCTCCCTAATTTCACCAAGTTTAATGGATCAGATGGGTCCAGCTCCATCGAGCATGTGAGCCGATATTTGGCGCAGCTGGGCACGATCTCAGCATCAGACGAGCTGCGTGTGAGGTTCTTCGCACAGTCCCTCACAGGATCGGCTTTCGGGTGGTACACATCGCTGCCACCAAACTCAATCCGGACTTGGAAGCGGTTGGAAGAGCGGTTCCACATACGGTATCACTCGAGAGGCTTCCGAGGCTGGTATTGCCGATCTAGCACAAGTACGACGAAGCGCGGGAAACGGTGGCGAGAATACGTCCGGCGCTTCGGGACCGTTAGGAACCGATGCTATTTGGTTCATGTAAGTGAAAAAGAAGCGATCAAGTTAGCGGTGGTGGGTCTCTCATCATCGATCAAGGACGTGGCCTCCCAAGCGAGACTACCCTTCACCGGCGCACATGGTGCGAAGGCTGTCGGCATATGAACGGCGCCACCCGGATGTTTACCGGGATAAATTCAAGCATGCGGTGGTCCTGGTTGAGACGGATGAAGATGAAGGTGCTTGCGGGAGATCAAGAGGTAGCGAGTGGCTGAATGGACTGGGGGGCAAGCCCCGTGTCATGTAAGTGGGTTAAGCCACAAGGTCCTCCAAAAGGGTTTGACTTCGACGTGACCAAAGCTGAGCAGATTTTCGACCTCTTACTCAAGGAGAAGCAGCTAAAGGTACCCGAAGGTCACAAGATCCCCACGGTGCAAGAGCTGAACGGAAAGCCATACTGCAAGTGGCATAACATGTTCACCCACGCCACCAACGACTGCAGGGTGTGGCGTCAACAGGTCAAAATGGCGATAGAACAAGGGCGGCTAATTTTCAGCCAGTACGCCATGAAGGTCGACACACACCCCTTTCCCGCCGTTAACATGGTGGAGTATACTTACCATGGAGGGTGCCAGCCAGATTTCTCGTGCAATATCAACATGGTAGGACTCGGGCATCACTGCGGTAAGGACGGAGATGAGGGCAGCTGCTCTCATAGCAAGGACACGGAGGAAGCCGCTCCACGCGATCGGCTCCGTCATGATGGCAAGCGCTACATCACAGAGGGAGAAGTGAGGAACGTAAGATATCAACGACCTCTCTCTGATCACCTCCTCAACAAGTATGTGGGTCAATACGACCAACGCCGGCGATGCAACGACGACGATGAGAAAGATCGTCTGGCTAGGGACGACAGGAGACGTCGTCGGCATGATCGCGACGAGGAGCGATACGAGCGCCACGCCAAGGAAAAGTCGAGAGAGCAAGACGACGTGGATAGGCACCGGGACCGCCCCTTCTTCAGACACTGCTGGGATTCAGGAATGAGCCGATTGCCCACAATCGGCAATTGCCCAGAATGCAAACAAAAGAAGAAGGATGCAGCTAACGTGTCCGTGTTCAAACGTCTAGGGCCTCTCCCGCCTCGGAACAAGAACGCTGAGTCCGCTCGGGTGGAAGATCTCGAGGAACTAGAGGACGATGATGAAGAAGAAGACAAGTATCATCGGCCAAGGTGGTGCCCTGATGGGCTCAGCCGTTCCCAAAAGCGAAGGGTTCAACGACTACGTGGGTTGGAGGAAGCCGAAAGGTTATACCCGCACACGTTGAGGAAGGCGCGGCCCGATCCGGCCGCTAAAATTCAGCGAACCCTGGACGAAGAAGGTCGGCCACAAAGGAAAGAGTGGCGCCCCGGACAAAAGAAAGCCGATGATGAGACATCGGCCGGCACAAACATGGTCTTCATCCTCGCCAACGGAGTTTAGTGCTCCGAGATTAGACGAAGCACTGTGGCACAACTTGGATCGCGGCCAACGGCCGGTCATCTTTGAGAAGCCACGAGAGAGAAGCTACAGGCATCTGAAGGCCCTGTACTTGCGAGGTTACATCAATGGGCAGCCTGTCAACAAGATGTTGGTGGACACCGGAGCGGCTGTCAACATTATGCCATACTCCATGCTACGTCGGTTGGGACGCTCTAGCTCGGATCTGATCAAGACCAATGTGACGCTGAGCGATTTCAACGGCCAAGCATCTGACGCACAAGGTGTTCTGAACGTGGATCTGACCGTAGGAAGGAAAAGTGTCCCTACGACGTTCTTTATTGTCGACAGCAAAAGCACCTATGCTGTCCTACTAGGGAGAGATTGGATCCACGCCAACTGTTGCATTCCATCCACGATGCACCAATGCCTAATACAGTGGGATGGAGATGAAGTAGAAGTCGTCCACGCAGATGATTCAGCCGAGATTTCAACGGCTGGCATGAATGTTTGGGAGACATCAGGCCAAGAGCCACTCTCAGGCATCAATTTGGGTGACTGCGAGCGCATCGACGTGACAAAGGACGGGGTTAGGCTGGTTCTATCCACCGGCCTGACCGTGTAACAAGAAGCAACATCGTTGGACAAACGTGGCGATGCCGATCCATGTGATCGGCCCCAAGGATCTATGGAGGAACATTGCAAAACCTTCATCGAGCAAGCAACATGGAGGCCGATTCCAGCAATCGGCCAAAATTATCCTCACCATTCATTCACGCCTGGGTTCAACGTCGATCTAATGGGCAATGGGTCTGCGTCGGCCGATGCACTCGGAAGAAATCCACATTGTTCCTAACGGAGCCGACGTTCACATCGTAGTGCCTTGGCTAACCACGGAGCCGATATCGGCGGTTACACAGCGGGAATCGGCCGGGGGGCACCTAATCAGATAAACACGTACGATACATGTGCAGTAAAACATTGGGGGCCGATAGATAGAAAAAATCGGCCCGTAAAAAAAAAATTTCGCATTATATGCAAGGGACAAAGCCGATGCATAGCCATCGACTCTAGCACAACGACACACCCCCAACTCTGATTGTCAGAAGAGTTTTGATTTCCAAAGCCGCCGGTGACCATCTGCTGTATCTGCTTTCAACGCAAGAGGGGTGATCGGCTCTGGCTGGCTCACTACTTTTCTCGCCTCGACTGAGACTCGGGGGGGCAGCTGATCTGGTAGATGCTCTGTTTCTAAAAGCCGATTGGAGTATCATCGGCTGGTCCTGCGTCGCAACCTTCTTCAAGGATGGTGAGTTTTTGCAGAGGACGATCACCGGAGCTGGTGAGAGGAATTTAAGGACCCTCGTGAAGGCAAGGGTTTTCCATGCTATCCACCAGGTCTCCAAAGTCATCAGTCGAAGAGTTGAAGGATAGATCGCGAGGGACCGATGCGTGGCCATCGGTTCATTGAGCATCAGCTGAATTAGCTTAAAGGGAATCGGCTAAATTAGCTTAGAGGAAATCGGCAAAATCAAGTTAAGGAAAAGTCTTCTTCATTAATAAGAGAGGATTTTTACAATGAAGAGCCGATTGCTCAAGAAAGGAAGAACAAAAGAAGAGCCGATTGCTCAGGGACTACTAATCCTACATTGCTAATCCTCGCTAGCATCATCGTCGGCGTCGGAGTTGCCATCGGCGCTACTGCCGGAGAATTCCTCGTCGCTGCTGCCCCAGCCTTCGGCCGGAGCTTCTTCTTCCTCGTCATCATCATCACCCTCGCTGTCCGCCCAAGCGCGGAAGCGCTTCGCCGGCGGGTACCCAGCGGAACAGGAGGAATCATCATCCTCCTCCTCCTCTTCTCCTTCCTCGTCATCATCCTCGTCTTCGCTGTCCGCCCACATGCGGGAGCGCTTCATCGGCGGGTGCCTGGCGGAGGAGGAGGCCTCCTTCTTCTCTACTTCTTCTTCCTTCTCCTCCTTGTCGGAGGAGATGGGGTTCGCCCGGAGTGGAGGTCGTCTTCGCTCTTGCTCTTCGGCGGAGATTGGAGGGGAGGCCCGAGGAGGAAGAGGAAGGGGAAGACATTGCTACGAGGGGAAGAGGGTTTTTGGGCGCCGATGGACGGAACGAGAGCGGGGGGGATGAAGTGGCGAACCGTTCGGCACGGATAAATAAGGGGTGTAGTGGAGATTTAATGCCATGACGGTTCTCGAGGACGTGATGCCGAAATTATCAATTCGTGCGAGAGAAGCCCGGGAGGCGAGGCGAAATGATGGAGGATTCTGCGGCGGTTCTGCTCTGCCACGACATGACCCGACGAAGGAAAAGCGTAATGATTTTGGAAATGTCATTTCCAAAACCAGGGGGGCATGTGTTATCACCAGAATTTGACCGGATCAGAGGTGGGCCGCGATTGGAGATGGGCTTGAAGAATATACATAGAAGGAATACATGAATCGGCCTTGTATACCAAGTTTGGGCTAGTTTTCCCGTGTATCTGTAACATAGTAGGATACGTGTCGTTTAGAAGTTAGAGTTTAACCCGTGCACGGTTAGGTGCACGCCTGAATTAGAAAGTCCCCGGACTATAAATATGTATCTAGGGTTTATGAAATAAACAACAATCAACGTTCACCACAAACCAATCTCGGCGCATCGCCAACTCCCCCGTCTCGAGGGTTTCTTCCGGGTAAGCACCATGCTGCCTAGATCGCATCTTGCGATCTAGGCAGCACACGTTTATTCGTTTTCCATGCGTTGCTCGTGCTGAAGCCTTTTTGATGGCGAGCAACGTAGTTATCATAGATGTTTTAGGGTTAGCATTGTTCTTCGTATCATATACTATCGTCGTGCGACCCTTAGGCATCTAGCCGCCCTTACACCTATCTTGGGTGTAAGGGCGGCACCCCGCTTGATCATTATCTAGTAGATCCATCCGTTATGATTGCTCCTTGTTGTTCAAGGATTAGTTTAATATCTGCATCGTCAGGCCTTACAAACGGGTTGAAGGATCCAGTGGCGCGTAGGGTGTAGTTTGCTAGCCCTAGACAGGATGTTCCGAGGATCAACTTCGTGTTGGTTTTTAGGCCTTGTCTAGGGTCGGTTTACGATCACCGTGCGTGGCCGCGAGGCTCAATCACGAGTAGGATGTTCCGATTATGCGGTGAAAACCCCAAATCGTAGTAGGTCGCTTTAGCTTTATCTTGATCAAGCAGGACCACCATCTGATCGTACACCTCGTACGCATCATGGGTGGATCGGCTCTTTGAGCCGATTCACGGGATAACCTGAGAGCCGATCGAGGCTCGTATTTAATGTTTACGTGTATGCCATGCAGGAAACTAAGCGAGGCATCATCCAACACCTTCCCGACCGGGTATAGGTCGGGTGGCACGCCCTTGCATCGGCATCGGACGTGCGTGCCGAAGGCTTTGCGGGCCGTCGCTCGGAGGGACCAGGGCCAGCCGCAGTCCTGGGAGATTCCCGGCTCTACGGTGTTGCCCGTCGCTGCCCGCCGGTGGGTTTTTGACCGCAACAGGTGGAAGTGATGTTGTGCCCTCACTAGAGCCTTCGCATTGTCGGCGATGATTTTGCTAGGAGTCATGGGGCGTAGCTCGAACTTCCTATCCTTGACCTTGAAGGTGTATGCATTGGTGTGTCCGTCATGTATAGCCTTCTTGTCAAATTGCCATGGGCGGCCAAGCAACATGTGGCACACCGTCATGGGCACCACGTCACATTCAACGGAATCTTCATAGGGGCCGATCTTGAAGTTGACGGTGACGGTATGTTGTATCTTGACGTTGCCCTTGTCGCTCAACCATTGGATATGGTAAGGGTGAGGGTGCTTGCGAAGTGTAAGATTGAGCTTCTCACACAACTCGGTGCTTGCAAGGTTATGGCAACTTCCTCCATCGATGATGACCTTTATTGACTTGCCACCAATACCGGCGCGGGTTTGGAAGATGTTGCACCGTTGATCTTCCATAGCTTGAGGTTGAGTTGTTAGCACCCTTGTGACCACAAGTGAAGGGTTTGGGTCATGCACACATAAGAGAGGGTCTTCTCCACTATCTTCCTCATAAGCTTCTTCCTTTGCGACGGCGGCTTGTACCATAGCTTCATATTCATCTTCATCGAGCGTCTCTATGTCACCATTCTCCATGGTGATCATGACCTTGGTATTCTTGCACTCGAAAGATTTGTGACCTTGGGTGCCACACTTGAAGCAAGTGACATTAGAGGGTCCCGTAGAGGCCTTAGAGGAGGCGGTAGAGGACACCGTTTGCTTCATGCGACTTTGGATAGTCGGTTGCTTGGATGGTGTAGAGGAGGCGGTAGAGGAAACCGTTTGCTTCATGCGACTTTGGATAGTCGGTTGCTTGGATGGTGTAGAGGAGGCGGTAGGCTTGACACTTGTTGTAGGTGTTGTTGTCGCGAGCTTGGAGGCGAAGTATGACTTGGACTTGGAGTACTTGATGTCTTCACTCACTTGGCGCTCGGCCTTGGAGGCTTGGTGAACCAACTCAACCATGTTGGAGTAAGGTTGGAACTCCACAATTCGCTTGATGGGATAGTTGAGGCCATTGAAGAAACGGGCGATGGTTTGTTGCTCGGATTCTTGAATGTTGGCTCGCATCATAGTCAACTCCATCTCCTTGAAGAACTCCTCGACGGTCTTGGTACCTTGCTTCAACTTTTGGAGCTTGTTGAAGAGGTCGGTCTCATAGTGGGTTGGTACAAAGCGAGCTTGCATCTCTTCCTTCATCTCTTCCCAAGTGTCAATTGGAGGTTCACCCTTTTCTTCCCTTAGGGTGAGGACTTGTTCCCACCAAGTGTTGGCATAATCCTCAAACTCAAGAGACGCCATGGCCACTTTCTTGGCACCGGAGTAGTTGTGGATGCGGAATATCTTGTCAACCTTGAGTGCCCATGAGAGGTAGGCCTCGGCATCTTCTTCACCCTTGAACTTGGGCATGGTGAACTTGAGCCTTCCAAACATGTTCTCTTCATCCTCCAAGTTTCTTCGGCGAGGACGGATGCCTTCATCTCTTGCGGCTTGAGGTGGTATAGGAGGTCTTCCGCGGCCAACCATAGCATTGGGTTGGTGTTGAAGTTGGACACTAGCTTCACTTTGTTCACGATGATGATGTTGTTGAAGATCTTGACGAGGTGGTTGACGACGCCCAAGGATGGCCCTCTCATCTTGATCATGTTGCGGGTCTCCTCTTCCACGTTGGTCATGGCGAGGATGATTGCGGAGATCACGCCTCGGTTGGTCTTGATTTCCATGGCCTTGAGCATCACCATGTGGCTCCATGTTGTGGAAGACGTTGTCGTGTGGATGGCCATCACGCCCATGGTGGGCATGGCGATCCGGTTGAGGACGATCTTGCGGAGGACGTTCTTGTGGACGAGCATGGCGATGTATTTCTCCTCGCCTAGAGTTGGAGCGAGAGTCTTCATGACGAGCATGTGGGCGATGAGGTCGATGATGGTCTTCATGCCTTGAGGAGGAGCTTGAGGACGAATGGCGACCATGAGAGTAGTAATCTTGTGACGAGCTTGATGATGATGAAGTAGAGCGGTGTCGGTGATGACGACCCAAGTTGCTGATGGCACGCTCGAGGCTATCCATGCGCCGCTCCATGTTCGCATCATTGGCCGCCATTTGGCCATTCAAGTTGTCCGTAGCTTCGCGAAGTAGAGCCAAGTCTTGGTTCACAACGGAGAAGTTGTGTGCCACTTCATCGTATTGCTCATCGATGCGTGTCTCGAAGATTGTGAGTTGCTCCTTGAACTCTTGGCGTTGCGTCCATAGGTTGTGTTGAGTAGCCAACCTCTCGGTGTTGCGGAGGACTTCTCCATCCCGTGGTTCATCTCCGCTCCTATCCATGATGGGAAAACAAGAACTATGTTGTGTATGTTAGTGGAAGGAGACTACCTCGCACTCTTACCAAGGTAAGATAGTATTGAGGCAATCCACCAAGTCAAAGCAAGATCAAGTGTATCGGGGACACACGCAAAACCACACGCAAAATCTAGCAAATATGGTGTTAAGAGGGTATGGTGGAAAGCCAAAAGACCAAATCGAAGATGAAGTATGTTGTCAAAAGTGGGTGAGGTCCAAAAATCCAAATGTCAATGTGAAGATCACTATAAACACGGAAAAGTTGTGGAACACACACACGGGATAAGCGGGGTTAGTGCAACCAAAAGTGAGCGGGAAAGTGTATGTAAGAGTGCTCGATGTCACACTAACACAAGGAGAGGCAAAGCTTTGGTTGCAAATGGAGAGACAACTAGATTCGCATGCGACCTCTCTTCTCTTCTCTCTTTTGCTTAAAAGCTTTTTCTCTTTTGTATACGGTGGCACTTGCACTCTTTTGTCACTATGGTGGCACTTGTACTCTTTTGTATGGATGGTGCGCTTTGCACTCTTTTTGTGTTTTTGCGGCTTTTTCTCGCACTATGTTAGCATTAGCTCGCTTTTGCTATCTTGCCACACGAGTGTTTGCTTAGAAGCTTTACTCCACACTACACACACACCTCACAATCGGGGTCACGTGCAATGTCTAGCAACACTAGATAAGCAATGCTCGATAGGATAGATCGCAAAAGGAAGAGGGCTACAAGGGAAAACTGCAAGTTATACCTGCGATGATGGTGGTGGTGGTGGTGGTGGTGGCAGCCGAAGACGAGCTCGAAGGAGGGGCGGATCGTCACCCGGTCTGGGATCCGGTCTGACCGGACTGTGGACCGGCTGGTCCGGTTGGCGGCCGGTCGACCGGGTTCTGCGCCGGACGGTCCGGTGTGGGGGCCGGTTGACCGGATTCTCAACCGGGTTTCGCGTTTTCTCTCTCCTGTTCTTCCCCAAACCAAAACCAAAAGAGAAAATCGACGGGAAACGATGGAATTGGAGGCTAAAAGTTGGGGAAATAGTAGATCAAGCACAGCAACACCAAATCCACGGACCAAAACCACTCAAAACGCAACCAAATCACAGATCGGTCCAAAGGCACTTTGGGGCTATTTTTGGGGATTTTTTGGAAAATTTTCTAGAAACGAAATTGGGTGGGTGGAGGGTCAAAATCGCGGTAACCAAGAGCTGCTGATACCATATGATGAGATCTGAGATCTAGGGGTTGGCCCGATCTCGCGATTTGACCCAAGGATCGAGGGGAAAAGGTGGGAGAGCGAGAGGAACGCGAAGAACACGAAGAACACCGGTACTCACGCACGCACACCAACCCGATACACCCGATACTTACCCCCGTGGCTCGATGGACCACGCCAATAGAATCACCCGGAAGAGGCACGCGGCAGAATTCCCGGTGAGAGATTGGTGTTGGAGAAAGGAGATTGGTGAGGGAGAGAGAGTGCCTTGCACTAGAATCTCAATCAACAATATCCAAATCAACAACAAGGATGGCCTTGATTACAGAGGGATGCTTGTCCAAGATGGATGCTAACCCTAGGGAGACTAAGGTCAAAGTTGGTTTAAGCTCAAATTATGTCTGAGGGGTAAGGGAGGGGTTCCAGGTCCTTATATAGGCATACATGGCCAGCAAGGCGAAAAGGTACATAACTTAGGCAGTTTGGTGGGGTCTTCTCGTCAGATCCGGTCGTGGGGCCGGTCAGACCGGGCCTGTGACCGGGCGGTCCGGTCCTGGGTCCGGTCGACCGGTCGCCAACAGGAAACTTCGCAGATTTCCGTCCGGTTGGTGTCCGGTACGAGCTCGAGGGAAATCCGGTTGGCGGCCGGTTGACCGGGTCTGGGACCGGGCGGCCCGGTTGTGCGTCCGGTCAGACCGGGTTCTGGACCGGCCGGCGTCTTCTCTTCCTTCGAGCGCTTCGAGTGACGTCGGGTCTAGCTTCGTGTCCATCTTTATGAATTGAGGTTCTTCTCCTTCCCTTGACCATGGCTTGTCCTCCTCTCGGTGTCTTGATGCGCCTTGTACCTAATGACACATAGCACATCGGCATGAGGTAGCATTCCATCCAAAGGGGTATCAAGATGAAGGGTGGTGAGGAGCGAGTTCACCTTATCATGTAGCGCTTTAACTTGAGCCCGAGTCATCGGTCCACTTGGGGGACTAGTTGGTCTTGATGTAGTGTCGTTGGTGAGCGGGGCTACATCAGAGGCTGTCAGTATTATGCTACTCAACCAAATGCTCCAGCTTAGTAGCTCAAGACCATCCCTATCACTTGGCCGTTCGCGGTCTGGGGGCTTGATATGGTTGAAAAATTGAAAAAATCATCTCCTGGCTGTTTTGAGTACCTCTTGGTCGCTATTGACAAGTTCAGTAAGTGGATCGAGGCAAAGACAGTGAGAAAAGCCAATGGTGCTACGGCACTAAAATTTGTCTGCAGCCTCGTAGTGAGATACGGCATCCCACATAGCATAATCACAGATAATGGCACGAACTTTGCACAAGGAGAACTAAAGGATTACTGTCACGACCTTGGGATCCAACTTGACCTGGCATCTGTGGCACATCCACAGTCTAATGGGCAGGTCGAGCGAGCCAATGGCCTCATACTAGCCGGAGTTAAACCTCCCCTTGAAGAACCGCTGCGTCGTGCAGCCGGAGCTTGGGCTGACGAGTTGGATTCTGTTCTGTGGAGTTTGCGAACTACCCCTAACAGATCAACATGGTTTACCCCTTTCTTCCTGGTATACGGATCTGAAGCTGTGCTTCCCTCCGACATCATCCACGACTCCCCCGCGAGTTTCCGCCTATAATGAAGATACAACTGACGAGGCTAGACAGCTTTCTGTGGACCTGATTGAAGAAGCTCGGAACTTAGCTGACCAGGGTTCCACCATCTACCAGCAGAAACTCCGGGGCTACCATAGCCGTCGAGTTCGGAATCGCTCGTTTCCGACAGGTGACCTGGTCCTCCGCCTTCGACAGGTGAAGGAGCATAAGTTGCAATCTCCATGGGAAGGACCCTTCGTCATCAGCAAAGTGCTGCACAACAGATCTTATTACCTCGTTGATTTACGTGAGTTGAAAGACATACCCGCCAATTGGCACCGGAAACGTAAACGGGAGGATCCGGGTGACATATACGATGAAACAGATCGCCCTTGGAATATAGCACAGCTACGTCCTTCCCACACTTAGCAATTTTTACATACTTTGTAATAGTTATACATGATCAATGAAATAAAGCATATGGCTCACTCTTTGAGTCTTTTACCTCCTTTAGTTGTTCATTTTTAGATCGTGTAAAGTTTTCCGACTAAAACCGCAGAGCTGGATATTTCCGCCTAGGCGTGTATGAAAGTTCTGATTTTCAAATCGTCCTTTAGGACGTAAGCTTAAAGTTTTCTGGTGGACAAGTTTTTCGTTGCGAACTCATGGATTCCTGGTAGAGACTTCCGGCACCTTGGCTGGGGGCTTGTTTCCGCGGTTATTGACGGATCTCCATTGGGCTTCGTCGCCGCAGGCGAGCGTTTTCGGCTAAAGGTCTTCCGACTCGTGGAAGGTCAAGTGAGCAAGCCGGAAAACTTAGAAACTAGCACTTCCTTTTTAAACGAACGAAACATGCATTTATAAAATATAAAGGATTACAGGATAAGTTTTCCGCCCACATGCAGTTGTTTCGTTCCTAGCTACTTAAGAATATTTAAGTTATATTACAAACCCTCGATGGGGCCAAAATGATGTATTGTTTTCTTCCCGCAGGAATAAGTTTTTCACTTCTCCTTGGTTGGAGAAGAACAACCTTCAAAAGTTGGTTCTGTCTTGTTTTTTTTCTTCCATCAGCTTGAGGCGGAGAAGACGCGTCATCATCATCGCTCTCTTCAACCTCTTCAGCCGGAGACAGTGCGCTGTCCTTGGACTTGTTTGTCTTGGTTTCCTTGGAGGTGGTCTAGGTAAATTGGCTCCCGTCGCTGGATCCGGTAGCTCGAGCCTCCGCCTCGCGTTCCTTCTCAAGCTCTGCTTCAAAAGGTGCGTCGGCAGGAAGCACAACCTTATCTTAAAATTCTTCATGGCGGATTCGTCGGGCGATCCGGGTGTCATAGCCACTAACCGCATCCACGAGTGCACCAACATCTGCAGTCGGAGGAACTCCGGTAGTGATTTTGTTTATAACAAGCTCCGGGTTATGGGCCAGGCACATGGCCAAAGACATTGCAGCATCACCTCGAGCTGACGAGGCTTCAAGATCTACAACCAGATCCGGAAGAATATCCATTCTCTGAATGAGCTCGCGGACGTCGCAAGTACGGCCATCCTTGATCGCCAGATTATGGCAGATTTTCCGACAGGTTGAGATCAAATCCTTGCAGTCTTCTCCGGCAAGTTGAAGTAGGTCATCGCGAGGAAATTGGTTGCGGCGCTCCTCATCATATACAAGTGGCTCTGCATGAGATGATCAGAGGCAAGTCTAAGCTTGAATTCAAGGACAAGTTTGACTTGAAAAGTTCCGGATACATACCAAAGACATCTGCGTCGAGAATGTCCAAGCTTTCTCCGCAGTGTTCATATATTTCCGGAGCCCGTTGACTTCTTTCTGCAGCTTTTGCAGCGTGTCGCTGTCGACCTTTCGCTTCAGTGCAAACTCGCCTTCTTTATTGATGAGCTCAGAGTTCTTCTCCGCCAGCTGCTTCTTCGCAAGCTCTCGCTTCTATTCTGCCTCCTTGAGCTTTGTCTCTAGATCTTTGTAAGAGGAGCGCAGATTCTCCAGCTCGGAGGAGGTAACGGCGAGGGAAGAAGAGGCACCTGTCCAAGTAAAGTTACAAAAATATTTCAATAAGTCGGAATCTGAACTAACGACAAGTTTGGCCGGAAACAAACCTTGAGCTTCCGCCAACTATTTTTTCAGTACTGCATTATCATCCTTAACAACAGGGATTTTCTCCGCCCGGGTTAAGGTGACGCGGCGCTGCAAGGCGATGTTTTATGGAATTCATAGTGTAGCGCTTGTTGTTCCTATAACAGAAACAGAGCAGGAATAAGTTCCGATTATGATTTGCATATGTTGACCTTTTCAAAGCATTATTGCCGGAAACATTTCCGCCATAATGCTTGGGGGTTATTACATCACTTTAAAAATCTTCTTCGGTTCATTTTACTCTAAGTATCCAGGTGCTAACTTTTGCTAAGTTTCCGCCTAGATATTTGGGGGCTACTGGGAGTTACCTTGCGTTTGACGAGAAGCTTGTCGCATAATTGATCGACCTCCTTCTTGAAGCTCTGGATTACCAACGATTCCGTGTCAGCTTTGCCCCAGGCGTTGTTGAGCATGGAGTTAAGTAGATCTTCTTCAAGATTCCACTTCTCCTCCTCAGTAAGTTTGTTGAAAAACAAGGTTGCATAAGCTTTGGGAGTGGAGGTAAGATCGGACGGATCGCCAAAGTTCTATTAAAATCCGACGGCATCACTAGCCGCAGCTTCAGCCCGTTCCGATGAGTTGACTTCCGCCTCTTCTTGGCCTTGAGGTTCCTCTTGAGCAGGCTGCTTCGTCCCGGAGCTTCCTCCGCCTACCTTTTCGCTACTCACTGGAATGATTTCCACTTGAGCGGTAGCAGGGGTAGGCGAAGGTTGAGCCTTGGGCGGAGATGGTGGAGGAGCAGTGTGGGAGGTGCTTGGCGGAGCTGGAGTAGGGGGACCAATAGCCGGAGATGCCTTCATATATTTCATGATAGGCTTTTGGGTGTTGGTCCGTGTGGTGGTGGTGGTTGGGTTCCTACAAAGAGCAAGGGAAATGCATAAGTAAAAAATTGCACAAGTCAAAAGAGGTATGAACTTGGATACTTACGTGGCGCCGAGAATGAGCGGGCGCGATCCTCTTCCTGCTGTGGACAACAGCTTGAGGCGATCACGTTCCGCCCTCTTCGAATCGAGCGGGGGTGGCTTGGTCTTGGCCCTCTTGGCGGAGGCCTCGCTGCTGGCTCCGGCTTCGGTGCCGGAAACCTTGGCGCGGGGGCGTTTGATGGCTCGGGTAGCAGCCTTCTTGGGAGCTTGCTCTTCCTCCTCATCATCCTCCTCCGGATCGTCCGCTGACAGGAACTCTGAAAATACTTCGAAAATCCTCCTCCGCCAAAGAGTTGAGCTGGAGAGGAAAGGATGGAAAAGTTAAAAACACTTCAAAAATTGAGAAGTTAAAATAAAAGAGTACGAATACGTACCGGAGGACACTGATTGTTCATGTTGATGTCTTTCACTATTTCTGGGACAGGTTGGCCCTGGGAATCTTCACAAGCGTTTTGATCCTCCTCTCCAGAGAATCCGTTGGCAAATTGTCGCGGGTGACTCGGAGTTGATCGTCCACCCCGGTGTACTCGCAGATCAGACGCGGGTTATACTTCAGCGGTTGGATCCGGCAAGAGAACCAGCTGAGAGTAAGGTCTGTTGCGGTTAGCCCGTCATGGACTAACCAGGAAATCCTCCGCGCCGCCTTCTCCAGAATTGGGAAGTGAGCAAGGGTGGGGACGAAGCTCCAGCTGCCCAACTCTTCCGGAGGCTTGTTGACAAACTTGGGTAGCCCATCATGGACGTCCGGAACTTGGATGTTCTTTACATAAAACCATCCGGCGTTCCAGTACCGAACGGATTCATGAGAAGAGTGAGGCGGATACATCCTACCAGGTCGGTGCATGAAAGTCATGCTTCCGCAGTTCACCATCGCCTTGTCCTTCGTCTCCTTCTTGACTCGGAAGAAGAATTGCCATAGGCGGATGTCGGGGCGAATTACAAGATGCCCTTCGCAGAGCGTCACGAAGTTTGAGAGGAGGAGGTAGGAGTTGGGACATATGTTGTGTGGATGGAGGCCATATGTGGAGAGGACAGAGAGAAAGAATTCGGAACAAGGGAGCGATAGACCGCGCTCCACCCAGGCCTTTGTCAGGACGCGTTCGTCCAAATCCGGCTTGGGGGTGACAGAGTCTTTCATGAAACTCCAATGCGGAGAAATCATGCCTTCGTTCTGGAGGTCCCTAAGCTCCGAGTCCTTAACCTCGCATGGCCACCACTGCCCATTTTCGCCTTCACGGATCCGGGCCTTGGAAGCCTTCTTCAGCTCCGTCTCCTGCAGTTTCGCGGCCATCCTTGCTTGCCCTTCGAGTTCTTCTTGGATCTCTTGGAGAGTTGGGATCCGTCCTAGTGCGTTGCTGGAAGATGCGGGGAAAGGTTGAGCTAACCTGGTGTCGGAAATATGTGGTGGTAGGAAAGCTAATGGTTCCGGATAGCTTGATTCTAGTGAGCTTGGCTCTGGACTATTCGGAGAGCTACCAGTACACTTAGGTGAATTAGTGGTCATGTTTCCGGCTGCATACATGTGTTGAAATGATCTGAGTAGCCGGAACTAAACTAATCTACACTGGTTCTTCTTCTACGGGTCCGGTGAAGCTTACCGTTAATGGAGTGGCGGTTCCCCGTCGCTCCGGCGAGGTTGAGGTCGCCGGACTTGGCGCACGAAGCCCGGATGACCACGAATCGGTGGCGGAGGAGATTTCCCGATCAACCGCACGCAGCTCGGGTTGAAAGCGGCACTGGAGCGGCGGTGGGTGAAGCTTTCCGTGGAAGAGTTCGCCGGAGATGAGATCTGAGGGGCGGCGCTGCTGCGAGGAAGAAGATTAAGTGTTGGAGCGGTGAAACGAATGAAAAGTTACCGGGCGCGAGGGGTATTTATAGACTCTGCGCGGAGATTCGTGAGTCGGATCCAACGGCGGAAACGGAATAGTCACACCATTGCATGTTCGCCACGTGTCTTAGGTTAAAGCGGTGAAATCGAGGCAGAGGTAACTTGAACCAAGCAACTCCAAAATTTCCGGCTGAAGATTCGCATCTCCGAAAAATTAGCGCGGGAAAACAGGAAGTTCAGCGCGGCAAAGGTGAAAGATATGCTAAGATACCGTTATAGAAAAGCCAATGATTTCCGGTTGAATGAAGTCGGCAACAAGACAGTTTTGGAAGCTCTTCAAGATTCTCTTCGGATCCGAGTTGAATGTCAATCGGGGTCCGGACACAAAAGTTATCACAGTTTTTGTATAACATGTTTTTCCTGCTAGCCCGGTTTCTCGCCCGGCGTGACCGGCGTGACCGGCCGTCCCACCTGCTGGCACGGTTCAAACCGGCCCGTGGACTTGTGCCAACCGGGGCCATGTACTGTAAGACACAGAAGTGTCCTGGTCATGTCCCGATCACAGGCCCGGTTTGGACCGGCCGGGTCCGGCCTGTGGCCCGGTCTGACCGGCACCTGGACCGGACGGCCCGACCACAGGCCCGGTTGACCGGCCTCCTCGAGTGTGCCGGGCTGAAACTCACCCAACGGTTATATTTCTCCCTAGACTATAAATAGGCCTTCTTCCACCTTGGGTCGTTAAAAGTTCTTTCACTCTCTCCTCCATTGTTGACTTTGAAGAACTTGCCCTCTCTCTTGATTCCCCCCATGATTCTTGCTCATTCTTGAGGGATCTAATAGAGGAGATCTAGATCTACATTCCCCACCAATCCATCTCTCCTCTAAGTGAGGGGAACTCTTTAGATCTAGATCTTGGAGTCATTTGTTGATTTCCTCTTTGTTCTTCCTCTCTAATCTCATCCTAGCATTTGTTGCTCGGGTGGGATTTGAGTGTGAAGGACTTGAACACCTCTAGTGTTCTTTCTTTGCATCATTGCATAGTGTTGAGATCTCCACCACGATTAGTTCGAGTGAGAGACCGTGAGCTTGTTACTCTTGGAGGGAGACCTCCTAGTTGGCTTGGCGGTTGGTGCTCCGGTGATCTCTTCAAGGAACATTGTGAAGAGGCCCGGGCTTCTCCTTCGTGGAGCTTGTGAAGTGGTCTTGGAGCTTGCCATCTCCGGAGTGGAGCAAAATCTAACCATAAGGAAATGGCCATTATCCTTCGTGGATTTGGCTCGGAGAATAGGGCGAGCCTTCGTGGCGTTGGGGAATCCTTCGTGGGACCTCCACCCCTCCAAACGTGACGTACCTTCTTGCAAAGGAAGGGAACACGAGAATACATCCTCGTCTCCGCGTGCCTCGGTTATTTCTATACCCGAGCTTACTTTCCTTGTGATAGCCATCGTGCTTGAAGTATCCATTATATCTTGCTATCACTTATTGTTCATATATATTGTGCCTATCTTGCTTAGATCTAGTTGTTGTTGTTGCACTTAGTTGAGCCTAGCATATTTAGGGTTTGTGCTTGTAACCTAAACGATAGCTTAATTCCGCATTCTCACAAGCCAAATCCGTAAGAGTTTTTAAACGCCTATTCACCCTCCCTCTAGGCGACATATCGTCCTTTCAAATACCAACCATCATCTTTGTTAGAAGAATCTTTAACGGATTTTCACTCACCATTTGATCATATGTTGGAGAATTCGCCTTGCTTCTTCAATTTCCCACATGCATATATGCACCTGGTTACTGCAAGAACCACCACTAGTAGGAAAACGCTTATAGGTGGGAGCTTACTTCTGTGGCGCACAACCAAAAATGCGCCACAGAAAGTTGTTCTGTGGCGCACCAGGCGCGGTGCGCCACAAAAAGAGCTTAATTTTGTGGCGCACCTAGAATCCATGCGCCACAGAAAATAGGTGGGGCCCACACCCTACCACCCCAATCATTGGTTTCACTATTTCTATGGCGCACTGCAACTGGTGTGCCACAGAAATAAGTTATTCTGTGGCGCAGCTCCGCGGTGCGCCACAAAAATAAGTTATTCTGTGGCGCACTGGCTCGGCTGCGCCACAGAAATAAGCTATTCTGTGGCGCACTGTGTCAGGTGCGCCACAGAATTAGCGAACCAGATATACAAAAGTAGAGCCAACCTCCCACCTACCACACTACCCAAGCCATTCTTCTTCCTCCATCTAGCTCGTCCCCCCTTCTCTCTCATACCATTTTGGCCATACTTTTCACTTGCTTGGGTATTTATTGCACTTACTTTGGTTGATACATAATTGGAGTTGAGGAGAAGGCTCTCCATACTCTCTCCTCCTCTCCAACTCATTGATCGCGGTCTCGTCTCGGTATCGGATCTACAAGGTGAGTAGTTGGAGGAGACATACATATGCTTGGAGGAGACATGCATATGCTTGTAGATCTTGTGTGGCCGTCGTGTGTATGGATGCTTGTTGCAGGTGAAGCGCTTGTGTGTGTGCCGGTGTGGTGCATGGATGTTTGCCGAAATGTTGATTCATTTCCGTTTCGGAAAATTTTTGCACTACCCATATGTCCTACCTTGAGGAGAGGTCATGCCGAAGTTTTCCGCTCCATGTAATACCTTGAGGAGAGGTACGGCCCATGCATGTGTGTGCATGTGTTGCGGTTCTAATTTCCAGTTCTATGTATACCATTTGCAGGCAAGCATGGTCCTCTCGATGAGTTCCGCTCGAATCTCCAGATACAAGATAGACGCGAAGGAGGACATGATTCGGAACAATAGGCGCCAGATAAGATGTCCGTGTCGATAATGCAAACTCGAGCGCTGTATCAACCCTGATTTCGTACAACTGGAGGAGCACCTGCTGAGGCGCGGTTTCATGCAAGACAACTAGGCGCGGCCGGCCCCATCAAATGGTGCGCATGAAGACCATGTCGAGCGAGACGACTATCATCATGAAGAAGACTATCATCATGTCGACGGGGACTATCATCATGAACAAGAAGTCGGCGGAGAAGATCATCATGAAGAAGAAGATGCCGGCGGAGAAGATCATCATGATGAAGAAGAAGATTCCGGCGCGACCCCGCTAATTTCGGCCTTGCGGGACTCTCATGTTCAAGATCTGCTCCTCCAGGAGACGAGCAACGATAGAGTTGCAGCTAGAGAGAGAGCCAAGCTGTCGCAAATGGATAAAGACGGGATGACTCCGATCTTTCCTGGGTGCCGTCCGCAGGATACGCGCTTGCATGTAACGCTTGATTACCTGCAGATGAAGACGCAAAACAAGTGGACCGATTCCAGCTTTAGCAAGAACTTGAAACTCTGGCACGATCGTCTCCCGGAGGGGAACACATTGCCAAGTAGTATCGAGGAGACCAAGAAAGTCGTGTGCCCCTTGACCTACCGCACGAAAAATACCACACCTGCATTAATGATTGTGTGATTTATAAGTGCGAGTACAAGGACAGAACCACATGTCCGGTGTGCGGCCACGGACGGTACAAGGTTGGGAACAACAAGGTACCTCGAAAAGTGGTATGTTACTTTCCTATTTCGTGGACCCTAAGGAAGCAAAGCTCATGCAATGGCACGCGGAAAGGCAGAAGCCCGAAGAAGATCCGGAGATGGGTTATATGCTGACACACCCTTCAGACGTTGGACAGTGGGAAGCATTGGACATCGCCTTCCCTAGGTTCGGGGGAGACGCAAGGAACATCAGGCTGGGTATGAGCACCGATGGACTCAATCCGTTCGGCAACCAGAGTAGCACGCATAGCACCTGTCCTGTGTTTGTATGGCCTTACAACCTACGCCCGTGGCTGTGCACCAAGCAAAGGTACATACACCTGAGTATTCTCATTCAGGGGCCGAAACAACCAGGTGTCGACATGCATTTGTATCTCGGGCTGCTGAAAGAGGAGTTAGACACGTTGTGGAAGACGCCACCCCGTACGTGGGACGCCTACACTAGAACTTATTTCGATATGAGAGCCGCGTTGATCACGACGGTCACGGACTATCCCGGTTACGCATATGTATCCGCCTGTGTCGGCCACGGATTCAACGGCCGTGTGAAGTGCATGGATGAGACCCCGCATCTACGAGCCTACCAAGGGATCCGGGTCCTCGAAAACCGTGTACCCAGGTGCTCGAAGGTGGCTTCGCTTGGATCACCCGTGGAGAAAACGCGATGATCCGTTCAATGGTAAAGATGAGCCCGATGGACCCCACGCCGAGGAGCGGCGCGAAATCGATGATCTTCCGAAAAATTGGAAGGAGTGCCCGGCACGGAAAGAAGCGACCAAAGCCAGAGCCGCTGCTCGGTGTATGGAAAGCGAGGTCTGTTTTCCACGACTTGGAGTACTGGAAGGTCCTCCACACGCCCCACAACCTCGATGTCATGCACATTACGAAGAACGTTACCGAGAGTCTGCTTGGCACTCTTTGCAACTCAGAAAAGTCCAAGCATGGACCGAAACCAAGATACGATCTGAAACATTTTGGCATCAGGAAAGATCTTCATGCCCCCGATACTGACGACGACGATGATGATGATGATGATCAGACGGAAGGGACTCAACGTCTCCGCAAAAGGGCTAACAAGAACGCTATGCTGCTTCCCGCTGCCTGCTTCACAACTAGTCTGGAGTAGCTCGAGCAGTTTTTCAGGTGCCTCCTAGGAGTGAAAGTTCCTCACGGTTACTCGGGGAATATAAGCAGATATCTAGACGTAGCGAAGAAGAGGTTCACCGGGATGAATTATCACGATTGCCACGTGCTCATGACGCAGATACTTCCCGTTGCGATCCGAGGGATAATGGACGAGCATGTTCGTGATACGTTGTTTGGCCTTTGCAACTTTTTTGACGTTATCACCAGGAAGTCGATCGGCGTGAGGCAGCTCAAGATGCTACAGGATGAGATCGTGGTGATACTATGGGAGCTCGAGATTTACTTCCCTCCCGCATTCTGTGATATATGCGTCCATCTCCTTCTCCATGTCGTTGAAGACATCAAGCAGCTCGGCCCGACGTTCCTCCACAACATGATGCCTTTCGAAAGGCAGAACGGTGTTTTGAAAGGATACGTTCTTAATAGGGCCCGTCCAGACGCAAGCATGGCCAAGGGGTTTCTAACCTACGAGTGCATCTCCTTCTGCCAGAATTATCTAAGCACCGAGGACGACGAGGATCATGTTGGTCTACCCCCCAGGACGCACCTCTAGCGAGGCTCGCTGGAGTCGGTCACCGCGAGGGCAACCGCTCAGTCCATGTCGGCATTGCCAATCGACGCGACGACTTTGACAGGGCTCATCGGGTCGCGCTACAACACTTAAAACTGATCGAACCTTTCGTGCAAAAGCACAAAAGCATGATCGAGCAGAATTACATCGATATGGGCCGGCCGAGGAAGATGGGAGACGTAACCAAAGAGCACAACTCCAGCTTCACGTATTGGTTCAAGAAAACTCAACTGCTTGAAGCACAGAGAAAAAAGGCCTTCTACCGAAGATGAAAAACTCATATACACCTTATCACAGGGCCCCGGGCATAACGTAAGGACCTATCAGGGGTACGACATCAACGGTTACAGATTCTACACCAAGGAAAAGGACAGAAATAGTGAAAATCAAAACTCAGGAGTAACTATGCTGTCATACGCCGATGACGAGACAAATGTCAAGGAAAGATTTTTGGAAGGATCGAGGAGATATGGGAGCTCAATTACTGTGGAGAGACGGTGCCAATGTTTCGTGTGAGATGGGCCAAGAAGGTCGAAAAAGAAGGCCGATATTTCACAACCATGGTTATACCCGATGCAAAATCGAAGAACGCATCTGCGAAAAATGAGCCATGGGTACTCGGTAGCCAAGTTGACCAATGCTTCTTCATCACCGATCCGTCGAGGCCTAGCCGTGTTGTTGTGAGGAGGGGCAAGAGGAGCATCATAGGAATGCAAGGAGACGCCAACGAGGAAGACTTGGACAAGAACGGTGACCCGAAGATCGAGGAGGAATTCGACAGGCACTTCGACATGCCTACTACTAGTAAAGTAAGAAGGAATACCTCCCTACCCTCTAAAGGTTGTCCGTTCACCCGAAGAAATCTCAAGGTGGTCGGCATAAAGTATTCAATCGCCAACAACCGAAAGGGCAAGAAGATTGCAAAGAGACGCTAGCTAGAGGTCGAAGCCGGGACGAAGAAGATCTTTTTTGGTGTGTGTGTGACAAGTACATGCATGTGTGTGTGAGAGAGACAAGAACATGTGTGTGTGAGACAAGTAATTTGTAATTTCTCCTATAAATGTCCCAAGACTACCCAGCCATCCAGGGGGTCTGAGAGGGGCAAATCCATCCTGTCCACCCGTTTTCACCACTACAGTAACGCTGCCCATCCACTTTTCACCCTGGCCATCGGATCTGGTAATTTTTTCCTCACTCCATTGTCTTCCAAGCAGGTCTATGACATGTGGGATCATCTGTGTGCAGGGTCCAGCAGTCGGAGGCAGCCATTAGCGCTCGTCGGCATCGCTCGTTTCATTTGTTGGTCTGTGGAGAGGTAAAAACCCTAGATCGAGATTGGCTCTCTCCTCCCCCAATCCCCGCCCCCTCTCTCAACCCCAATCAGACGCCTCCTGGCTACGGGAGCCCCGACGGTGGCGGCGACCGGAATGGAACAGGTCGGCGGCAAGCAGGGCAAGAACGGGCGGCGGCGTGTCGTCTCTTTTCTCTCTCTCCATATTGGCCGCATGAAGCGCAAGAGGTTGAGGTCAAGGCAGCGGCGGCCGGCTGGCCGCGGCGGACGTGAAGGAGGAGGGGCGCCCGGCCGAGGTCGGGCGGGAGGAGGTAGCGCGGCAGCGGTGGGGAGCGCGGCTGCGAGCGACGGCGGCAGGCTGGACGCGGTAGTGGACGGCAGCGCCCGAGCGATGGGGGTGACTCGACGCGGCAGAGCAGCGGCAAGGAGTGCGCGCTCGGGCGCGCGCCAGCAGCCTGATCCAAGGGATGTTGGAGCCGGACGGCCGGCAGGCGGCAGGACGAGGTTTGCCTCTCACTCCTCTCTCTGTCCCTTCCTCTCTATCTCTCTCTCTCATCTCTCCTGTCCCAGGTCGCCCCATCCACCTCGTCTTCTCACGTCCATTCCGGCCAAGATCCGGATCTCCCGCTCTCTCTCCTCCTGGTCTTCAACAGCACATGGCAGATGGGGAGGACGGCCGGGAGGTGGTGACTGCTTCACTAGAATCCATGAAGAAGTCGGAGCTTGTGGCGCCCTTTTGCTATAGCCTACAAGGCTTAGGTATGTGCTCTCTTCCCCCTCCTCTGAAAGAACCGAATTTTTTGAAGCCTACGGTGGGGCTGTTCGGGTCTAGAGTGATTTGATTTGCAGGTGGGGGAAAGACAGTGCTATGCACATGGGTAAGTAATATGAACTCACAGGGAAATAGTAGAGTCAGACTGGAGCTCTCACTGGCGTGGCATCTGTTGACGTCAGAAACCCCCTGGCGGGCAGAGACGGGCAACACCGTAGAGCCGGGAACAACTAGGGCTGCGGCTGGCCCCAGTCCCTCTGAGCGACGGCCCGCAAAGCCTCCCGGTCGCACGCACCGATGTTTATCACAAGGGCGTGCCACCCTGACCTATACCGGTCGGGAAGGTGTGGATGATGCCTCGCTTAGTTTCCTGCAGGCACACACGTAAACGTTAAATACGAGCCTCGATCGGCTCTCAGGTTATGCTCGTGAATCGGCTCAAAGAGCCGATCCACCCATGATTCGACGGGGTGTCCGAATATATGGTGGTCCTGCTTGATCAAGGTAAAGCTAATGAGATCTACGACGATTTAGGGTTTTCACCGCATAATCGGATCATCCTACTCCAGGTTGGGCCTCGCGCTCGCGCACGGTGATCATAAGCCGATCCTAGACGGGGCCTAAAAACCAACACGAGGTTGATCCCCGGAACATCCTTTCTAGGGCTAGCAAACGTCACCCTACACGCCGCTGGATCCTCCCCCCTTTGTAAGGCCTAACTATTGCAGATATTAAACTAATCCTTGTAGAACAAGGAGCAATCGTAACGGATCAGATCTACTAAACTATGATCAAGCGGGGTGCCGCCCCTACACCTAAGATAGGTGTAGGGCGGCTAGACATGCAAGGGTTGCACTACGAAAGCATGTAATATGAAGAACAATGCTAACCCTAACATGTCTAAGATAACTACGTTGCTCGCCATCAAAAAGGCTTCGGTACGAGCAACGCATGAACAACGTAGGCG
>NC_061514.1:217488704-217551913 GCF_022539505.1 Lolium rigidum
CAAGGGCGTGCCACACGACCTATGCAATGGGGAAGGTGTGGATGATGCCTCGCTTGGTTTCTGCGAGCACACACGTAGCGTTAAATACGAGCCTCGATCGGCTCTCGGGTTATCTGTGTAGATAGAAGCTCCAAAGAGCGTCCACCAGACGGGGTGTCCGAATATATGGTGGTCTGCTTGATCAAGGTAAAGCTAATGAGATCTACGACGATTTAGGGTTTTCACCGTCATAATCGGATCGTCCTGCTCTGAGTTGGGCCTCGCGGCCGCGCTTACGGTGATAGTGAGCTGGAGTCTCGACGGGGCCTAAAAAAGACCAACACGAGGTTGATCCCCTGGAACATCAACGCCTGGGGCTACAAGCGAGACGCCACCCTACATGTGCATTTGGATCCTCCAACCCTTTGTAAGGCTATACTGTGCGGATATTAAGCTAATCCTTGTATGAACAAGCAGGCAGCAGTGAACGGATCAGATCTACTAAACTATGATCTAGCGGGGGTGCGCCCTGCACCTAAGATGAGTTGTAAGGCGGCTAGACATACGGGAACACTACGAAAGCATGTAATATGAAAGAACAATGCTAACCCTAACATGTCTCTAAGATAACTCGTTGCTCGCCTCCGAAACGATACGGAGCAACGCATGAACAACGTGAGGCTTGTCTTGCCTAGATGAATACGATCTAGGCGACGCAGTCTTCACCGGTAGAAACCCTCGAGACGAAGGAGTTGGCGATGCGCCGAGATTTGTTTGTGGTTGAACGTTGGTTGTTGTTTTGGCTGTAAACCCTAGATACATATTTATAGTCCAGGGGACTTTCTAATGTGGGCGTGCACTAAGCCGTGCACGAGTAAGATTCTAACCACTAAACTAGATGCGATCTAATATATTCTGAGATCACACTGGGCAAACAAGCCCAACTTGGTATAAAAGGCCGATTCACGCACCTCCTTCTACGGATATATATTTCTTCCGAGTCCATCTTGAGTTTCGTGTGAGATGGGCCAAGAAGGTCGAAAAAGAAGGCCGATATTTCACAACCATGGTTATACCCGATTTGAGACGAATGCTTATGTTCTCTTAGAGCTAGCTTGCATCTTTCTTTTTTATGGTTCGGAGTCTTCAAGTTTGGGGTCCTCAAATGTCTGCGTTTTCTGCCTGGTTCTTGGATCTTGCTTGCTCGCGTCAAGAAAATCAAATGTTGATGGTTTGGGGGAATTAATTAAGAAAAACAATGTAGCGCTTGTCCATCTATCCTACACGGCCTTGCTAAATCTGTTAATCCATGGATGCCTATTGAAAATTGCCATTGTATTTATGAGAAAATAACTTATTTGTTGATCCTGAGTTCATTGTGCTCATTTTTTTACTTAATGTGCTACTAACTATTTTATCTGTAGATGTAATCAAATATTTAATTCACTATCAAGTACTCTCTATTTGTGTGTTGCATCCTCTAGCGCTCAGGTTTTCTATAGTTAAGCACTATGATTTTCAATTGCTAATTGATTGTTTCAACACAATGTGCGCAGGTCTAGGAAAGAAGAGGTTAAGTGATGCCAGACAACAGCGAGCATGGCGCGCAACGCACCTGTCGGGACAGGCTGCCAGAGCGGTGTTCATGACGACTGCTGCAACTTGGGCAGAGACTTCTGCATTGATGTACAATAAGTTGCCTGAAGCCAGGGTAAGCTTCTCTCGATCCTTCTCCCCCTATGTATGGTCTCTCTCTCTATCTCTCTCTCTGTTGTCATATGCTATGGTTCAATGGTTTTGTAGTCACATCCCTGTTCTTGCTTGACTGAAATATTGGTCATCCAAATGGCATATTTTAAGAATATTGATGATGTTGTAGTCGCTTTTTTAACATCTAAAAGAGGCCAATGGAAGCTATAATCTCAGAGGTTTATGACCGAATTACTTGGATCGTTTAATCAATAGTCCATATTTATTTTCTCAAACAGTTGGCTCCTAAAATGACAAGCATTTTTTGATGCAACTCGTAGTGAGTTCCTAAATTTGTCTACCTGTTGCTCGATAGGCTTGTTGTCAACTATAAACTATCAAAGGTTATCCGGAATATATGAGAGGTCATTTATATGACGCTTTTAATATGGTTATCTTGTATTTAAATTAGTGATAAATCACTGGGTTCGGTGGTGAGAGTGATGAATGATGATGATGTTCCCTTACTGAATATGGCTTCTATCCGGGTGCCAAGTGACATGGTTTGAAAGGAGCATTATTTCTTCCTATAAATGATCCGAAAGGGGCAAACCCACTGCTCGTCCAATCCCGTGCGACAGTAATTTTTCCAGCCCCACTTTTCACAGCAACCGTTCGATGCAGTGACTTCTTTTTGCACCTCTGGCTCGTCTAGATGGGTCAATGATGGCTGGGACCAGGCTCTTGTGGTGCCGGCAGACAGAGGCAGCCACGATGCTCGTTTTGTGTCGTCTTCCTTCCCGTACCCGCACGTACCCGCATGTACTCTGTCCAACTCCATATGCTATTTCTCAAATATGTGCGCCCTCCCGTCAGGCCATGGAATCCTCGAAGGTTGGGGAAGAACTGCAAATAAATAACCACAGTATATGGTTCTCATCTATACCTGGCCATGGGCGGCCCGGCCCGGTCAGCCCGGCCCGGCCCGGCCCGAAATTCCCGGGCCAAGCCCGACCCGACCATGCCTGTGGGCCGGGCCTGCGCCAGATTTCTTGGCCCGATGGTCAGCATGGGCCGGGCCTGGGCCATCATTTTGCGTGATTTAAGGAAGCGGCCCGGCCCGAGGCCCGAGGCCCGATGGGCTTTCCTTATGATGGGCCGGGCTTGGGCCAAGATTTCCGGCCCGACGGTCGGGCCGGGCTGGGCCTGGGCTGAGATTTTCCGCGTCGGGCCTTGGTCGGCCCGGCCCGAGGCCTGGCCCGGCCCGAGAACTCATCCTCCCTCAACTCAGGTTCGTCGTTTTTTGCATATTTTTTGATTTCAACATAAGCCATGCATATAAATTCCTCATATCGTAATAGTGTAGCCCTTGAGCTCGCACAATATCTTGAAATTGTCAATTCTTTTTTTGTTTTGCATCTGGATATGTGTTTTGTGATTCTTGTTGAACATGATCACGATGTTAAGAAACACCTACTCGTGTAATGTAAAGAACTGAAGCTAACTGATAGACGGCCGACTAAAACACCTACTCGTGTACAGGTTACAGTTGCTGTATTGCAATTACCTTTTTGGGCAGCTCTACGTTTGACGTGAACTGTGATGGTTTTCCCTTGCTCCATTTGAGGTGAGAATGCTTCCATACAAGATACAACTACAAGCTACATTTTATAATCAAGTGAGTTGTAATGATTATGTTGTTTTTGTATATTTAAGTCAATCAATAAGATGCCATAGTGTGATCTTTGGCATTAATATGTTTTTGAATTTCTTGGCAAGCTTACTTCCTTTGTTACAGATCAGGCAATATCGATACTGTGTTTTTTTTTTTGCTTTGGCATCAAGAGTTATTTGTGGACGCTATGCATTTGGGCTTATGCCATTTGCAGTTTTGGTTGATATCTTGGTTTGCTTTTTTCATGGGTGTGGGGTTTTAGAGTTAGAGCGAGAGAGTTCAGCGAGTGGTAGCGAATTGCACAGATGCCTTCAATTTTGCACTCCCTTCTTTCATACATTTATTTAGCCAATTGGATTGTCTCCGTTGAGGGGATGCTTTATCTGCAGAATTTAAGGGTTTATTCATGCCGAAAAGAAAGCATGTAACACTGTACATTGTTTGGTCCTATTTCACATTTTGAAATGACGCTAGAGATTGGAAAACCATCCAACATGAATTAACCAGGTTGCTTGCCTAATGAAATAGGTATTTGTTAACTGGGTTCTGAAATAAACATGAGTGATTGAGATAAATAAGAGTTGAAACAAATATTTGTTAACTGGGTTTCTTGCCTAATGATGCTCACATGTTGAAAATTATTGCTCTTTGTTACTGAAATTTGGGTGCGGTATTCAAACAGAGAATTATGAGTGTTGCAGTGCAATATGGTGCCTGATCTGAAAAGTAATATTCTAAAATACAGTTCCATAAAAATGGTGCAATATGTAGCAACGAAGAACTTGATTTTCTTTCCCCTTGATTGTCCTTTGAACTTTTCCCTAGAATTGCTTACCTAGGCATTAAATAGTTTCCTATCCAAGCATACATGGTATTGTTACTGTGTGACGTGACCTAACATACATTAATCATTCGCCTATGTGAAAGCTCCCTTGTATGCAATTGGGAAAATAACAAGGAGCAATTGCTCATTATTTCAAAGAAAAAGTGTGGACTGTTCGTGTTATAGTTTGGGGCATTGCACATGTTATGATTATCCTCTATTATTTAGTCTCTGAATAAATTGTGTTTATTTTTATCAGTGGCCATATGAAGTTGACGCTTCACCATTGGAAGTTAAAACTATCCCAAGAACTTCACTTCGAAGTCGGGGTTTTAATGTAATTAGGACGATGCAACAATTCCAGAAAGGTAATAACTTCTCTTTTTGTTGATGTTTAACTCTCTGGCTACCCTGTAAAAAAAACGAGGAAGAAAGGTAAGCTCATGTGGCTTAAAATGCCACTATATGAGATAGTACTGCAGGGCTAAGGTGCCTATGATGCAGACAATCCATTTTGCTTATTAGGTATGAGATAGTGCATGGCTCAGGTGCCTTTAGTTTTGCACTCCTGATCCAAATCTTAATTTATAAACTACTACCATACATATGAGGGGTTGAGATTTAGACTTATGAGCTTTGACAGATCTAGCAGTTGAATATTCAAGAAAACTAAAAGCTTGGTTCAAACTCATTGAATTGATGGTTGCATGTGTGCGTCTATTTTCCTTGATTTTTCGTTTGACTCTGCATTTGAAGTCTGCCTATGATTTTCTCTAAATTTGATACGTATGTGTATCCTTGTCATTTGAATTTTTGATATTTTTTCAGGAAGGAAACAGAACATCCAGTTTACCCAAATGTATTCTCTATAGCCTTACGTGCTTGACCCACAAGGTCTACTTGATTTTTACAAAATCTCCGTACCACCTTTCATCAGCTAAGATAAAAGAGGGTTCAATCATTGTTTGTTTTGTCATGGACTCGTGAGTTGGCATGTTATTTTAGATATTTTGCATACATGTTTTTAAGATAAAATCTCTAACACTGTGTTTGGTTGCAGTGAAACTAGGCATGGAATTGGAATTTGGGTCCAATTCCGTGCTTTCTGGCATTTGGACTGCGCTCGGAATCTTCGCTCGGAATTGGGACAAATTTCCGTGCTCGGAATCCTCATGTGTAAAGAGCGGGCCAACAGTTCCGAGCTCGCTCCCTCGGAAACACACGGAAACGACCGAGCGAAGGGAAGCGGTACGTCCTGGCCTCCCTCCTCGCGAGCTCCTCTCATCCCTTCCCGTCCCTTCCCATTCTCTCCAACCGGCGCGGTGCCAGCGACTGGATACCCGGCGGCGGCACACATCTTTGCCCTCCATCCTTGTCCTCTCCAATTCCGGCGCGGCGCCAGCGACAGGAGACCCGGCGGTGGCGCACAGCTCCTCTCCTCCCTTCCCGTCCTCTCCAACTCCGGCGCGGCGCCATCGACTGGAGACCCGGCGGCGGCGCACAGATTTGCCCTCCCTCCCAGTCGTCCATCCCGTGCCTCTCCCTCGAGCTTCTCGTCTCTGCCCGCGGGAGCCCTAACCCTAATGCGACGCGTTGGGGAACGGTGCGGCACTCTACCGCCGGCCACCAGCCACAAGCGACCGCCCGCCCCTCCCGCACTCCACCGCCGGCCATAGGCTCACCCGTGGCTCCGCCTGCACTCCACCGCCGGCCCCTCCCTTCCCTTGCGTTGACCAAAAAAAATAACACAAATTCATTTCCATACTGCAATCCAAACATCATTAGGAATCTGTACCACCATTTGATTCCAAAGGCAAATTCTAAGCACACCCAAACAACAGATTTGGAATTTTAGTCCAATTCATTTCCATCTTGGATTTGTAATCTTTGGCCCAATTCAATTTCGAGCTCAAATTCATACATCAAAACACAGAGTAACAATTGTTTTTCCCTCTTTGCAGCCGCTATTCCAGTATAGGATTTGATGTGCTAAAAGAATAACATGGTGAAAAAATAGGTATAGCTATTTTTTGTTTGTTTTGTCAGTACCATTTTAGGCTTCAGTAAAATAATAAAGTGAGCAATTTTCTACCATGTGATTATAGCATTGATGTCATAACGAGCAGGATGTCTCTTGTGTACTATGAAGAATGCTCTACTTATATACTCGATTTCTTCGATTTCGGTGGTAGTATGCTTATCATTTCTCCTTATCATTTCAGACTTCAGCAACGACGAGCACGGCCAAGCTAGACACCAAGGTGAGCTCCTCCTAGTCCTTCTCTCATTTTCTTTTCTCTCTGCCCTCGATCTCATTTCTCCTGTCCCCTTTACGTGGTGATATGCTGAATTTTAATTAGTGCGGTCTTTGGGGAGACACAAGCGAGTAATCTTTCGACACTATCTTAGACAGTGATTTATTACTTGCAGGAAAAGTTCAGCACTCGGTACTGGTTTTCAGAGTATGATTTAACTGTTTATATCATGCCAACTCCATGTAACATTAGCACTGAGACTGTCTATGTAATGTCTGCCAGGAAATTTGTGTTTCCCCTGTTACATTGCTCCAATAGTCTTCCAGTCACGATGAAATGAAAAGAATCTTTTGGTTGCCTTTTCCTAACATTTTAGACATCTGATTTATTGATTCTTTGGAGCCTTACATGCTGAATGTTCTTGGTTAATTCTTTTCTAGACATTTTAGAAGTACTATGCTCATTTAATTCATTCTTTGGAGCCTCACATGCTGAATGTTCTTGGTTAATTCTTTTCTAGACATTTTAGAAGTACTATGCTCATTTGATTTATTCTTTGGAGCCTCACATGCTGAATGTTCTTGGTTAAATGACGTGATCCTCATGTGTCTAGGTAGATGACGTTTTGTGCCTCTCCAGGTAATCTCTGTTCTGAATTAGTGTTGATCATCTCTTCATTTTTCAGATATGCAAAAACAGTCCCAACCAGAGTTCAGGGCCACCGAGGTTGTGCGATAGCTGACCCTTCTCGTGCAGCGATCATGTGTACACGGGGTCCTCGGTGGCGGTGGTAGTTCTCTCACGCATGGGGATTCCAGTAACTATTAGTTATACGGCAATATGTACATTTCCCACATGTTTTCTGTTTGAGGAGAGGTACAAAACAACTTACATATACTTGCAACTTATTTGGCTTTCTTGTTTAAATAAAAACTTGTCACTGCCTATGGCGGACACTCGAATGTATTGTTTCTGCTCCGTGTATTAATATGTTGTGCTCATGGAAGTTGGAGCACCGGATCTGCGAAATCTCGAAGTAAGTTTAGTGTCTCACCAATCATTTGAGTGCATGTCTCTATTCCAGTGTTTCTCTTCACGAGTGCTGCCTGGTAAGTCTCCACCTGAGCCATCCATGGCAGCCTGGCTTGGAGCTATGGCAGACTTGCTTGTTAATCGACTCTTGTGTTGTTGATTGTTTTGCAACCTACTGCTGGTTTAGATATAAGAGTAACACCTCAGAAAGGCTATGGATCTTTATTTAGAGAATTCAGTTAGTTAATATTGTATATGCTCAAGACAAAAATCCTTTGCCGAAAAACTAATATAGCCACCACTTGTGTGATATTATGTACTTGGGAGTCATAAAAAATGCATGTCCATCATTTATTAGCCTTCGCTGCTTACACTAAGAAATGAGTAGTACTTGGGCTGCCATTCATAATCTTATTCAGAGTTTGGTGCAAATACAGCTGTAGAGCTCTCAATATGCAAATTATAGCGCCACTAAGGAAAATCTGTACAACAGTCACTTACGCTAATGCCCGATTGTTGGTAGACATCTTAAGTATTTACCATGCAAATTGTGTTTGCAATTTGTTTCCTTCTACTTCCTAAATTTGTGTTGAGACTATCCATCAATGTGCTATTGGGAGTGTAACTGTAGTTATAACACTAGAGTCCTTTCCTGATCGAAGAACCTTGCAAAGCAAAATTGGATATTACATTGTTGCATTATTTTTTATGCCCTCCTCCATGTCAGGGAATCATTTATCCGTACCTGGACACATTCTTTTGCTTTTGTATTGTGACTTCTATTCACCTTTCTACCTGTAGTGGTACATACTTGACTTACCATTGTTTACATTTTCTTTAGTATTCAAAGCCATTTCAGTCATTTAAAACTTTCTTTTTTTATCGAAGGGTGTCCAAAAAATTTCAGTTGTTATTGGATCATATACCAATGCTGGTTGATGGCTGAAGTTGTGATGCGGGGTGGCCTTCGGACACCTCCACCTCAAGACCGTCAAGTGCAGCCCCGCCTATCGTCGACGCTACACCATGGCCAAGGAGTCCCCCAAGTGGACCAACAACACAAACCCCCGCCATATATGTCAAGGTGAACCCTTTCCTCTCTATGGTCGACCTCAACACCAACTTGAATGGTATGCTACCTCATGCCTATCATCATTGTGTCTATAGGTGCCGACATCGACAAGGACCAAGAGAGAAGGAACTCCCATGGTGCAAGGAAGAAGAGAAGAAGGAAGAGGAAGAAGAGGCGGGAGGAAGAGGCCCGGCTGGCCGGTCCGAGGATCCGGTCGGACCGGACCCACAACCGGACCGTCCGGTCCCGAGCCCGGTCAGCCGGGCGCCCAACCGGGCGCAGCTCCCTCGTGCCGGACGAAGACCGGAAACCTCGCGGATTCCCGGTTTGCGCCGGTCGACCGGACCCGGGACCGGACAGCCCGGTCACGAGCCCGGTCAGACCGGACCCAAACCGGATCTGACGGGAATGACCCACCAAACGGCCCAAGTCGGTCCACCACTTACCTGTTCGGCCCAAGCTGCCTTGTATGCCTATATAAGCACCTAGGTCACCCCCTTACCTCTTTAGACAAGATTTAGGCTTAGACATGGATTTGAGCTTTGTCTCCCTAGGGTTTCATCCCCTTTGTATCAAGGCTACCCTTGTTGGATGATTGGATTTGGTGTGTGAGATTCTAGTGCTACCCACTCTCTCTCCCACTCCTAGATTCATCTCCCTCACCAATCTCTCCGCTCCGGGATTCTACCTCGCGTCTCTCCCGGGTTGATTCTATTGGCGTGGTCCATCGAGCCACGGGGGTAAGTATCGATTGTATCGGGTTGGTGTGCGTGCGTGAGTTCCTCGTGTTCTTCGAGTTCATCGTGTTCTTCGCGCTCTCCCTCTCATCCCTCTTTGGATTTCGGGTCAACCGCAAGATCGGGCCACACACGGGGTCTTAGACCTCATCATATGGTATCAGCAGCCTTTGGTTTCCGCGGATTTGACCCCCCACCCATCCAATTTCGTCTCTAAAAATTTTCCCCAAAAATCCCCAAAAATAGCCCTAATTTGCCTCTTGACCGATCTGCGATTTGGTTGCGTTTTGAGTGGTTTTGGTCCATGGATTTGGTGTTGGAGTGCTTGATCTACTATCTCCCCAACTTTTAGCCCCCAATTCCATCATTTCCCTTCGTTTTGGTCGATTTGGCTTGATTTCGCTCAAGAACAGGAGAGAGAAAATCTGTGCCCCGCGAAATCCGGTCGACCGGGCTCCAACCGGGCCAGTGACCGGACAGCTCGGCACCGGGGCCGGTCAACCGGGCGCCGGACCGGCGCGCCGACCGGGCGCCAACCGGCGCCAACCGGGCGCCAACCGGGCCAGAACCCGGTCAACCGGGCTGTAGACCGGGCAGGCCGGTCCAGGGCCTGGTCAACCGGGCGGAAACCGGACGCCACCTCCGCCAACCACCGCCACCCTCTCCGCCGCCGGCAAGCACCGCCACGCTCCCCAAACCACCGGGAAACATCACCGCGGCTCCATAACCTCCGCCGCAACCGCAAGGGCGTCGACACCACCCACCACCGGCTTACCACCGCCACCGCCGCCAAGCTACTTTGACCGTTTTCTTCCGCTAACTTGTGTTTGCTTGTTCCGGTTTGAGTGCCTTGTTTGTGAAACTAACACGCAGCTCCGAAGCAAGCGACGACATCCGAGGCACCCCGGACTTGCAACCGTACTCTTGACATCACCACCTTCATCGCAAGTTGTGTGTTCCGACACCGCCTAACATCTAGGTATAACTTGCACCCCACCTTGTAACCCCTCTTCTTTTGCGATCTATCCTATCGAGCATTGCTTATTGAGTGTTGCGAGACATTGCACGTGGCCCCGATTGTGAGGTGTGTGTGTAGTGTGGAGTCAAGCTTCTAAGCAAAACTCGTGTGGCAAGATAGCAAGAGCGAGCTAACGCTAACATAGGGCGAGAAAAAGCCGCCAAAGCACCAAAAGAGTGCAAGTGCCATCATACATACAAAAGTGTACAAAGTGCCACCATAGATACAAAAGAGTGCAAGTGCCACCATATACAAAAGAGTGTCATAAGCTTTTAAGCAAAAGAGAGATAAGAGAAGAGAGGCCACGTGTGAATCTTGTTGTCTCTTCCTTGCAACCGAAGCTTTGATCTCTTCTTGTGTTAGTGTGACACCGAGCACCCTTGCTTAAGGGCTTCATACACTTTTCCGCTCATTCCTTGGTCGCACTAACCCCGTTCATCTCGTGTGTGTGTTCCACATCTTTTCCGTGTTTATAGTGATCATCGCTTTAACATTTGATTTTTGGATTTCCACCACTCTTGACAATACACTTGATTTCGGATTTCGTCTTTTGGCTTTCCACCACACTCACCTACCACCATATTTGCTAGCTTTTGCGTGTGTCTTTGTGTGAGTGCCCGATACAATTGTTCTAACTCTCGGTTTGTTGGATCACCCCAATCTTGTCATACCACGGTAAGATTGCGAGGTAGTGTTCTTCCACTAACATACACCATATAGATACCATCGTGCTAACATGGATAGCGAAGATGAAGATACGGAGGAGTACACGGAGCACTTCGAGGAGGATTCCTCTTCAAGCACCGCGGATGTGGAGGAACATGTGGAGCTCTACTCCGACTATGGCTACCCAAGCATCACCAACATCTCCGACATCGAGGAGCTCGACAACGACCATGGCTCCCCAAGCATCACCGACATCTCCGACATTGAGGAGCTCTACATCGACAATGGCTCCTCAAGCATGGATGACATGGTGGAGCACCACTTTGAGGACGACTTCGACGAGCTCTACATCGACAATGGCTCATCAAGCACGGACGACATGGTGGAGCAACGCCACGCCTACGACATCGACACCATGGCGGAGCCTCACCTAGTCACCTACTTGGCCAATGGAGCTACATATGAAGATAGAGGACCTCAACGATGGCACCATCATATGGATCATCAAGAGCGTCCCCAACATGATCGCCATCGACACACTTCTTCGAGCTCCACGAGGCGCCACCATGAGAGTGCTTATGCACATGATCATCTACGGCGAGTTCATCATATGGAGCATCAAGAGAGTCCTCATCATGATCGTCATCGACACTCGTCTACGAGCTCCACGAGGCGCCACCATGAGAGTGCTTATGCACATGATCATCTACGGCGAGTTCATCATATGGAGCATCAAGAGCGTCCTCATCATGATCGTCATCGACACTCGTCTACGAGCTCCACAAGGCGCCACCATGAGAGTGCTTATGCACAAGATCGTCGACTTCAAGTACACCATATGGAGCATCAAGAGCGTCCCCATCATGAGCGTCATCGACACTCTTCTCCAAGCTCCACAAGGCGCCGCAAGCAACATCCCAAGTCGCATGAGCCGTCATCTCGGCATGGCAAGGACCGTCATCGACATACTTCACCACATGAGCTTCGCCACCACAAGCCACTTCATCATCGCCATCGACCAACATCTTCCACGAGTCTTCGACGACACCACTCAAGCCATGGTGATGATGCACGAAGACGAGAGCCTCGACATGAAGGCGACAAACACCATGATAGGGTGCCTACCACTCCAAGGATGGCAAGTGCACATCGAGCATACCTTCCTCATAAGGCGACTTCCACCTCTTGTGCCACCACCACAATGGCCTCTACCTCGTCACGTGCCTATGGACTCCGATGCTACAAGTGCAAGCAACAAGGCCACCCTCCACGGGAATGTCCCAATCTCCTATGTGAGGTGTGCAAGGCCAAGGGTCACGTGGCATGGCAATGCACAACGCCAAGTGCCAAGACGCTCTACTTCGACAAGCTACAAGCACAAGTCCCCAAAATGCCTATTGCGCCCACACTTCAAGATGAAGAACTCCAAGGCCATCGCAAGGAGGATGTGGATCCGAGCCTAGCTCTCCTCATCACTACGGCGCCACCGCTTGAGGATGACTTGGGAGGCGATGGAGTTGAGCATGGTGAGCATGGGATTCTCCCTTCACCTACGGAGGCGCATAGAGTTGAGATGGTTGAGCATGGGATTTTCCCTTCAACCAAGGAGGCGCATGGAGATGAGATAGTCGAGCCTACTCCTATATGCTTGATTGATGAGTTGGTACCAATCCCATGTGCGAATGAGAGCCACTTAGCCCACTTGAGTGAGAGTGATAGTGAGTTGAGTGACTCCCACCCCATATGTGAGTTTGAGTGCTTCCATTTGGAGGACATGAGTGATACACAAAGTGAGTTGCGAGAGGTAGATGATAGGTCCATGGAGGACATCGCTTTTGCTAACACATTAACCTCTCCCTCGTTTGTGTCCTCTTATGTTGCACTAGGTTCCACGGAGGACGAGTTCCCGCTCATGGAGACGATGTACATGGTGCATGAAGATGATGATATCTCACCATGCTTGCTCCAAGATGGACATGTCGACCACATGGATCCTCCTACTTCCACAACACCTACTTCAAATGAGTCGGCCTACAAAGGTAACAACATAGGTGTTGATGATGCCATGATCCCACTAGTGGACATGATGACTTATGAGTGCATGCATGATCTTGATGATACATTTGCTACGTCACATGCTACTTTCATTTTCCCATGCGATACTTTGCTTGATAACATTGTTGATCATGTGGAAGTGAATGCTTGTGATACCATGACCATGCCATGCTATGAGAGCTTCCAATTTTCCACCATTGCTTGCAATATGTCGACCACTTGCTCTTTACCATGTATTGCTTGCAATGATAATGACAAGGATGACATTAGCTTCCGCATGCTTTGTCCAAAATGCTTACACCATTCCATGATCCTTGCATCCAAGATTGTGAACAATTGCTCTTTCTTATGCTTGGTATGCAAGAATGCTTATTTCGTTGTTCACGAGATGGCCCCCATAGCCTTCTCACTTTTTGATGATCATGAGTTACCACATGCCATGAATGCACCTTCTTGCCATATGCACCATCGCCATGCATTTCATACTATCTTGATTGACACTAATGGTGATGTGCACAAGACATGGAACATCATGATGGATGATGTGTTCCTCTACCATGCACACACGCTTTTTGTTTTCTCTTTTGTGTGTATAGGTACCCGAATGACTACTTCCACCGCTACGGAGCATGAGCTCACGAAACGCGCAATTGAGAGCTACCCCAACAAGGACCTAACCCGCGGGAATCACACCAAAGGGTATGTTCCCACAAGCCTTCGCCCTCATGTGTTTCCGACTTGCCTTGTCGAGTTTCCGGTTTGGTCCAATTCCTCGTCACCTCTTTTGCTTCTTATGCAACACATCTTGACACATCTTGTTGGCACAATGGTTGTTGTATGTCGTGATGATATCATCATACACTTCGAGACTCTCAAGGACCATGTCATACATGTGAGAGACACCTTATGCATCTTGTGCCACATGTCACACAAAAAGTTGCTCTTCTTTGGATTTCTAAGTTCATCTATGGCATTTGCATTGGATTCTTTAACACTTGAGGATACCCATACTCGGCTCACGCCAACCACACTTTCCCAAGCAAGAAGTCTCCATCGCTTTGCCATTACACATAACAATTTTACCCCAAATTTTGCCGCCGACACTTGCCTTTTGTTTGTTCCACTTGTTTGGGACAATGCTACACCACACATTTTTGACACTTTACAAACCAAATGTTTACATGCACAAATGTTTGCCCTACCAAATTTTGGATACATCGACACTCTTTTGGTTCCCATTTTTGCCACATGCCTCTTGGAGAAACGACTTGATGCTTCGTATTTTATTGAGAGCCTCTTGTTCGCCGATCACCAAATTGGCATCCACAAGCTTTCCATTCGCAAGTTGTTTTTCCCCAAGTTCTTCTTCGACCGCGACTTTGTCCATCGACCACTACATGGGAGAACCGTCATGGCATACATCATCGTTGAGGAGGAACAAGAGTCGAGGACGACTCTTCCCCAAGGGGGGGAGATGATGCGGGGTGGCCTTCGGACACCTCCACCTCAAGACCGTCAAGTGCAGCCCCGCCTATCGTCGACGCTACACCATGGCCAAGGAGTCCCCCAAGTGGACCAACAACACAAACCCCCGCCATATATGCCAAGGTGAACCCTTTCCTCTCTATGGTCGACCTCAACACCAACTTGAATGGTATGCTACCTCATGCCTATCATCATTGTGTCTATAGGTGCCGACATCGACAAGGACCAAGAGAGAAGGAACTCCCATGGTGCAAGGAAGAAGAGAAGAAGGAAGAGGAAGAAGAGGCGGGAGGAAGAGGCCCAGCCTGGCCGGTCCAGGATCCGGTCGGACCGGACCCACAACCGGGCCGTCCGGTCCCGAGCCCGGTCAACCGGGCGCCCAACCGGCGCAGCTCCCTCGTGCGGACGAAGACCGGAAACTTCGCAGATTCCCGGTTTGCGCCCGGACGACCGGACCCAGGACCGGACAGCCCGGTCACAGGCCCGGTCAGACCGTACCCAAACCGGATCTGACGGGAATGACCCACCAAACGGCCCAAGTCGGTCCACCACTTACCTGTTCGGCCCAAGCTGCCTTGTATGCCTATATAAGCACCTAGGTCACCCCCTTACCTCTTTAGACAAGATTTAGGCTTAGACATGGATTTGAGCTTTGTCTCCCTAGGGTTTCATCCCCTTTGTATCAAGGCTACCCTTGTTGGATGATTGGATTTGGTGTGTGAGATTCTAGTGCTACCCACTCTCTCTCCCACTCCTAGATTCATCTCCCTCACCAATCTCTCCGCTCCGGGATTCTACCTCGCGTCTCTCCCGGGTTGATTCTATTGGCGTGGTCCATCGAGCCACGGGGGTAAGTATCGATTGTATCGGGTTGGTGTGCGTGCGTGAGTTCCTCGTGTTCTTCGAGTTCATCGTGTTCTTCGCGCTCTCCCTCTCATCCCTCTTTGGATTTCGGGTCAACCGCAAGATCGGGCCACACACGGGGTCTTAGACCTCATCAAGTTGTTTTAGCATGAACTCCCCAGTTATATTAGCTATTTAGCTTAGACACCATCATAGTATCTGTTAAATATGGTCCAAGTTTTATTTGTTATAAATGTCAATGAATCAAAATAGAAAGCTTAAGGCCAAAGTGTCTCCCTTTCGTGAATTGCGCATTCCAATTACAACAATTTGTAGAGCTCAACCTTATTTGACTTTTCAAATTTAATGCGATGCCTTAACATTATTATATATATCTTATTTGATACTTGAGACTACACTTAATTTTCTTTTAAAAATGTATGTAATTTTATTTGATTATATGCTACAACATAAATATTTTTCACAAGGCCTTCAATTGTTTGGTTCAAATATTTTTATTTAGTGAGACAAGATTCAAGAGAAGCACCAATGTGTCTTTCACCCTGTTTTTTCTAACAGTAATATTAGTACATCAAGCACGATTAGAACGTAAAAGTGGAAGCGAACACATATATCAAATATGTTTTCCAAATTGACACTTCTAACTATAAAAACTGTGGTCTCAGCTTTTTTTTTGTCTTGAAGTAGATGCGTTCTTCCAAAAATTAGTAATTGTCTTTTTATGCTTCTTTTATAATGCTACCTCATTCGGTACAATAACCATAATTTGGTGGAGAAGTTCATACAAAAGCATAAAAGCTGAAAAAAATAGTGTGAAATCGTACTTAATTGTCATATGTTGATGTAGCACCTTGATGGAATGGTGTGGAAGATACTAAAGCAGTTAAATTGGGGCTAATTCTTAATAGTAAAATAAGCTAAAACTTATGGTTACAATTCTGATTCGATTCTGCCATTTGCGCGATAGCGCAACGGGTCATCTAGTTGAACTTAGAGATGATGAATACTAGTGTAGGCGGCGGCCGGTGTCACTTCATTTGTATCTAGAGATGATGAACTTAATTAATTTGCATGGATTATGAGTTGTATGGAGCTATATGTATAACTCGATCGGGCTCTAAGTAATGTGATGATGATGTGATGATTATATATGTCCATATTATATCTGTCTATATTATATGCCTGTATAACCTGTATACTGTGTACAAAACCTGTATAAAATCTGTATAATACACCAGGGAGCACAAAATCGAGTATACTTGTACATTGTTCTGTGGCGCACCAAAATATAATTCAGTGGCGCACCAATTTCTGTGGCGCAGCTACTCCCTCCGTCCTCAAATAAGTGGACATCTAGGCTCTAAACTTTGTCCACAAAAGAGTGTACTCCTATTTTCCCAATGCAATTTAATTGCTTCTCTCTCATCGCACGGAAATCAAACCCAATAATATTGAGCACATATTTTTCTTGTTTTCTACAAGCACTTAGCTCATTGGAGATGAAAGAATTAAAGAGGAGAGATGCATGTTCCCAATGTACTTTTCACCCCACCTCATAATTTATCTTGAAAATCCCGCAGGTACACTTATTTGTGGACGGAGGGAGTAGATCATATGCGCCACAGAACCAATTATTTTTGTGGCGCACCACAGACAGTGCACCACAGAAACCCAAATTCTGTTGCGCATAGTCCGGTGCGCCACATAAACCTTATATTTGTGGCGACGTTTCTGTGGCGCACCGCCCGTGCGCCACATAATCATTTTTTCGTGCGCCACTGATGAGGCTTTTCCTACTAGTGCACCAAGGGGAACTTTTGAATCGTGACCCTGTTTTTCGCACATATACACAAATTTGGATTGCCATCAAATTTGCAAACTAGTTTTTTGGGGGTTTACATAAATATGTTTTTTCTTTTGATTATTGCTCAAAGGAGCAAAATTAAATTAAATTGGTGTTTTCAATCGAGTGGCCGCCGTGAAGTATGCACACTACCACCAATCCAGTTTTCACAGGTCTGCATATGAGACATGGTAGCTACGATGCAATTTCCAGCGATCCATGAATTATATTTGTGTGCAACCATAAACTGAATTATTTTTGGGCTAAATCAGACTTTTTTCTCTTGATTATTGCTCAAAGGAGCAAAATTAAATTGAATGGGTGTTTTCAATCAACTGGCCACCGCGAAGTGTGCACACTACCACCAATCCAATTTTCACATGTCTGCATATGAAACATGGTAGCTACGATGGCAATTTCCAACAATCCATGAGTTATCTTTTTGTGCAACCATAAACTGATTTTTTTGGGCTAAATCAGTTTTATTTAAAATTTAATTAGGAGGAAGGGTGCATGAATTACAATTCAAAAACGGTAAATACGTGGACATGCCCCAAAGATGTGTGGAAGCCTAAAACAATTAATGGCCAAACATGTGCATGCGCTCCATCCAAGTAGAACACATAGCAAACACTGATAGTCTGACCTAAATTTGAAATCAAGCCAAAGGTGGTTCGAAAAAATCGTAAAATGGCAAAGCAAAGCATGAAGTCATAAATTTGTGATGTACTATACATTCGTTAAGGATATTACAAGGCTTGCAAGTATACCTATTGTGTAAAATTGACCAACATAATACACGATATATATTACAGAAAAAATATGATTAAAAAGTTAAAATGGTCTTGTTTGTAATGATATAGTTTTTGTGTCGTCAAATTCAAATTATGTCATAACTAATTGGTGATCTAGGGATGTGTGCTGGCATTATAATCCATAACGGAGGGAGTAAGCACTCTAGCTATGAAAGGTACCAAACAATGCGTACCAAAATGATTTTTTAGAGGAATACTAGTTCAGATTATTTAATTTTATATTAGCAGGCCAAAATCGAACCCCGTAGTTAGATTTTCTGAAATTGGTCCATAGTACTGGGCAAAACCCTAGTTTAACTTATTTAATCATAGATTCGTAGGTCGATTTTTTTACGCTATTATTATTATTACAGGTAGCACCTGTGTTTGCCCGTCCAGTGAAACTATGAGGAAGATGGATCACACGGGAGGAGATGAAGGGAGAGCAGTCATGATGCGGGGTGGCCTTCGGACACCTCCACACCAAGACCAACAAGTCCCCCAAGTGGACCAATGACTCGGGCTCGAGTTAAAGCGCTACATGATAAGGTGACCTCGCTCCTAGCTACCCTTGATCTCGGTACACCTTTGGATGGAATGCTACCTCATGCCGATGTGCTTTGTGTCATTAGGTACAAGGTGAATCAAGACCACGGAGAGGAGGACATCCCATGGTCAAGGGAAGGAGAGGAGCATCAAGTCATGAAGATGGACACGAAGCTGGACCCGACGCCAATCGAAGCGCTTGAAGGAAGAGAAGACGCTGGCCGGTCCAGGACCCGGTCAACCGACCCCACAACCGGGTCGTCCGGCCCCAGGCCCGGTCAACCGGTCGCCCAACCGGATTCCCCTCTGCCTCGTACCGGAAACCAACCGGACGGAAATCTGCGAGGTTCCCGGTTGGCGACCGGTCGACCAGCCCCACGACCGGGCCACCCGGTCCCAGGCCCGGTCTGACCGGCCCCAAACCGGATTTGACGGAAAGTCTCCACCAAACTGCCTAAGTTATCCTGTTTTGTACCTTTTCGCCTTGCTGGCTATGTATGCCTATATAAGGACCCTAAGCTAGACCCCTCCTTTACCCCTTAGACATAATTTTGAGCTTAAACCAACTTTGAGCTTAGTCTCCCTAGGGTTAGCATCCATCTTGGACAAGCATCGCTCTGTAATCAAGGCCATCCTTGTTGTTGATTTGGATATTGTTGAGTGAGATTCTAGTGCAAGTCACTCTCTCTCCCTCACCAATCTCTTTTCTCCAACACCAATCTCTCACCGGGAATTCTGCCGCGTGCCTCTTCCGGGTGATACTATTGGCGTGGTCCATCGAGCCACGGGGGTAAGTATCGGGTGTATCGGGTTGGTGAGCGTGCGTGAGTACCGTGGTCTTCGTGTTCCTCGCGCTCTCCCACCTTTTCCCCTCGATCCTTGGGTCAAATCGCGAGATCGGGCCAACCCCTAGATCTCAGATCTCATCAAGTCACGGGGCCCCTCTTATTTATGGTGTCTCCCCTTTTTCGGGTGATGTTGACTGTTTTGCAGGGTTTGTCAGTGCGCAGGAGGTGCGAGCGAGCGAGGATGAGAATGAGAGAGATTTTTTTTTGTGAGAGGAACAACCAAACGATCGTGAAGGACCCAGATTTCCAATACGCATCATAGCACAGTTTGCAACAGGACACAAAATAAACAAGAAATTATGTTTAAATCCCTAAGATTTACATGGTAGACCCCAAGTTGAAACCAAGAAATGCGATCGGGTCTTTAATAGCCACCGTCCGGATTGATCCTCGTCGCAGCCGGGGACGAACCACTTGGCGCGACCAAATCACCATGGCTACAGAGCCTGCACACCATGGCCTCCGAGCTGATCTAGAAACGCCGTGCAAAAAACCGGCAGCCAGCGGAGGTGGATAATTGAAGAGAGGGATAGAAAGAGAGAGAGTCTTGATGCCTCTCTCTTGACAAAGAAGATTGCTCGGAGTTTTCCTACATAGAATACGTGACTTATGCTCACTGAAGTGTGGGACCTCAAGCATGGGAACCACACGTAAGTGACAAACTTGTTGCTCTAATAACTCGGGTGGTTATTATACTGTATTAGTACAAAGTTTCCTACGGATCCTTCTTAGTCACTCCAAAGTGAAGCATTTGGCAGGTTTCGAATTTTCTATGTTTGAAACCCAAAACCACTTCTCTTCATTCTTGACTTCAAAAGACAGAGTTAGGGTTAGGATGTAGATACATGATTTTTCTGGTTTGAATATGTCTAGACCTTGTGTATCAACTTGAATGCTTACTATATGACATAAGAAGAACTTGGTTTTTCATTTTTTTGAATTTTTATGCCCATTTGAATCATGGTCAAATCCTAGCTTTCACCAAGATTTAAACAAGTTTAAAACATGAATAGAAAACGTAAGCATGGATCCTTCTTAGTCACTCCAAAATTAAGCTTCTGGGAGGTTTTTGAAATTTCCATGTTTGAAACCCAAAACTACTTCTCTTCATGCTTGACTTCATAAGACAAAATTTAGGGTTAGGTGGTTGATACATGATTTTTCTGGCTTGAATATGTCTAGACCTTGTTTATCAACTTGAATGCTTACTATATGACATACGAAGACTATGTTCTTTGGTTTTTCATTTTTTTGATTTTTTTAAAAAATTTATACCCATTTGAATCTTGGTCAAATCCTAGGTTTGACCAAGATTTAAACAATTTTAAAACATGAATATGGAAAAGTAAGCATTTATCCTTCTTAGTCACTCCAAAATGAAGCTATTGGGAGGGATTTTGAAATTTCCATGTTTGAAATCAAAAACAACTTCTCTTCATGCTTGACTTCATAAGACAGAGTTTAGGGTTAGGGGGTAGATACATGATTTTTCTTGTTTGAATATTTCTAGACCTTGTTTATCAACCTGAATGCTTACTATATGACATACGAAGACTATGTGCTTTGGTTTTTGATTTTTTTGATTTTTTTAATTTTTTGTGCCCATTTGAATCTTGGTCAAATCCTAGGTTTGACCAATATTTAAACAAGTTTAAAACATGAATATGAAAAAGTAAGCCTGTATCCTTCTTAGTCACTCCAAAATGAAGCTTTTGGGAGGATTTTTGAAATTTCCATGTTTGAAACCAAAAACAACTTCTGTTCGTGCTTGACTTCATGAGATAGAGTTTAGGGTTAGGGGGTAGATACATGATTTTTCTGGTTTGAATATGTCTAGACCTTGTTTATCAACTTAATTGAATGCTTACTATATGACATATGAAGACTATGTGTCTTGGTTTTTCATTTTTTTGATTTTTTATGCCCATTTGAATCTTGGTCAAATCCTAGGTTTGACCAAGATTTAAACAAGTTTAAAACATGAATATAAAAAAGTAAGCTTGTATCGATCCTTCTTAGTCACTCCAAAATGAAGCTCGTGGGAGGTTTTTGAAATTTCCATGTTTCAAGCCCAAAACCACTTCACTTCATGCTTGACTTCATCAGACAGAGTTTAGGGTTAGGGGTAGATACATGATTTTTCTGGAATATGTCTAGACCTTGTTTATCAACTTGAATGCTTACTATATGACATACGAAGACTATGTGCTTTGGTTTTTCAATTGTTTTATTTTATTTTTATGCCCATTTGAATCTTGGTCAAATCCTAGTTTAATTTGACCAAGATTTGAACAAGTTTAAAACATGAATATGAAAAATTAAGCATGTATCCTTCTTAGTCACTCCAAAATGAAGCTCTTGGGAGGGTTTTTGAAATTTCCATGTTTGAAACCAAAAACTACTTCTCTTCATGCTTGACTTCCTAAGACAGAGTTTAGGGTTAGGGGTAGATACTTGATTTTTCTGGTTTGAATATGTCTAGACCTTGTTTATAAACTTGAATGCTTACTATATGACATACAAATACTATGTCCTTTGGTTTTTCATTTTTTTGAATTTTTATGCCCATTTGATTCTTGGTCAAATCCTAGGGTTGACCAAGATTTAAACAAGTTTAAAACATGAATATGAAAAAGTAAGCATGTATCGATCCTTCTTAGTCACTCCAAAATGAAGCTCGTGCGAGGTTTTTGAAATTTCCATGTTTGAAACCAAAAACCACTTCTCTTCATGCTTGACTTCATAAGACAGAGTTTAGGGTTAGGCGGTAGATACATGATTTTTCTTGTTTGAATATGTCTAGACCTTGTTTATCAACTTAATTGAATGCTTACTATATGACATAAGAAGACTATGCGTCTTTGTTTTTCATTTTTTAGAATTTTTATGCCCATTTGAATCTTGGTCAAATCCTAGGTTTGACCAAGATTTAAACAAGTTTAAAACATGAATATGAAAAAGTAAGCATGTATCGATCCTTCTTAGTCACTCCAAAATGAAGCTCGTGGGAGGTTTTTGAAATTTCCATGTTTGAAACCCAAAACCACTTCTCTTCATGCTTGAATTCATCACAGAGAGTTTAGGGTTAGGGTTAGATACATGATTTTTCTGGAATATGTCTAGACCTTGTTTACAACTTGAATGCTTACTATATGACATACGAAGACTATGTGCTTTGGTTTTTCATTTTTTATTTTATTTTTATGTCCATTTGAATCTTGGTCAAATCCTAGTTTAATTTGACCAACATTTGAACAAGTTTAAAACTTGAATATGAAAATGTAAGCATGTATCCTTCTTAGTCACTCCAAAATGAAGCTCTTGGGAGGGTTTTTGAAATTTCCATGTTTGAAACCAAAAACCACTTCCCTTCATGCTTGACTTCATAAGACAGAGTTTAGGGTTAGGGGGTAGATACATGATTTTTCTGGTTTGAATATGTCTAGACCTTGTTTATCAACTTGAATGCCTACTATATAACATACGAAGACTATGTGTGCTTTGGATTTTCATTTTTTTGAACTTTTGTAACCATTTGAATCTTGGTCAAATCCTCGGTTTGACCAATATTTAAACAAGTTCGAAACATGAATATGAAAAAGTAAGCCTGTATCATTCTTAGTCACACCAAAATGAAGCTCTTGGGAGGGTTTTTGAAATTTCCATGTTTGAAACCAAAAACCACTTCTCTTCATGCTTGACTTCATAAGACAGAGTTTAGGGTTAGGGGGTAGATACATGATTTTTCCGGTTTGAATATGTCTAGACCTTGTTTATCAACTTAATTGAATGCTTACTATATGACATAAGAAGACTATGTGCCTTGGTTTTTCATTTTTTTTGAATTTTTATGCCCATTTGAATCTTGTTCAAATCCTAGGTTTGACCAAGATTTAAACAAGTTTAAAACATGAATATGAAAAAGTAAGCATGTATCGATCCTTCTTAGTCACTCCAAAATGTGGCTCATGCGAGGTTTGAAAATTCCATGTTTGAAACCAAAAACCACTTCTCTTCATGCTTGACTTCATAAGACAGAGTTTAGGGTTAGGGGTAGATACATGATTTTTCTGGTTTGAATATGTCTAGACCTTGTTTATCAACTTAATTGAATGCTTACTGTATGACATAAGAAGACTATGTGCCTTGGTTTTTCATTTTTTTGAATTTTTATGCCCATTTGAATCTTGGTCATATCCTAGGTTTGACCAAGATTTAAACAAGTTTAAAACATGAATATGAAAAAGTAAGCATGTATCGATCCTTCTTAGTCACTCCAAAATGAAGCTCGTGGGAGGTTTTTGAAATTACCATGTTTGAAACCCAAAACCACTTCACTTCATGCTTGACTACATCAGATAGAGTTTAGGGTTAGGGGTAGATACATGATTTTTCTAGAATATGTCTAGACCTTGTTTATCAACTTGAATGTTTACATTATGACATACGAAGACTATGTGCTCTGGTTTTTCAATTGTTTTATTTTTATGCCCATTTGAATCTTGGTGAAATCCTAGTTTAATTTGGCCAAGATTTTAACAAGTTTAAAACATGAATATGAAAATGTAAGCATGTATCCTTCTTAGTCACTCCAAAATGAAGCTCGTGGGAGGTTTTTGAAATTTCCATGTTTGAAACCCAAAACCACTTCACTTCATGCTTGACTTCATCAGACAGAGTTTAGGGTTAGGGTTAGATACATAATTTTTCTGGAATATGTCTAGACCTTGTTTATCAACTTGAATGCTTACTATATGACATACGAAGACTATGTGCTTTGGTTTTTCATTTTTTTATTTTATTTTTATGTCCATTTGAATCTTGGTCAAATCCTAGTTTAATTTGACCAAGATTTGAACAAGTTTTAAACATGAATATGAAAATGTAAGCATGTATCCTTCTTAGTCACTCCAAAATGAAGCTCTTGGGAGGGTTTTTGAAATTTCCATGTTTGAAACCAAAAACCACTTCTCTTCATGCTTGACTTCATAAGACAGAGTTTAGGTTTAGGGGTAGATATATGATTTTTCTGGTTTGAATATGTCTAGACCTTGTTTATCAACTTAATTGAATGCTTACTATATGACATAAGAAGACTATGTTCCTTGGTTTTACATTTTTTTGAATTTTTATGCCCATTTGAATCTTGGTCATATCCTAGGTTTGACCAAGATTTAAACAAGTTTAAAACATGAATATGAAAAAGTAAGCATGTATCGATCCTTCTTAGTCACTCCAAAATGAAGCTCGTGGGAGGTTTTTGAAATTACCATGTTTGAAACCCAAAACCACTTCACTTCATGCTTGACTACATCAGATAGAGTTTAGGGTTAGGGGTAGATACATGATTTTTCTAGAATATGTCTAGACCTTGTTTATCAACTTGAATGCTTACTATATGACATACGAAGACTATGTGCTCTGGTTTTTCAATTGTTTTATTTTTATGCCCATTTGAATCTTGGTGAAATCCTAGTTTAATTTGGCCAAGATTTTAACAAGTTTAAAACATGAATATGAAAATGTAAGCATGTATCCTTCTTAGTCACTCCAAAATGAAGCTCGTGGGAGGTTTTTGAAATTTCCATGTTTGAAACCCAAAACCACTTCACTTCATGCTTGACTTCATCAGACAGAGTTTAGGGTTAGGGTTAGATACATAATTTTTCTGGAATATGTCTAGACCTTGTTTATCAACTTGAATGCTTACTATATGACATACGAAGACTATGTGCTTTGGTTTTTCATTTTTTTATTTTAATTTTATGTCCATTTGAATCTTGGTCAAATCCTAGTTTAATTTGACCAAGATTTGAACAAGTTTTAAACATGAATATGAAAATGTAAGCATGTATCCTTCTTAGTCACTCCAAAATGAAGCTCTTGGCAGGGTTTTTGAAATTTCCATGTTTGAAACCAAAAACCACTTCTCTTCATGCTTGACTTCATAAGACAGAGTTTAGGGTTAGGGGGTAGATACATGATTTTTCTGGTTTGAATATGTCTAGACCTTGTTTATCAACTTAATTGAATGCTTACTATATGACATAAGAAGACTATGTGCCTTGGTTTTTCATTTTTTGAATTTTTATGCCCATTTGAATCTTGGTCAAATCCTAGGTTTGACCAAGATTTAAACAAGTTTAAAACATGAATATGAAAAAGTAAGCATGTATCGATCCGTCTTAGTCACTCCAAAATTGATATGGGGTGGCCCGATCTTCTCAGTAAGCGATGGGTGGTGATGAACACGCGATGGTAGCAGCGGATGGAATCGATGATATGAGGAGGATAACTTGTATGACGCCGACGAAGTCTCCCGATTGATTCCTGTCGCCAATGCAACAGCTCTCAACCCTGCAAGATATTCGCAACTCCACACACTTGCGCACGTAGCCACCGACCATGAAGCGGTAGATTGCAATCGTCTAATCCCCAATGGAACAGCAGATCACACAAACTTTCAGTAGCATAAAACTCCAGATCGCAACGAATTGGAGAGTTGGGCAACAATAGTTTTGCTTAGCAAACAACTATGAACTAGGTTTTATCTTAAACGTGGTATAAAGCAGCTATGGGGCGTCCTGGGCACTTATATAGGCGTCCGGGACGACTTTTGGTCGAAAAGATACAAGAATAACCGACCCAGAATAGATCTGGTCGAGACAGACTCGGACACGGCCGGTGATACGTCTCAAACGTATCTATAATTTCTTATGTTCCATGCTACTTTTATGACAATACTCACATGTTTTATACACACTTTATGTCATTATTATGCATTTTCCGGCACTAACCTATTGACAACATGCCGAAGAGCCAGTTCCTGTTTTCTGCTATTTTTGGTTTCAGAAATCCTACAAAGGAAATATTCTCGGAATTGGACGAAATCAAAGCTCAGGGTCTTATTTTTCCACGGAGCTTCCAGAAGACCGAAGAGCATACGAAGTGGGGCCACGATGTGGCCAGACCGCAGGGCGGCGCGACCAAGGAGGGGCCCGCGCCGGCCTATGGTGTGGGCCCCTCGTGCCTCCTCCGACTCCGCCCTTCCACCTACTTAAACTCTCCTTCGCGAAAACCCTATTACCGAGAGCAACGATACGAGAAAAGTTCCAGAGACGCCGCCACCGCCAATCCCATCTCGGGGGATTCAGGAGATCGCCTCCGGCACCCTGCCAGAGAGGGGAATCATCACCCGGAGGACTCTACATCACCATGATCGCCTCCGGACTGATGTGTGAGTAGTTCATCCTTGGACTATGGGTCCATAGCAGTAGCTAGATGGTTGTCTTCTCCTCATTGTGCTATCATGTTAGATCTTGTGAGCTGCCTATCATGATCAAGATCGTCTATTTGTAATGCTACATGTTGTGTTTGTTGGGATCCGATGAATATGGAATACTATGTCAAGTTGATTATCAATCTATCATATATGTGTTGTTTATGATCTTGCATGCTCTCCGTTGCTAGTAGAGGCTCGGCCAAGTTGATACTTGTGACTCCAAGAGGGAGTATTTATGCTCGATAGTGGGTTCATGCCTCCATTGAATCTGGGACAGTGACAGAAAGTTCTAAGGTTGTGGATGTGCTGTTGCCACTAGGGATAAAACATCAATGCTTTGTGTAAGGATAGTTGTGTTGATTACATTACGCATCATACTTAATGCAATTGTATGTTGTTTGCAACTTAATACTGGAAGGGGTGCGGATGCTAACCCGAAGGTGGACTTTTTAGGCATAGATGCATGCTGGATAGCGGTCTATGTACTTTGTTCGTAATGCCCTGATTAAATCTCATAGTAGTCATCATGATATGTATGTGCATTGTTATGCCCTCTCTATTTGTCAATTGCCCAACTGTAATTTGTTCACCCAACATGCTATTTATCTTATTGGAGAGACACCACTAGTGAACTGTGGACCCCGGTCCATTCTTTTACATCTGAATACAATCTACTGCATTCATTGTTCTCTACTGTTCTTCGCAAACAAACATTATTTTCCACACCATACATTTAATCCTTTGTTTACAGCAAGCCGGTGAGATTGACAACCTCACTGTTACGTTGGGGCAAAGTATTTTGATTGTGTTGTGCAGGTTCCACGTTGGCGCCGGAATCCCTGGTGTTGCGCCGCACTACACTCCGTCACCAACAACCTTCACGTGGCCCTTGACTCCTACGGGTTCGATAAACCTTGGTTTCTTATCGAGGAAAACTTGCTGCTGTACGCATCACACCTTCCACTTGGGGTTCCCAACGGGCGTGTGCTCTACGCGTCATCAAGCTAAATTTCCGGCGCCGTTGCCGGGAGATCAAGACACGCTGCAAGGGGAGTCTCCCACATCCAATCTCTTTACTTTGTTTTTGTCTTGCTTTACTTTATTTTATTTACTGCTTTGTTTGTTCTCTATATCAAAAATACAAAAAAATTAGTTACTTGCATTACTTTATTTACTGTCTTGTTTGCGTTCTCTATATTAAAAACACAAAAAAATTAGTTACTTGCATTTACTTTACCTTATTTAGTTTGCTTTATTTACTACTGCTAAAAATGAGTAATCCTGAAGTTGAAGTTCGTTCGTTTAAGCAACAAGGGGGAGAAAGTTTTAAAGATGCTTGGTATAGAATTAGTGATGCTCATCATAGGTGCACTAAAAAACACTCCACTATTATCCTACTTAGGAACTTTTATGTTGGTATCTCTAGCTGGAATAGGTATGTTCTTGATACTCTTGCGGGAGGTAATTTCCTAGGCACTCCTGCTTTAGAAGCTAGTTGCATTATTGAGAGTCTAGTTGGAATACCACCTGTTAATGAAGCTAAAATTGAAATTTCTCTTGAAGATGTCATGAAAAAGTTGGAGACCATAGAGCAAAATCTTCCAAGTATTAAGGCTAAATTGGGAATATTACTTAATAACACTGATAAACTTGATAAATCTCTAGGTGGAATTAATGAGAGAATTGCCGTCTTAGAAACTTGTGCTACTCATGATAATCAAACCCATAGGATTAGTGAACTTGAAGAAGCTATGGGAACCTTGGGTTCAACTTTTTATTCTCTTAAGTTTAAGGAGAAAGCTTATGTGGGTAAGGAGCAAAAGTTCATTTATGTCTCTAAGGTGCCTAAGCCAAAAAACTATTATAGGCCTAAAATTGACAAAGCCCTTAGTACCACTATGGATGATGGAGCATCTAATATACCTATTGTGACAAATTGTGAAAGTTATGATGTTGATGCTTCATCTCTTGATAATATTTGATTTACACTTTCTGCGCCTAGCTGAAAGGCGTTAAAGAAAAGCGCTTATGGGAGACAACCCATTATTTTACTTCTGCACTTTTGTTTTATATTTGAGTCTTGGAAGTTGTTACTACTGTAGCAACCTCTCCTTATCTTTATTTTATTGCATCGTTGTGCCAAGTAAAGTTTTGATAGTAAGGTTGATACTAGAATTGGATTACTGCACAGAACAGATTTTTTTCTGTCACGAAATTGAGTAGACCCGTCTGTAGGTAACTCAGAAAAATCTGCCAATTTACGTGCGTGATCCTCAGATATGTACGCAACTTTCATTCAATTTGAGCTTTTTCATCTGAGCAAGTTAAGTGCTCCTGAAAAATTCGTCTTTACGGACTGTTCTATTTTGACAGATTCTGCCTTTTATTTCGCATTGCCTATTTTGCTATGTTGGATGGATTTCTTTGTTCCATTAACTTTCAGTAGCTTTGTGCAATGTCCAGAAGTGTTAAGAATGATTATGTCACCTTTGAATATGTGAATTTTTGATTATGCACTAACCCTCTAATGAGTTTGTTTTGAGTTTGGTGTGGAGGAAGTTTTCAAGGATCAAGAGAGGAGGATGATACAATATGATCAAGAAGAGTGAAAAGTCTAAGCTTGGGGATGCCCCGTGGTTCATCCCTGCATATTTCAAGAAGACTCAAGCATCTAAGCTTGGGGATGCCCAAGGCATCCCCTTCTTCATCGACAACTTATCAGGTCACCTCTAGTGAAACTATATTTTTATTCCGTCACATCTTATGTGCTTTACTTGGAGCGTCTGTATTTTTTGTTTTTTTTGTTTGAATAAAATCGGATCCTAGCATTCTTTATGTGGGAGAGTGACACGCTCCGCTGTTGCATATGAACACTGGTGTTCTTAGCTTTACTTTTAATGTTCATGGCGAAGGTTGAAACTTCTTCGTTCATTGTTATATGGTTGGAAACAGAAAATGCTTTATGTGGTAATTGGTATATTGTCTTGAATAATTTGATACTTGGCAATTGTTGTGCTCAAATAGATCATGTTTAAGCTCTTGCATCATGTACTTTGCACCTAGTAATGAAGAACTACCATAGAGCTTGTTGAAATTTGGTTTGCATGATTGGTCTCTCTAAAGTCTAGATATTTTCTGGTGAGGTGTTTGAACAACAAGGAAGACAGTGTAAAGTCTTATAATGCTTGCAATATGTTCTTATGTAAGTTTTGTTGTACCGGTTCATACTTGTGTTTGCTTCAAACAACCTTGCTAGCCAAAGCCTTGTATTGAGAGGGAATACTTCTCGTGCATCCAAATCCTTGAGCCAAAAACTATGCCATTTGTGTCCACCATACCTACCTACTACGTGGTATTTCTCTGCCATTCCAAAGTAAATTATTTGAGTGCTACCTTTAAAACTTAATTCTTTGTCTTTGCAATATATAGCTCATGGGAAAATAGCTTAAAAAATATTGTGGTAAAGAATATGTAGCTTATGTATCTTATTTCTTATAAGTTGCTTGTTGAGCGGTAACCATGTTTCTGGGGACGCCATCAACTATTACATCTTTGTTGAATATCATGTGAGTTGCTATGCATGTTCGTCTTGTCTGAAGTAAGGGTGATTTATCATGATCAAATGGTTTGAGTATGCATATTGTTAGAGAAGAACATTGGGCCGCTAACTAAAGCCATGAATCATGGTGGAAGTTTCAGTTTGGACATTAATCCTCAATCTCTTATGAGAATATTATCTGTTGTTGAATGCTTATGCATTAAAGAGGTGTCCATTATCTGTTTTCTATGTTGTCCCGGTATGGATGTCCTTAGTTGAGATCTATCAAAAACGAGAAATCAAATGCGATCTATCTCCTTGGACCTTTGTACAGGCGGCATAGAGGTACCCCTTTGTGACACTTGGTTGAAACATATGTTATGCAATGATAATCCATGTAAATCCAAGCTAATTAGGACAAGGTGCGAGCACTATTGGTATTCTATGCATGAGGCTTGCAACTTATAGGATGTCTTATGCATAACACATATGAATTATTACTACCGTTGACAAAATTGTTTCTATGTTTTCAAAATAAAAGCTCTAGCACAAAAATAGTAATCCATGCTTCCCTCTGCGAAGGGCCTTTCTTCTACTTTATGTTGAGTCAGTTTACCTACTTCTTTCTATCTTATAAGCAAACACTTGTGTCAACTGTGTGCATTGATTCCTACATACTTACTTATTTGCATTCATCATATTACTTTGTGTTGACAATTATCCATGAGATATACATGTTGAAGTTGAAAGCAACTGCTGAAACTTATATCTTCCTTTGTGTTGCTTCAAAACTTTATACTAAGAATTTATTGCTTTATGAGTTAACTCCTGTGCAAGTCTTATTGATGCTTGTCTTGAAAGTACTATTCATGAAAAGTCTTTGCTATATGATTCAGTTGTTTAATCATTGTGTTTACCATTGCTTCGAATCACTTCATTCACCTCATATGCTTTACAATAGTATTGATCAAGATTATGATAGCATGTCACTTCAGAAATTATCCTTGTTATCGTTTACCTACTCGAGGGCGAGTAGGAACTAAGCTTGGGGATGCTTGATACGTCTCAAACGTATCTATAATTTCTTATGTTCCATGCTACTTTTATGACAATACTCACATGTTTTATACACACTTTATGTCATTATTATGCATTTTCCGGCACTAACCTATTGACAAGATGCCGAAGCGCCAGTTCCTGTTTTCTGCTGTTTTTGGTTTCAGAAATCCTACAAAGGAAATTTTCTCGGAATTGGACGAAATCAACGCCCAGGGTCTTATTTTTCCACGGAGCTTCCAAAAGACCGAAGAGCATACGAAGTGGGGCCATGAGGTGGCCAGACCACAGGGCGGCGCGCCCAAGGAGGGGCCCGCGCCGGCCTGTGGTGTGGGCCCCTCGTGCCTCCTCTGACTCTGCCCTTCCACCTACTTAAACTCTCCGTCGCGAAAACCCTATTACCGAGAGCCACGATACGAGAAAAGTTCCAGAGACGCCGCCGCCGCCAATCCCATCTCGGGGGATTCAGGAGATCGCCTCCAGCACCCTGCCGGAGAGGGGAATCATCACCCGGAGGACTCTACATCACCATGATCGCCTCCGGACTGATGTGTGAGTAGTTCATCCTTGGACTATGGGTCCATAGCAGTAGCTAGATGGTTGTCACCTCCTCATTGTGCTATCATGTTAGATCTTGTGAGCTGCCTATCATGATCAAGATCGTCTATTTGTAATGCTACATGTTGTGTTTGTTGGGATCCGATGAATATGGAATACTATGTCAAGTTGATTATCAATCTATCATATACGTGTTGTTTATGATCTTGCATGCTCTCCGTTGCTAGTAGAGGCTCTGGCCAAGTTGATACTTGTGACTCCAAGAGGGAGTATTTATGCTCGATAGTGGGTTCATGCCTCCATTGAATCTGGGACAGTGACAGAAAGTTCTAAGGTTGTGGATGTGCTTTTGCCACTAGGGATAAAACATCAATGCTTTGTCTAAGGATATTTGTGTTGATTACATTACGCACCATACTTAATGCAATTGTCTGTTGTTTGCAACTTAATACTGGAAGGGGTGTGGATGCTAACCCGAAGGTGGACTTTTTAGGCATAGATGCATTCTGGATAGCGGTCTATGTACTTTGTCGTAATGCCCTGATTAAATCTCATAGTAGTCATCATGATATGTATGTGCATTGTTATGCCCTCTCTAGTTGTCAATTGCCCAACTGTAATTTGTTCACCCAACATGCTATTTATCTTATTGGAGAGACACCACTAGTGAACTGTGGACCCTGGTCCATTCTTTTACATCTGAATACAATCTACTGCAATCATTGTTCTCTACTGTTCTTCGCAAACAAACATCATTTTCCACACCATACATTTAATCCTTTGTTTACAGCAAGTCGGTGAGATTGACAACCTCACTGTTACGTTGGGGCAAAGTATTTTGATTGTGTTGTGCAGGTTCCACGTTGGTGCCGGAATCCCTGGTGTTGCGCCGCACTACACTCTGTCACCAACAACCTTCACGTGGCCCTTGACTCCTACTGGTTCGATAAACCTTGGTTTCTTACTGAGGGAAACTTGCTGCTGTACGCATCACACCTTCCACTTGGGGTTCCCAACGGGCGTGTGCTCTACGCGTCATTAGCCGGTCTGGGGGCCGGTCGGCCGGGCCTGGGACCGGGCTGGCCGGTTCAAGCCGGGCCAGGGACCGGGTGGAAACCAGGCTCTGGAATTGTGGCGCAGTAGCCTCTCCGGTTGGCATCAGCAGGGCGCCCGGTTGGCGCCGGGGTGGATCCGGTATGCCGCCCGGTTGGACCGGGCCAGGGACCGGGCGCGCCGGCGTGGCGGCCGGTTTGACCGGGTGCTGGGCCGGCCTGGACTTCGTCTTCTCCTCTCGCGCATGCCTCCCGCTCCTCCCTCGCGCGTCCATGATATTTCTTCATGTCCAGCTCCATGTCCAGCTCCATGTCCAGCTTCACGTCCATCTTCACGTCCAGCTGCTCCTCTTTTCCTCGTGCGATGCTTGTCTCCTCTTGATACCTGATGATACACAAGTAACAAGACTTAGGTAGTATAAAGTTCTCATCAATCAAAGTATCATTTAGGAACAAGTTCACCTGTTGTTTAAGTAGGTTCGCACGAGCCCTTGTAATTGGTCCAATCCGAACTTCATTGGACTTGAGCTTCACAGCAGGTTCATCTTCACTTGGTAATGACGGAGGTAGCGGTGTAGTAGGGATGTCCTCATCACCCCCCCCCTTCAAAAGTCGTCGACCTCGACGCTCCAAGGTCTTCTCCGTTATATGGTGTCAAATCAACAACATTGAAAGAATTACTAACACCAAACTCATCAAGTGGAAGATCTATCGAGTATGCATTATCATTGATCTTGGCAAGCACTTTGTAAGGACCAGCACCACGAGGAAGCAACTTGGATTTCCGCAGCTTCGGGAACCTATCTGTGGGGACCCCGGACTAACTGTCCGAAATACCCTGTTATGTATACAGCTCACGATCCCATGATCAGTGTGTCGTGAACACATAACCGAACTGATATCAAATTACACCATCCATTACAAAGCGGAATAAGAAAATTACAATGATGTCACATGACCATCCTTTACATAATAGCCTCGAAGGGCATAACTAAACATCAGAGTAGCATCATCACTTCAGCAGCGCAGTACCCAAGTCATCTGCCATAACCCTACAGGCAACTGACTGGGAAGACGTTCCTAGCTCGCATAGACGTCGCCAACTCCTTCTTCATCTGTCGAGTTCCTTCAAGTCTGGCCAAGTAAATAGCCAGGGACAAAGCCGTGAGTACATTTGGAATTGTACTCGCAAACCACCAAGAAAGATGCTAACAGAGCTAACTAAAAGAGACAAGAGAGGAAGAATATTTTCTCTTGTGGATATAGCATGTGAAAGAGAATTAATTTCTCTTGTGGATATAGCATGTGAAAGAGAATCAGTTTCTCTTGTGGATATAGCATCCCGACATCGCAATTGATGGAGACACTAAAGTGGTACTAAGACACCTCTACATCTTTATTGAAGAAGATACTTCAAAAGATAGCTATGGCATATCTATATCTTTATTGAAGAAGAGTTAGCATACCGCCATCTCAGGTGATGGGGATACTAGGGAAGTCCTATGACATCTCTACATCTTTGTTAAAGAAGAGTTCCTCTACATGAAACACTAGGAAAGAGTTCCCCACTTGGTCTCAATTTTTCCCACGACCATCTCCATATGGTCAGCACACGCCCATTTTCCGTACCATTCCGGTACATCCAACACAACACTTTCTTTGCAAAGCATTTATCAAAACAAAACACAAGCCCCGGTTAAGTATGGCCATTTCAACTTGTCCATGACCGCGGACACGGCTATTCGAATAGATTTGACTCTGCAGAGTTTGCACACTTTCCCCACAACTATCCGGATACCTATCGTGTGGGCATCATCCCCGCATAACAACATATGCCACGACGGATACCCGGACATAACCTTTCGCCCATCTCCACCGGCACGAGTCCTTCCCTGCGGGCTTACCCCTTCCCGGCACCCCGGCAGCATACCTCCTTTTGAGCGTATCTCCGGCGCCATGACGAAGACCCTCGGTAATCGTCCGGCTATCATTTAAGACAGTGTATTGCCTCCTCCAGAGCGCAACCCGGCGTCAGAGGTCGTCGTGATCCTCCCTAGAAAGTTGTGAAGGGTGCTCCTGCCAGCTTCAACAAACTACGGGCTAAGCCCCGTCCCACACCAGGGTAGTGTGGTTGCGCGATAAAAAGTTGGGACGGCGAACACTTATACGCAGTGCTCCTTTGAAAAAAAATTCACCCACACTTCCTTTACTTGCCAACAACCAACCATATTCCTCCAACATCCTTGTCCAAAGACCTTGTCTTTCCAAAACATACACTTGGGTAGAGTTAACTTACCCAAGGTTTTCACAAACATTTACAACAAGGTAAGCCTTGAGGGGTTCCCAACCTATAGTTTCATGAGTTGAACTAGTATTGCACTATGGCCGAGGTGAGAGTCATCTTGCCATAGAAGGTATCAAAGGAGTAATGGAGTGGATCATACTTGCTTTAAGGTAAGCAGGTATTATGACAACACAAGGAGGATTATACTTTCAGATTTGTGGTGCTAAATATACAACTTAGATAGTGGAGTATCACTATCCAACATACTCTCCAATGGGTACACGGCATACTCCTCTCAAGTTGAGAATATACCAAGATCATGACATTGATACCTCTATACTACAAAGGGGTGGATGTGGTGTAAGTCACTATCTTGAGATGGAACATGCTCAAGTTGAGCATACAAGATAACCAAGTGGAATAGCACGGCCATAATATCATGCATCCCATGATCACAAAGACAATAGTGGAGTATCACCACTAGGGAGTACCCCACTTGGAAACATACATAGATGACAACAATATCAAGAATAACACACATATAATTAAGGTGCTTTGGACATCAACAAATGACATCCAACTAGACACCAAGTCAGAGATCAAAAGATGGCTTGCCTTGGCTTATTTGTCCCTGGACATCTTCAACTCCATCAATATAAGAATCCCAACAACATAAATAAAATCCTCGTCCGATTCCACTTCTTCTTCTTCTCCGGAATTGTTCGCATCTATCGCCGGAAAATATAAAAGGAACACAATCAATCACATTGCATCAACAAAACAAACATACAACAACCATAATTTAACCATTCAATCAAGAGCTAACATACAAGGGACTTATAAATACTACAAAACAAATTAAAGAGAACCCATGTTATGTACCTAGTAAATGTATGAGAGTATCACAACTTAGCAGTTGCCTCTCTCGGTTATCACCATGGTATAAAACAAATATTCCCTGGTAGATAACATCATAAAGATGACAAGAGCATTAGTTTGACATAAAATACATTCACAAAACATTTTCAAACATTTTTGGAAAAGTAGAAAACAGTTTTCCTAATTTAATTTGCTCACTTAACACTACACAAGAATAGGAAGCAAGCAAGATACCACACCATTTGAAAACTCAAGCAAAACAATAGAACTTGTTTAAGTTGCAAAGTTTTTGTTTTTCAAACATAAAACAAAGGTTGCCCATTTCTAATAAAAAGAGTTGGTCAAGGGTTTTAAATAAACCAACAAGTTTTGGTCCAACAATGCATGTCACACATATACCTTACTAACAGTAACAAATATGCATGAACAGAGACTAATAATATTTTTCCTAGATGTCCAGTACTAATACAAGACTAACCCAATTGGGATCACCCAAAAATATTAATCCTACAAATTTAGGAATTTGTTTGAATCTGACTGTACAGAAAACAAGATCTGTAAGCCATAAATTGTAGGAAAATCCTAAAAATATGAGACCACTGGCATTTGAAAGATATTGAAACAGAGATGCACACACAACTGAATTTGGGTTCAAATTGTTTCTGAAACTCTCACAAATGGATTGACAAGATTACTGCATGTCTATACCATTTGCTTTACCTCTGTAGTTACAGAACAGATAAAGGTTTGAAACTTGTTTGAGATGATAAAGAAAACATTCAGTAGTCCTACAGAATTGGAATCACTCAATTAGGATCAAAAATGGATTTTTGGTGATTTAAAAGCTAACAGTCATGTCTGCAGAACACATAGAACAAGTTTAATTCACCACAAATCTTACATTAATCATAAAAATATGAGGTCAGCTGCATCTGATAGGTATTGAAAAGCTGGTTCTCACCCAACTGGTTTCATCCAAAAATTCGTTTCCAAGCTCCTGGTTTAATTCGACAAATTCAGATCTGACCAGATCTTGATCTGTGAACCATTTCAGTTTCAGGAGGTCAATCGAAGTGAAACCACCGCCAACATAAAGGTATTGAAGAGTGCTTTCACCTACAGTTGACGTTGTTCAAAAAGGTTTTGTAAAACGGAACAAATCTAACAAACAGTGAATCTGCATTTTTACAGAACTTTATTTACCACGGTCAATCCGTAACGAATTTGAGGATGAGACCAACGCCAAGTTGTAGATATTTTCCGTATCTATCTGTGGAACTTTGAATCACTCGATTCGGATCTGCACACGATATTTTGGTGGATTTTACAAGTTCGTACCAGAATCTGAAACAACAAGATTACAGAAATTACTGCAAGGTTTTGGACGAACTTTGCTCAAGAACTTCAGATCTGAAGATTGCTCAACCTTCTCAATGCTTGGACCAACATGCACCTGCATCAAGATCCAATCTTAGCAATGGAGGAAGAAGAAGAGGAGATTAAACCATCTACGGTTGGGGAGAAGATGGAGAGGGAGGCTCTCATGGTGAGGAGGAGCTTGAGGGAGTAGGGAGCTTCATCTTGGAGTTCTTTCCATGGCCATGGCCGGCCATGGGAGCTAGGTGGAGCTGCATTTTCGTGGGGGAGAGTAGGAGAAGAGTGTGAGGGAGTAGATAAGGTGGAGGAGTGAGTGGAGAGAAGAAAAATGAGAGCAAGAGGAGTGGAGGTGGCCGGCCAAGGGCCATTTATAGAGGGAGAGGGGGTTGGCTGCCTCCTTTTTGATTGGCTAGGATGGGTGGCTGCCCATTTAATTGTTGGGGTAGTTGAGAGGCAAGTCTTGCAATAGAAGAAAGTGAGGAGGAAAGTGGCTGGCCGAAATTACCATGCCAACATAATTGGCCGGCTCCATTCTTGCCAAATACAAGTGAACAATGTGAGGGAGAGGCACAACATCCATGTGAATAGATATGTGCATGATATTGAGGAGAAAATGTCAAAGAGTGACTTTGATGATGATAAAAATAGGAGTAGATACATATAGATAAAAAGGAGTATGAAGGTGACATGTGCCATGAGAATAATCTCCGCCACTTTGGTTGAGACCAACTTATGATGAAGATAGTTCCCAAGGTATATTTGATGATTAGTAGCTTTTATTTGAATTCAATTTTGGAAGGATTGGGATGGACCACATGCAACAATGCATGTGCATGCCAAGGTAAATAGGAAGGTGATGGTGGTTTAGTCAATGACAGAGCAAGGTTAAGATAAATGGTGAATGAAGTATCCATATACTCACAAGGATGAATATGGTGGCAGAAATCACCAATTCATGAGGTCAAGGTGGTGATGGAAAAGAATAGAGGATTGAGATGGGCATGATAAAATATAAGTTGCTCTTCAAATAAGAGGTCAATTGGGATTGATTTGGAAGTATCAGATGATCATCCATTTGATCAAGAATTGGAGGATGGGGGAAAATACAATGTGGTAGATCAGAGATGTGCAAAGGTTGCTATTTGAAATAGAACTTGTTTGAAAAGTATTTGAAACACCTCAATTGTCTAGGGACAATTGGGAATGAACTCAAGTGGAATGGAACTTGAAAATGTTGAGAAAAACTAGTTGGAACTTAGGGGTTCAAAATATTCTACTTACTATCTCAAGTAAAGTAGAGTTTTTCTCAAACTTAAAATAAACAAGAAATGGTATAGATACCATAACAAGCCTTTTTGTGAAAAGGGAAAGCAAAATAGAAAGAAAAGTTTTAGAAACCAGTACTTGGTAGAAATGGGATGAGAAACAAAACCCATTTCAGTTCTTGTTTTCTTTGAAGAAATATCTTGAAAAGATTTAATAAAACTAGAAGTAGTTTTGTGATCAAAACTTGAGAAGAAAAAACAATAGGGGTTTTAGAAAGAGAACTAATTTAGGGGGAGGTGTTCTCAAGGGTAGATAGTGGCTACAGACTGTACCCATCAATCTCACTCTTGGTTTTGTGAAGATTAAACTTGAATAGAACAAGAGGTAAAAGAGAAGGAAGTGATCCAGAGTTGAAACAAAGGGTAGAGTGCAAGGTCAAGTGAATTAAGAGAATTGCAAGGGTAGACTGAGACATGCAACACGTGGAGGTTGAAGAGAATGTTGCATAGATGAGATCCATGCATTGAAGTCAACCATAATAGTTGTGGGTGCTTAGAGATTAACTGCCAAAGTCTGGACATTTTAAGCCTGTCAACACAGATGGTCGTCATGGCCTCAAAACCAACAAGGATGAGTGGGTATAAGAGAGGGATGTAGCTAGGGTAGATGATCCCAAGTTTTGAATTAAGGATGATTGAGCTATCTTGTACCACAAAGAGAAAAATCAAGATGGCACACTCATGTTGTCATCGGGAGAGAGGTTTGATGTAGTAAGAAGGAAAACAATTTTTCCTAAGCCACACATGTGTTTTATTTGGTGAGTTGCTTGTTCAACCACTAGGGGTGTTGTTCTATGAGGTAGCTCAAGACAAAACTCAACAAGCAAATCAAGACAATTCATCTACCAACAGATCAAGGCAATTCATCATAACAAACAGATCAAGGCAATTCATCTTAATAAGTCTATAGAAAAAGTTTTTGTTCCCCCTGATTTTTGAAATAAGGACAACTAATCAAGGTTGCAAAAGTTGGGGTGTTACAGATCTTCCACCCTTAAACTAATCTCGTCCCGAGATTACTGAGTGTAGAACTAGAGGGGTTATAAAGTTTAACCAAAGTCGACTCCATTCTTCCGTAGACGTGCCGTTGTAGAGAAGGTCGTTGCTTCATCTTCTGGGAGACATGATGGATTTCTGCCGATGGCGAGCTTCATGAAGAGGTTGACTACTCCATGCAGGTGTTGGATCTGTAGTTTCTTCGCGATCCTAGAGGGGGTTCAAGGCTGTGGGAGAGTTAGTGCACCCAACGGTGCTTGAGCAGGGCTGAAAACTTTTTAGAGTTAGCTTGATTTTAGTGGAAGACGAAGTCTTCCACCCTTAAGATTGTTCAGCGGGGTTCCTGAAAACTTAGAGCTTCAGCCATAGGTCTTGTCGGGCGCTTTTTGAAGAAGCCATTGATCTCCCGTCTTGAGTTGAACATCTTCTGAGGGCGTTGTGTAGTCCACGGCTTCAAGAGGGGTTAGTGCAATCCCACGTTTCCAACGGTGTTTTTAGAAAGGTTTAAAATTTTAGGGTTAGCTCCAACTTTTAGTGGAAGACGAAGTCTTCCACCCTTAAGATTTTTCATCGATCTTTCGGAAAAACTCAGAGCTTCTGCCTCGTGGTTCTGTCTGGGGCTTCTGAAGAAGTCATCGGTCTTCCTTGTTCAGCTGAAGAATCTTCGGGGGCGACGTGCAGACCACAACTTCAAGAAGCACTCCCGGTGTTAACTAAACCATAGGACGCGTGGTGAGTTAGTTAGTCGAGGAAACTCCTGGTTGGTATCCACATGAAGCAGCAACAAAGGTCGTCGGAGGCAATCTTCAGATTGACGGTCAGTGCTGACTTATACCAGTTGAGAAGTTAGTGGGTAAACTACACTTAATCTTGAGACTTGAGGTATCTTCAGGAGCTTCACTTGGTAAGGACCAGATGAACAAGGTGATGTAGCTTGGCTTTGACGCTATTGTTCACTCAACGGGTTAGATGGTGTGTTAGGGGGGTATTTTGAAGAAGATATCCTAGAGGTTAGCACGACTATACTCCAAGGTTAGACCAAGTTAGTAAGGCTTCTCGCAGAGGTGCGGTCACTCTTGAAGGTAGGGGCTTCTGCTTTCTTGGCGTAGTGGAGATGCTTCAGATGACCTTGAAAGTAGTCGGCGTAGGTAGGGGTCTGAGTTAGTTTCCCTGACGGTTGAAAAACAACTACTAACTGGGCTGGAGTTAGAGCCTTCCGTTAACCTATCCAACTAACTAGCAGTTAGCAAAACATCCGCGAGGCAAATTTTAATCCTATCATTACACGTGACACCCATACAACCATAACCAGAGACAAAATACCACTAACAGAGGCTACTGGTATTTTTCCTAGATGCACAGAAACAAAACAAGATCAACACAATTGGAGTCATTCAAAACTATTTATTTTTCAATTTTTGAGACTCAAAATACTAACCAGAAACAGTGATCAAGTTTTATTTATTAAAAATCGCACAAAAATCCTAAAATTACAAGGTCAGTGGCGTCTGAAAGATAATTTCATACTGGTTGTAGTGCAATTGGAATCACATCAATCGGAGCTACCAAACTATTTTTATTAGCAAAACAGTACACTGGCAGATTTCCATTTTTAATTTCTGTTTCACAAATTTCAAACAATTAAAAAAAGTCGGAAACGTCTAAATAGCAAGACATACATGCACACAACAAACAGATGCAAACACTCAAGGCAGCACACTAGGGAACCACAAGCAATCATCACACCAGACATGGTACTCTAAGTACCCAGAAATTCCTAATGCGCGGGGTAGCTCAATCAAAGCGATTGAGTTTGTCCTATCCATCCTATAGGTTTGGGGCTGGTCGCATATGTTGACGTCTTCATATCATTAGCATCAGCTTCAACTTGGATCCTTGTAGCAGTTGGTGGTGAAGGGGTCGGGTGTTGGGTCGTTGATGTTGAGGCGGATGAGAAAGCTGCGTAGAACTTCTAGTCTCGACATCCCGGAAACATGAGGTCTTCGAAGAGGTAGCTGTTGAGGTGCTTCTGAAGTAGAGATCTCCTCGTGACTGGCCTAAAAATAACTAGTCAAGAAACTGAGGGCTTGATCCCTGACGACTGCAAAAAGTGCAAGTCCACGGAGGAACAAGGTCAGATCTTTGACATACTTTGGTGAAAACCAAAGACATGATGTTATCATCCCTACATGTGCACGACTAAATCGGCATCCAACCTTCAATAGCTGCTGTTGGAGATACGTGAGACTTCAAAAAGGCTGATCCATCTTCGACTTCGAGTCTCCGGTCTGAGTCGCGGACATCGTCCAACATGTAGGTGTGAAGTGGATGAGACAATAGAGCAAGAATTTTCAAACCTTTTTATAAAGCGGAGAGATAAGAATTTAGAAGCTTTGAATAAATAAGAGGAGTAGAAGCTATGCTTCCGACTAAAGAAATACTTTATTTCGCAAATAGTTTTTCCCCAAGTACTTGTTTCCAAACTAACGTCCATGCTAACTAAGGTCTCCTACAATCAGGATAGCTCTGATACCAGCTCTGTGGGGACCCCGGACTAATGGTCCGAAATACCCCGTTATGTATACAGCTCACGATCCCATGATCAGTGTGTCGTGAACACATAACCGAACTGATATCAAATTACACCATCCATTACAAAGCGGAATAAGAAAATTACAATGATGTCACATGACCATCCTTTACATAATAGCCTCGAAGGGCATAACTAAACATCAGAGTAGCATCATCACTTCAAGCAGCAGCAGTACCCAAGTCATCTCGCCATAACCCTACGAGCAACCGACCGGGAAGACGTTCCTAGCTCGCATAGACGTCGCCAACTCCTTCTTCGTCCGTCGAGTTCCTTCAAGTCCGGCCAAGTAAATAGCCAGGGACAAAGCCGTGAGTACATTTGGAATTGTACTCGCAAACCACCAAGAAAGATGCTAACAGAGCTAACTAAAAGAGACAAGAGAGGAAGAATAGTTTCTCTTGTGGATATAGCATGTGAAAGAGAATTAATTTCTCTTGTGGATATAGCATGTGAAAGAGAACCAGTTTCTCTTGTGGATATAGCATCCCGACATCGCAATTGATGGAGACACTAAAGTGGTACTAAGACACCTCTATATCTTTATTGAAGAAGATACTTCAAAAGATAGCTATGGCATATCTATATCTTTATTGAAGAAGAGTTAGCATACCGCCATCTCAGGTGATGGGGATACTAGGGAAGTCCTATGACATCTCTACATCTTTGTTAAAGAAGAGTTCCTCTACATGAAACACTAGGAAAGAGTTCCCCACTTGGTCTCAATTTTTCCCACGACCATCTCCATATGGTCAACACACGCCCATTTTCCGTACCATTCCGGTACATCCAACACAACACTTTCTTTGCAAAGCATTTATCAAAACAAAACACAAGCCCCGGTTAAGTATGGCCATTTCAACTTGTCCATGACCGCGGACGCGGCTATTCGAATAGATTTGACTCTGCAGAGTTTGCACACTTTTCCCACAACTATCCGGATACCTATCGTGTGGGCATCATCCCCTCATAACAACATATGCCACGACGGATACCCGGACATAACCTTTCGCCCATCTCCACTGGCACGAGTCCTTCCTCGCGGGCTTACCCCTTCCCGGCACCCCGGCAAGCATACCTCCTTTTGAGCGTATCTCCGGCGCCATGACGAAGACCCTCGCAATCGTCCGGCTATCGGTTAAGACAGTGTATTGCCTCCTCCGCAGCGCAACCCGGCGTCGGAGGTCGTCGTGACCCTCCCTAGAAAGTTGTGAAGGGTGCTCCCGCCAGCTTCAACAAACTACGGGCTAAGCCCCGTCCCACACCAGGGTAGTGTGGTTGCGCGATAAAAAGTTGGGACGGCGAACACTTATACGCAGTGCTCCTTTGAAAAAAAATTCACCCACACTTCCTTTACTTGCCAACAACCAACCATATTCCTCCAAAGCATCCTTGTCCAAAGACCTTGTCTTTCCAAAACATACACTTGGGTAGAGTTAACTTACCCAAGGTTTTCACAAACATTTACAACAAGGTAAGCCTTGAGGGGTTCCCAACCTATAGTTTCATGAGTTGAACTAGTATTGCACTATGGCCGAGGTGAGAGTCATCTTTCCATAGAAGGTATCAAAGGAGTAATGGAGTGGATCATACTTGCTTTAAGGTAAGCAGGTATTATGACAACACAAGGAGGATTATACTTTCAGATTTGTGGTGCTAAATATACAACTTAGATAGTGGAGTATCACTATCCAACATACTCTCCAATGGGTACACGGCATACTCCTCTCAAGTTGAGAATATACCAAGATCATGACATTGATACCTCTATACTACAAAGGGGGTGGATGTGGTGTAAGTCACTATCTTGAGATGGAACATGCTCAAGTTGAGCATACAAGATAACCAAGTGGAATAGCACGGCCATAATATCATGCATCCCATGATCACAAAGACAATAGTGGAGTATCACCACTAGGGAGTACCCCACTTGGAAACATACATAGATGACAACAATATCAAGAATAACACACATATAATTAAGGTGCTTTGGACATCAACAAATGACATCCAACTAGACACCAAGTCAGAGATCAAAAGATGGCTTGCCTTGGCTTATTTGTCCCTGGACATCTTCAACTCCATCAATATAAGAATCCCAACAACATAAATAAAATCCTCGTCCGATTCCACTTCTTCTTCTTCTCCGGAATTGTTCGCATCTATCGCCGGAAAATATAAAAGGAACACAATCAATCACATTGCATCAACAAAACAAACATACAACAACCATAATTTAACCATTCAATCAAGAGCTAACATACAAGGGACTTATAAATACTACAAAACAAATTAAAGAGAACCCATGTTATGTACCTAGTAAATGTATGAGAGTATCACAACTTAGCAGTTGCCTCTCTCGGTTATCACCATGGTATAAAACAAATATTCCCTGGTAGATAACATCATAAAGATGACAAGAGCATTAGTTTGACATAAAATACATTCACAAAACATTTTCAAACATTTTTGGAAAAGTAGAAAATAGTTTTCCTAATTTAATTTGCTCACTTAACACTACACAAGAATAGGAAGCAAGCAAGATACCACACCATTTGAAAACTCAAGCAAAACAATAGAACTTGTTTAAGTTGCAAAGTTTTTGTTTTTCAAACATAAAACAAAGGTTGCCCATTTCTAATAAAAAGAGTTGGTCAAGGGTTTTAAATAAACCAACAAGTTTTGGTCCAACAATGCATGTCACACATATACCTTACTAACAGTAACAAATATGCATGAACAGAGACTAATAATATTTTTCCTAGATGTCCAGTACTAATACAAGACTAACCCAATTGGGATCACCCAAAAATATTAATCCTACAAATTTAGGAATTTGTTTGAATCTGACTGTACAGAAAACAAGATCTGTAAGTCATAAATCGTAGGAAAATCCTAAAAATATGAGACCACTGGCATTTGAAAGATATTGAAACAGAGATGCACACACAACTGGATTTGGGTTCAAATTGTTTCTGAAACTCTCACAAATGGATTGACAAGATTACTGCATGTCTATACCATTTGCTTTACCTCTGTAGTTACAGAACAGATAAAGGTTTGAAACTTGTTTGAGATGATAAAGAAAACATTCAGTAGTCCTACAGAATTGGAATCACTCAATTAGGATCAAAAATGGATTTTTCGTGATTTAAAAGCTAACAGTCATGTCTGCAGAACACACAGAACAAGTTTAATTCACCACAAATCTTACATTAATCATAGAAATATGAGGTCAGCTGCATCTGATAGGTATTGAAAATCTGGTTCTCACCCAACTGGTTTCATCCAAAAATTCGTTCCCAAGCTCCTGGTTTAATTCGACAAAGTCAGATCTGACCAGATCTTGATCTGTGAACCATTTCAGTTTCAGGAGGTCAATCGAAGTTGAAACCACCGCCAAAATAAAGGTATTGAAGAGTGCTTTCACCTACAGTTGACGTTGTTCAAAAAGGTTTTGTAAAAAGGAACAAATCTAACAAACAGTGAATCTGCATTTTTACAGAACTTTATTTACCACGGTCCATTCGTAAAGAATTTGAGGATGAGACCAACGCCAAGTTGTAGATCTTTTCCGTATCTATCTGTGGAACTTTGAATCACTCGATTCGGATCTGCACACGATACTTGGTGGATTTTACAAGTTCGTACTAGAATCTGAAACAACAAGATTACAGAAATTACTGCAAGGTTTTGGACGAACTTTGCTCAAGAACTTCAGATCTGTGGATTGCTCAACCTTCTCCATGCTTGGACCAACATGCACCTGCATCAAGATCCAATCTTAGCAATGGAGGAAGAAGAAGAGGAGATTAAACCATCTAGGGTTGGGGAGAAGATGGAGAGGGAGGCTCTCATGGTGAGGAGGAGCTTGAGGGAGGAGGGAGCTTCATCTTGGAGTTCTTTCCATGGCCATGGCCGGCCATGGGAGCTAGGTGGAGCTGCATTTTCGTGGGGGAGAGTAGGAGAAGAGTGTGAGGGAGTAGATAAGGTGGAGGAGTGAGTGGAGAGAAGAAGAATGAGAGCAAGAGGAGTGGAGGTGGCCGGCCAAGGGCCATTTATAGAGGGAGAGGGGGTTGGCTGCCTCCTTTTTGATTGGCTAGGATGGGTGGCTGCCCATTTAATTGTTGGGGTAGTTGAGAGGCAAGTCTTGCAATAGAAGAAAGTGAGGAGGAAAGTGGCTGGCCGAAATTACCATGCCAACATAATTGGCCGGCTCCATTCTTGCCAAATACAAGTGAACAATGTGAGGGAGAGGCACAACATCCATGTGAATAGATATGTGCATGATATTGAGGAGAAAATGTCAAAGAGTGACTTTGATGATGATAAAAATAGGAGTAGATACATATAGATAAAAAGGAGTATGAAGGTGACATGTGCCATGAGAATAATCTCCACCACTTTGGTTGAGACCAACTTATGATGAAGATAGTTCCCAAGGTATATTTGATGATTAGTAGCTTTTATTTGAATTCAATTTTGGAAGGATTGGGATGGACCACATGCAACAATGCATGTGCATGCCAAGGTAAATAGGAAGGTGATGGTGGTTTAGTCAATGACAGAGCAAGGTTAAAATAAATGGTGAATGAAGTATCCATATACTCACAAGGATGAATATGGTGGCAGAAATCACCAATTCATGAGGTCAAGGTGGTGATGGAAAAGAATAGAGGATTGAGATGGGCATGATAAAATATAAGTTGCTCTTCAAATAAGAGGTCAATTGGGATTGATTTGGAAGTATCAGATGATCATCCATTTGATCAAGAATTGGAGGATGGGGGAAAATACAATGTGGTAGATCAGAGATGTGCAAAGGTTGCTATTTGAAATAGAACTTGTTTGAAAAGTATTTGAAACACCTCAATTGTCTAGGGACAATTGGGAATGAACTCAAGTGGAATGGAACTTGAAAATGTTGAGAAAAACTAGTTGGAACTTAGGGGTTCAAAATATTCTACTTACTATCTCAAGTAAAGTAGAGTTTTTCTCAAACTTAAAATAAACAAGAAATGGTATAGATACCATAACAAGCCTTTTTGTGAAAAGGGAAAGCAAAATAGAAAGAAAAGTTTTAGAAACCAGTACTTGGTAGAAATGGGATGAGAAACAAAACCCATTTCAGTTCTTGTTTTCTTTGAAGAAATATCTTGAAAAGATTTAATAAAACTAGAAGTAGTTTTGTGATCAAAACTTGAGAAGAAAAAACAATAGGGGTTTGAGAAAGAGAACTAATTTAGGGGGAGGTGTTCTCAAGGGTAGATAGTGGCTATAGACTGTACCCATCAATCTCACTCTTGGTTTTGTGAAGATTAAACTTGAATAGAACAAGAGGTAAAAGAGAAGGAAGTGATCCAGAGTTGAAACAAAGGGTAGAGTGCAAGGTCAAGTGAATTAAGAGAATTGCAAGGGTAGACTGAGACATTCAAGACGTGGAGGTTGAAGAGAATGTTGCATAGATGAGATCCATGCATTGAAGTCAACCATAATAGTTGTGGGTGCTTAGAGATTAACTGCCAAAGTCTGGACATTTTAAGCCTGTCAACACAGATGGTCGTCATGGCCTCAAAACCAACAAGGATGAGTGGGTATAAGAGAGGGATGTAGCTAGGGGTAGATGATCCCAAGTTTTGAATTAAGGATGATTGAGCTATCTTGTACCACAAAGAGAAAAATCAAGATGGCACACTCATGTTGTCATCGGGAGAGAGGTTTGATGTAGTAAGAAGGAAAACAATTTTTCCTAAGCCACACATGTGTTTTATTTGGTGAGTTGCTTGTTCAACCACTAGGGGTGTTGTTCTATGAGGTAGCTCAAGACAAAACTCAACAAGCAAATCAAGACAATTCATCTACCAACAGATCAAGGCAATTCATCATAACAAACAGATCAAGGCAATTCATCTTAATAAGTCTATAGAAAAAGTTTTTGTTCCCCCTGATTTTTGAAATAAGGACAACTAACAAAGGTTGCAAAAGTTGGTGTGTTACACTATCCTTGCGAAAATGTACCCAGACCATATCACCAGGCTTGAACAACATCTCCTTGCGCTTCTTGTTCATCCTTGTAGCATTGCTCTTGCCTTTCTTCTCTATCAACTCTTTAGTCTTCACATGAATCTTTCGCACAAATTCTGCCCTCTTGGATGCCTCCATATTAACTCTCTCATGTATGGGCAAAGGCAACAAGTCAAGTGGAGTAATGGGTTTGAAACCATACACCACCTCAAAAGGATACAGCTCCGTGGTAGAATATACCGCCCTGTTGTAAGCAAATTCCACATGTGGTAAACACTCTTCCCACTCCTTCAGTTTTTTCTTGATCATGGATCTCAACAGTTGTGACAAGGTTTGATTCACCACCTCAGTTGGTCCATCAGTTTGGGGATGACAAGTACTACTGAAAAGTAGCTTTGTCCCCAGCTTTCCCCAAAGTGTCTTCCATAAGTAGCTCATGAACTTCACATCACGATCAGAAACAATAGTCTTTGGGACTCCATGTAGTCGTACAATCTCCATGAAAAACAGGTTAGCAATATGCAACACATCGTCGCTCTTGTGGCAGATAATACACTGTGACATTTTAGAAAATCTGTCCACTACCACAAATATAGAATCATGGCCTCTTTTAGTACGCGGCAAACCCAACACAAAATCCATACTAATATCCTCCCCAGGTGTAGTAGGTGCCGGTAAAGGAGTATACAAACCGTGAGGCTTCAGCTTGGACTTGGACTTGTTGCAAGTAATGCACCTCTTCACATACCTGTCCACATCCCGCCTCATCTTTGGCCAATAAAAGTGATCAGCGAGCATGAGTAGCGTCTTCTCATGCCCAAAGTGACCCATTAAACCTCCAGCATGTGATTCCTGCAATAAGAGCAAACGCACAGACGATTCTGGAACACATAGTTTGTTAGCTCTAAACAAGAACCCATCATGTATGTGATATGTTTCCCATGCTTTACCAATAACACAGGCGGTATGGTTCAGCAAAATCATGATCAGTTGCATACAAATCACATAACACCTCTAATCGAGGAATTTTAACATCAAGATGAGTTAATAGCATAGTTTTCCTAGATAGAGCATCAGCAACAATATTATCTTTTCCCTTCTTATGCTTAATAATGTATGGAAAAGACTCAATGAACTCAACCCACTTTGCAAGACACCTATGGAACGTAGATTGGGCTTTCAGATATTTCAAAGCTTCATGATCAGAATGTATGATAAATTCTTTTGGCCACAAATAATGTTGCCAAACCTCAAGAACTCTAATTAAAGCATACAATTCTTTATCATATATAGGATAGTTCAACTTAGCACCAGAAAGTTTCTCAGAAAAATATGCAATTGGGCGACCCTCTTGCATCAACACACCACCAATTCCAATACCACTAGCATCACATTCAATCTCAAATTGCTTATTGAAATCATATATAGGATAGTTCAACTTAGCACCAGAAAGTTTCTCAGAAAAATATGCAATTGGGCGACCCTCTTGCATCAACACACCACCAATTCCAATACCACTAGCATCACATTCAATCTCAAATTGCTTATTGAAATCAGGAAGTGCAAGCAACGGTGCAGAAGTTAACAATCTTTTCAGTTCATCAAAAGCATGATCTTGGGCAACGCCCCACTCAAATGCAACACCCTTTTTAGTCAATTCATTCAAAGGTGCAGAAATAGTACTAAAATTGGGCACAAAATGGCGAATAGGATGACGATATCTAATAGTAATGTCGTTTATCGCTCTACAATCTACGCACATACGCCATGTACCATCTTTCTTAGGAACAATAATAACAGGAACATCACAAGGACTAAGGCTTATGCGGATATAACCTTTGTAAAGTAGCGCTTGTACTTGCTTCTGTATCTCCTTCGTCTCTTCGGGATTCGTCCTATATGGCGCCCTATTGGGCAGCGAGGCACCGGGGATCAAGTCTATTTGATGCTCCATACCACGCAATGGTGGTAGTCCCGCAGGTACCTCCTCCGGAAACACATCGTGGAATTCCTGCAAAATATTAGAAACACCAAGAGGAAGAGGGGTCCTGTCGTTAGAAACCAAAACCGTACCCCTGTACATGAGCACAAGAGGCATGGCTGTAGGATCCTCACTAAATTCTCTCATGTCTTGTTTGGTGGCTAATGAAACTAAGGAATTCACTCTCTCACTTTTCGTTATATCACTCACGACATTACAATTCTCTCGCCTATCTAGAGATGCATCCTCCAAGTTTACTTCAATTTTCTGACGAGACTCATTGACAATTTGCTGTGGTGACATAGGTTGTAGATTGATTTTCTTGCCCTTGAACTCCAAGTGATATGTATTGGCGCAGCCATTGTGTTGTACAGAACGGTCATAGAGCCATGGCCGACCCAATAGCAGGTGACAAACCGTCATAGGAACCACATCAAAATCAATGGAATCCTTATACGGTCCAATCTCAAAATCAACACGCACCATGTGGCTCACCTTCATCTCACCATTATTTCTCAACCACTGAATATAATATGGATGCAGGTGCGGTAGATACTTCAGTTTCAGCTTGGCACATAACTCTTTGCTTGCTAGATTGCGACAACTTCCGCTATCAATAATGACCTTGCAAGATTTATCAGGACCAACTAGTGCCTTTGTTTGGAACAAATTACAGCATTGTGTAGATGCACTCGACTGCACATTAAGAACACACTGCGAGACAACAATAGTTTGAGCTTCAGAAGGGAAAGCATCATAACCATCACTGTCATAATCATCCTCATCTAGAGCATTTGGATCAACATAATCTCCAGTTTCATACTCATTGTCCTCATTAATGATCATAACTTTGCGGTTAGGACAATCTCGCTTGAAGTGACCCTTGCCACCACATGTATGACAAGCCATATCGCGGTTGCGCGCTGTCGACATGTTAGAACTAGTTCCACTTGCTGCAGGAACGGGCTTCTTTGTGTTGGTGACACTAGAGACCGGCTTGCTAGACGAAGTAGAAACATCTGCAGGGCGCGTAGATGGTGCCGTGGAGGGTGGCGTGCGAGGCGTGTAACGCCCAGCTCCTGTAGCACGACCCTTCATTTGCAGTTCTTCAGCCAACTGTGACTCATTGATACGTCTCAAACGTATCTATAATTTCTTATGTTCCATGCTACTTTTATGATGATACTCACATGTTTTATACACATTATATGTCATATTTATGCATTTTCCGGCACTAACCTATTGACGAGATGCCGAAGAGCCGATTCGTTGTTTTCTGCTGTTTTTGGTTTCGAAATCCTAGTAAGGAAATATTCTCGGAATTGGACGAAATCAATGCCCGGGGGCCTATTTTTCCACGAAGCTTCCGGAAGACCGGAGGGGAGACGAAGTGGGGCCACGGGGCGCCGCCACACTAGGGCGGCGCGGCCTAGAGGGGGCCGCGCGGCCCTAGCGTGTGGGGCCCCCGTGACTCTCCCGACTCCGCCCTTCCGCCTACTTAAAGCCTCCGTCGCGAAACCCCCAGTACCGAGAGCCACGATACGGAAAACCTTCCAGAGACGCCGCCGCCGCCAATCCCATCTCGGGGGATTCAGGGATATCGCCTCCGGCACCTCGCCGGAGAGGGGAATCATCTCCCGGAGGTCTCTTCATCGCCATGATCGCCTCCGGATCGATGTGTGAGTAGTTCACCCCTGGACTATGGGTCCATAGCAGTAGCTAGATGGTCGTCTTCTCCTCATTGTGCTACCATGTTAGATCTTGTGAGCTGCCTATCATGATCAAGATCATCTATTTGTAATTCTTCATGTTGTGTTTGTTGGGATCCGATGAATATGGAATACTATGTCAAGTTGATTATCAATCTATCATATATGTTATTTATGTTCTTGCATGCTCTTCGTTGCTAGTAGAGGCTCGGCCAAGTTGATACTTGTGACTCCAAGAGGGAGTATTTATGCTCGATAGTGGGTTCATGCCTCCATTAAATGCGGGACGAGTGACGAGAAAGTTCTAAAGTTGTGGATGTGCTTGTTGCCACTAGGGATAAAACATCGATGCTTTGTCTAAGGATATTTGTGTTGATTACATTACGCGCCATACTTAATGCAATTGTCCGTTGTTTACAACTTAATACCGAGGGGTTCGGATGATAACTCTGAAGGTGGACTTTTTAGGCATAGATGCATGTTGGATAGCGGTCTATGTACTTTGTCGTAATTCCCGATTAAATCTCATAGTACTCATCATGATATATGTATGTGCATTGTTATGCCTTCTTTATTTGTCAATTGCCCAACTGTAATTTGTTCACCCAACATCTGCTATCTTATGGGAGAGACACCACTAGTGATCCGTGGACCCCGGTCCTATTCTTTACATCTGAAATACAATCTATTGCAATTGTTCTTTACTTGTTCTTCGCAAACAACCATCATCATCCACACAATACATCTAATCCTTTGTTTACAGCAAGCCGGTGAGATTGACAACCTCGCTGTTACGTTGGGGCAAAGTTCTGTGATTGTGTTGTGCAGGTTCCACATTGGCGCCGGAATCCCTGGTGTTGCGCCGCACTACACTCCGCCACCAACAACCTTCAACGTGCTTCTTGGCTCCTCCTGGTTCGATAAACCTTGGTTTCTTTCTGAGGGAAAACTTGCTACTGTACGCATCACACCTTCCTCTTGGGGTTCCCAACGGACGTGTCGACTGCACGCATCAAGCTAAATTTCTGGCGCCGTTGCCGGGGAGATCAAGACACGCTGCAAGGGGAGTCTCCACTTCCAATCTCTTTACTTTGTTTTTGTCTTGCCTTGCTTTACTTTATTTACTGCTTTGTTTGCTGCATTATATCAAAACACAAAAAAATTAGTTGCTAGTTTTACTATATTTACTGTCTTGTTCTCTATATCAAAAACACAAAAAAATTAGTTACTTGCATTTACTTTATTTAGTTTGCTTTATTTACTACTGCTAAAAATGAGTAATCCGGAAGTTGAAGTTCGTTCCTTTAAGCAACAAGGTGGAGAAAGTTTTAAATATGCTTGGTATAGAATTAGTGATGCTCATCATAGGTGCATTAAGAAACACTCCACTATTATACTACTTAGGAACTTTTATGTTGGTATCTCTAGCTGGAATAGGCATGTTCTTGATACTCTTGCGGGAGATAATTTCCTAGGCACTCCGGCTTTAGAAGCTAGTTGCATTATTGAGAGTCTAGTTGGAATACCACCTGTTAATGAAGCTAAAATTGAAATCTCTCTTGAAGATGTCATGAAAAAGTTGGAGGCCATAGAGAAAGATCTTCCAAGTATTGAGACTAAATTGGGAATATTACTTAATAGCACTGATAAACTTGATAAATCTCTAGGTGGAATTAATGAGAGAATTGCTGTTTTAGAAACTTGTGCTACTCATGATAGTCGAACCCATAGGATTAGTGAACTTGAAGAAGCAATGTGAAACTTGGGTTCAACTTTCTCTTCTCTTAAGTTTAAGGAGAAAGCTTATGTGGGTAAGGAGCAAAAGTTTATGTATGTCTCTAAAGTGCCTAAACCAAAAAATTATTATTATAGGCCTAAAATTGACAAACCCCTTAGCACCACTACGGATGGGGGAGCATCTAAGATACCTATTGATGTTGATGCTTCACCTCTCGACAATACTTGATACACACTTTCTGCGCCTAGCTGAAAGGCGTTAAAGAAAAGCGCTTATGGGAGACAACCCATTATTTTACTTCTGCACTTTATTTTATATTTGAGTCTTGGAAGTTGTTTACTACTGTAGCAACCTCTCCTTATCTTTATTTTATTGCATTGTTGTGCCAAGTAAATTCTTTGATAGTAAAGCCAATACTAGATTTGGATTACTGCGCAGGAACAGATTTCTTGCTGTCACGAATTTGAGCAGTAGTCTCAGTAGAAAAATCAAAAAAATCTGCCAATTTACGTGCGTGATCCCCAGATATGTAACCAACTTTCATTCAATTTGGGAATTTTCATCTGAGCAAGTCTGGTGCCACTTTAAAATTCGTCTTTACGAACTGTTCTGTTTTGACAGATTTTGCCTTTTATTTCGCATTGCCTGTTTTGCTATGTTTGATGGATTTCTTTGTTCCATTAACTTTCAGTAGCTTTGTGCAATGTCCAGAAGTGTGAAGAATGATTATGTCACCTCTGAATATATGAATTATGCACTGACCCTCTAATGAGTTTGTTTCGAGTTTGGTGTGGAGGAAGTTTTCAAGGGTCAAGAGAGGAGGATGATACAATATGATCAAGAAGAGTGAAAAGTCAAAGCTTGGGGATGCCCCCGTGGTTCATCCATGCATATTTTAAGAAGACTCAAGCGTCTAAGCTTGGGGATGCCCAAGGCATCCCTTCTTCATCGACAACTTATCAGGTTCCTCTAGTGAAACTATATTTTTATTCCGTCACATCTTATGTGCTTTACTTGGAGCGTCTGTTTGTTTTTATTTTTGTTTTTGTTTGAATAAAATTGGATCCTAGCATTCTTTGTTTGGGAGAGAGACACGCTCCGCTGTTTTGTATGAACACATATGTTCTTAGCTTTATCTTTAATGTTCATTGCGAAAATTGAACTACTTCATTCATTATTATATGGTTGGAAATGGAAAATGCCGCATGTGGTAAATGGTTTAATGTCTTGAAAAATGTGATACTTGGCAATTGTTGTGCTCATATAGATCTTGTTTAAGCTCTTGCATCATGTACCTTGTACTCATTAATGAATAACTACATAGAGCTTGTTAAAATTTGGTTTGCATGATTGATCTCTAGAGTCTAGATATTTTTCGGTTGAGGTGTTTGAACAACAAGGAGACAATATAAAGTCTTATAATAGTTACAATATGTTCATATGTGAGCTTTGCTGCACCTTTTATACTTGAGTTTGCTTCAAACAACCTTGCTAGCCTAGCCTTGTATTGAGAGGAATTCTTCTCGTGCATCCAAATCCTTGAGCCAATAACCATGCCATTTGTGTCCACCATACCTACCTACCACATGGTATTTCTCCGCCATTCCAAAGTAAATTACTTGAGTGCTACCTTTAAAATTTCCATTCTTTACCTTTGCAATATATAGCTCATGGGACAAATAGCTTAAAAACTATTGTGGTGAAGAATATGTACTTATGTGTCTTATTTCTTAATAAGTTGCTTGTTGAGCGGTAACCATGTTTCTGGGGACGCCATCAACTTTACCTTTGTTGAATATCATGTGAGTTGCTATGCATGTTCGTCTTGTCTGAAGTAAGGGTGATTTTCATGATCATATGGTTTGAGTATGCATACTGTTAGAGAAGAACATTGGGCCGCTAACTAAAGCCATGATTCATGGTGGAAGTTTCAGTGTGGACAACTAATCCTCAATCTCTTATGAGAATATTAATTGTTGTTGAATGCTTATGCATTAAAGAGGAGTCCATTATATGTTGTCTATGTTGTCCCGTTATGGATGTCTAAGTTGAGAATAATCAAAAGCAAGAAATCCAATGCGAGCTTTCTCCTTAGACCTTTGTACATGCGGCATAGAGGTACCCCTTTGTGACACTTGGTTGAAACATATGCTATGCAATGATAATCAGTGGTAATCCAAGCTAATTAGGACAAGGTGCGAGCACTATTAATATACTATGCATGAGGCTTGCAACTTATAAGATGTCTTATACATAACACATATGCTTTATTACTACCGTTGACAAAATTGTTTCTTGTTTTCAAAATGAAAAGCTCTAGCACAAATATAGTAATCAATGCTTCCCTCTGCGAAGGGCCTATCTTTTACTTTATTGTTGAGTCAGTTTGCCTGTTCTTTCTATCTTAGAAGCAAACACTTGTGTCAACTGTGTGCATTGATTCTTACATGTTTACTTATTGCACTTGTTATATTGCTTTGTGTTGAAAAATATCCATGAGATATATATGTTGAAGTTGAAAGCAACCGCTGAAACTTATATCTTCCTTTGTGTTGCTTCAAATTTATTGCTTTATGAGTAACTCTTATGCAAGTCTTATTGATGCTTGTCTTGAAAATATTATTCATGAAAACTCTTTGCTAGATGATTCATTAGTTTCATCATTGCTTCGAATCGCTGCATTCATCTCATATGCTTTACAATAGTATGATCAAGATTATGATAGCATGTCACTTCGGAAACTATCTTTGTTATCGTTTACCTACTCGAGGGCGAGTAGGAACTAAGCTTGGGGATGCTTGATACGTCTCAAACGTATCTATAATTTCTTATGTTCCATGCTACTTTTATGATGATACTCACATGTTTTATACACATTATATGTCATATTTATGCATTTTCCGATACTAACCTATTGACGAGATGCCGAAGAGCCGATTGCTTGTTTTCTGTTGTTTTTGGTTTCAGAAATCCTAGTAAGGAAATATTCTCGGAATTGGACGAAATCAACGCCCAGGGGCCTATTTTTCCACGAAGCTTCCAGAAGACCGGAGGGGAGACGAAGTGGGGCCACGGGGAGCCGCCACACTAGGGCGGCGCGGCCTAGAGGGGGCCGCGCGGCCCTAGCGTGTGGGGCCCCCGTGACTCTCCCGACTCCGCCCTTCCGCCTACTTAAAGCCTCCGTCGCGAAACCCCCGGTACCGAGAGCCACGATACGGAAAACCTTCCGGAGACGCCGCCGCCGCCAATCCCATCTCGGGGATTCAGGAGATCGCCTCCGGCACCCTGCCGGGAGAGGGGAATCATCTCCCGGAGGTCTCTTCATCGCCATGATCGCCTCCGGATCGATGTGTGAGTAGTTCAACCCTGGACTATGGGTCCATAGCAGTAGCTAGATGGTCTTCTTCTCCTCATTGTGCTATCATGTTAGATCTTGTGAGCTGCCTATCATGATCAAGATCATCTATTTGTAATTCTTCATGTTGTGTTTGTTGGGATCCGATGAATATTGAATACTATGTCAAGTTGATTATCAATCTATCATATATGTTATTTATGTTCTTGCATGCTCTCCGTTGCTAGTAGAGGCTCCGGCCAAGTTGATACTTGTGACTCCAAGAGGGAGTATTTATGCTCGATAGTGGGTTCATGCCTCCATTAAATCTGGGACAGTGACAGAAAGTTCTAAGGTTGTGGATGTGTTGTTGCCACTAGGGATAAAACATCGATGCTTTGTCTAAGGATATTTGTGTTGATTACATTACGCACCATACTGTAATATCCCAGGTTTAGAGACGATCGAGGGGTAGATTTTAGAAAGGGATGTGCAGTGCATCGTAAATTCTGGGGAAATTTCGCGCTTTTAAACAAAAACTGCATCGAAGGGGGACAAGGTTCTCTCTCGACACCTTACAGGGTTAGGGTTTCGAGAGTGTGACAAACTTGCTCTTATTCAACTAAATTAGGGTTTTGGAGAAGAGAGAAGAGATGTTGCATTACAAACTTAAGTTGCATGATTGAATTCAAATTTAAGTTGCATGATTGAATTCCACTCCAAAGTTGAATTTGAATTTCAAATTCAAAAATTAAATAAATAACCATAAATCAATTATGAGGAAATTCATCTAGTCAAATGTAAATAATATACATTATGAACAATACAAATAAGAAGACAAGCTCATTAGAGAAAAACTTGAGCTTTATTGATTAACACACATTATACAATGTCTTTACATTATTCACAAATGAAATAAAGGAATATTACAACATATTACAAGAATTGGACAAAAATAGAAAAAGAAAAGAAAAGGAAATTACAATTCAATGATCTATCCTAACACTACAAGCTAAACTTCATTTAGTCTTGTACTTGATGATCTTCATGATCATTGGATCATCACTTTGCTCCCTGCACATAATCACAACAAATAAAAGTTATGCCAAGTGGCATAGCCACTTGGCAGGTTAGAAAGAAATGGAAATGGTGGATAATACCAAGTTCTGCCGAGCTGATCCACTCTCACAGCCAAGTGCAAAGTATCAGGATACACACACACACAGCCTGCTCACAAGGCTGTGTGCATGGAGCACAGCACACACACACACACAGCTAGTGAGTCACCAACACATGCCAGGCCTTGTTGTCGACCAGAGAAGAAGAAGAAGATCATATAAAAGCTTTTCACAGCCCAAAACCCTAGCCATTAGCTTCATCCATCGACAGGCAGCAGGGTAAGTCATAAGATACCAAGAACAGCTCAAGAACACCAAGAACAGGTGAACAGCTAGAGCTGTTTCACCTATTCCCCAATCACCAGAAAATAAACCAAGATATCAAGCTTGCAAGGAGGAGCAGGGCAAGCCAAGAACTCAATCAGCAGCTGAACCTCTTGATACGTCTCCAACGTATCGATAATTTCTTGTGTTCCATGCCACATTATTGATGTTATCTACATGTTTTATGCACACTTTATGTCATATTCGTGCATTTTCTGGAACTAACCTATTAACAAGATGCCGAAGTGCCAGTTGCTGTTTTCTGCTGTTTTTGGTTTCAGAAATCCTAGTAAAGAAATATTCTCGGAATCGGACGAAATCAACGCCAAAGTTCCTATTTTCATCGGAAGCATCCAGAACACCCGGGAAGGACCAGAGGGGGGCCACAGGGCCACCAAACCCTAGGCCGGCGCGGCCGAGGGGGGCCGCGCCGCCCTATGGTGTGGGCCCCCTTCGACCTTCCTGCGCCGCCTCTCCGCCTATAAAGAGCCCCTGGATCGAAAACCCGATACCAATTGACGAAACCCACGGAAACCTGCCGGAGCCGCCGCCATCGCGAAGCCAAGATGCGGGGGACGGGATCTCTGTTCCGGCACCCTGCCGGAGCGGGGAAGTGCCCCGGAAGGCTTCTCCATCGACACCGCTGCCATCTCCACCGCCATCTTCATCACCGCTGCTGCTCCCATGAGGAGGAGTAGTTCTCCATCGAGGCTCGGGGCGGTGCCGGTAGCTATGTGGTTCATCTCTCTCCTATGTAGTTCAATACAATAATCTCATGAGCTGCCTTACATGATTGAGATTCATATGATGATGCTTGTAATCTAGATGTCATTATGCTAGTCAAGTGAGTTTTACCTATGTGATCTCCGGAGACTCCTAGTCCCACGTGTGTAAAGGTGACAGTGTGTGCACCGTGTGGGTCTCTTAGGCCATATTTCACAGAATACTTACTCATTGAATGGCATAGTGAGGTGCTTATTTATATCTCTTTATGATTGCGGCATGTTTGTATCACAATTTATCTATGTGCTACTCTAGTGATTTGTTATTAAAGTAGTTTATTCCTCCTGCATGTGTGCAAAGGTGACGGTGCGTGCACCGTGTTAGTACTTGGTTTATGCTATGATCATGATCTCTTGTAGATTATGGAGTTAACTATTGCTATGATATATTGATGTGATCTATTCCTCCTACATATGCATGAAGGTGACGGTGTGCATGCTATGCTAGTACTTGGTTTAGTACTGTTGATCTATCTTACACTAAAGGTTACTTAAACATGAGCATTATTGTGGAGCTTGTTAACTCCGGCATTGAGGGTTCGTGTAATCCTACGCAATGTGTTCATCATCCAACAAAAGTGTAGAGTATGCATTTATCTATTCTGTTATGTGATCAATGTTGAGAGTGTCCACTAGTGAAAGTGTAATCCCTAGGCCTTGTTCCTAAATACTGCTGAGTTACTACTTGCTTGTTTACTACTCTTGCGTTACTACTGCTGAGTTACTACTGTTTGTTCTTGTTTCTTTGCGTTACTACTGCTGCAATACCACCACCATCAACTACACGCCAAGCACTTTTACGGCACCGTTGCTCTTGCTCATACTTATTTATACCACACGTATTTCACTATCTCTTCGCCGAACTAGTGCACCTATTTGGTGTGTTGGGGACACAAGAGACTTCTTGCTTTGTGGTTGCGGGGTTGCATGAGAGGGATATCTTTGACCTCTTCCTCCACTGAGTTCGATAAACCTTGGGTATCCACTTAAGGGAAACTTGCTGCTGTTCTACAAACCTCTGCTCTTGGAGGCCCAACACTGTCTACAAGAATAGAAGCTCACGTAGACATCAAGCACTTTTCTGGCGCCGTTGCTCGGGGAGGAAAGGTAAAAAGGCACTCATACTACGGTCCCAGGTAAAGTATTTTTCCTGCGCCGTTGTGTGTGTGCTCAAAGCTATTTCCTTTAGATCCTGCAATTGCATCTTGTTGTTTCTTGTTTACACTAGTTTGGCATAATGTACAAGAGTGAGCTTCTTATTCTATTTCCTGATTTAAAACATGGATTGTTTGATGCGAAAATTAAAAAACCTATGAAATCTTCTTTGCATGCTTGGTAGTAATATTAGTATGAACGCTTTGAACACCATTGTTGACAATGATATAGAAAGTTCTAAGCTTGGGGAAGCTGGTTTTCATGATATTTTTAGTCCCCCAAGCATTGAGGAGAAAATTTTCTTTGATGATACTTTGCCTCCTATTTATGATGATTATAATGATAGTGGTCTTTTGGTGCCACCTACTATGGAGAGTGAATTTTGTTGTGATTATACTATGCCTCCTACACTTGATGAGAATAATAATGATAGCTACTTTGTTGAATTTGCTCCCACTACAACTAATAAAATTGATTATGCCTATGTGGAGAGTAATAATTTTATGCATGAGACTCATGATAAGAATGCTTTATGTGATAGTTATATTGTTGAGTTTGCTCATGATGCTACTGAAAGTTATTATGAGAGAGGAAAATATGGTTGTAGAAATTTTCATGTTACTAAAACACCTCTCTATGTGCTGAAATTTTTGAAGCTACACTTGTTTTATCTTCCTATGCTTGTTACTTTGCTCTTCATGAACTTGTTTATTTACAAGATTCCTATGCATAGGAAGCATGTTAGACTTAAATGTGTTTTGAATTTGCCTCTTGATGCTCTCTTTTGCTTCAAATACTATTTCTTGCGAGTGCATCATTAAAACTGCTGAGCCCATCTTAATGGCTATAAAGAAAGAACTTCTTGGGAGATAACCCATGTGTTATTTTGCTACAGTACTTTGTTTTATATTTGTGTCTTGGAAGTTGTTTACTACTGTAGCAACCTCTCCTTATCTTAGTTTTGAGTTTTGTTGTGCCAAGTTAAGCCGTTGATAGAAAAGTAAGTACTAGATTTGGATTACTGCGCAGTTCCAGATTTCTTTGCTGTCACGAATCTGAGCCCACTGCCCTGCAGGAAGCTCAGAAAATTATGCCAATTTACGAGCATGATCCTCAGATATGTACGCAACTTTCATTCAATTTGAGCATTTTCGTTTGAGCAGGTCTGGTGGCCTAATAAAATCCATCTTTACGGACTGTTCTGTTTTGACAGATTCTGCCTTTTATTTCGCATTGCCTCTTTTGCTATGTTGGATGAATTTCTTTGATCCATTAATGTCCAGTAGCTTTATGCAATGTCCAGAAGTGTTAAGAATGATTGTGTCACCTCTGAACATGTTAATTTTTATTGTCCACTAACCCTCTAATGAGTTGTTTCGAGTTTGGTGTGGAGGAAGTTTTCAAGGGTCAAGAGAGGAGGATGATATACTATGATCAAGGAGAGTGAAAGCTCTAAGCTTGGGGATGCACCCGGTGGTTCACCCCTGCATATACCAAGAAGACTCAAGCGTCTAAGCTTGGGGATGCCCAAGGCATCCCCTTCTTCATCGACAACATTATCAGGTTCCTCCCCTGAAACTATATTTTTATTCGGCCACATCTTATGTGCTTTTTCTTGGAGCGTCTGTTTGTTTGCTTTTGTTTTTGTTTATGTTTGAATAAATTGGATTACATCATGCTTGTGTGGGAGAGAGACACGCTCCGCTGGTTCGTATGAACACATGTGTTCTTAGCTCATAATATTCATGGCGAAGTTTCCTCTTCGTTAAATTGTTATATGGTTGGAATTGGAAAATGATACATGTAGTAATTGCTATAATGTCTTGGGTAATGTGATACTTGGCAATTGTTGTGCTCATGTTTAAGCTCTTGCATCATATACTTTGCACCTATTAGTGAAGAATACATAGAGCATGCTAAAATTTGGTTTGCATAATTGGTCTCTCTAAAGTCTAGATAATTTCTAGTATTGAGTTTTGAACAACAAGGAAGACGGTGTAGAGTCTTATAATGTTTTCAATATGTCTTTTATGTGAGTTTTGCTGCACTGGTTCATCCTTGTGTTTGTTTCAAATAACCTTGCTAGCCTAAACCTTGTATCGAGAGGGAATACTTCTCATGCATCCAAAATACTTGAGCCAACCACTATGCCATTTGTGTCCACCATATCTACCTATACTACATAGTATTTTTCCCGCCATTCCAAAGTAAATTGCTTGAGTGCCACCTTTAAAATTCCATCATTCACCTTTGCAATATATAGCTCATGGGACAAATAGCTTAAAAACTATTGTGGTATTGAATATGTAATTATGCACTTTATCTCTTATTAAGTTGCTTGTTGTGCGATAACCATGTTTACGGGGAACGCCATCAACTCATTGTTGAATTTCATGTGAGTTGCTATGCATGTTCGTCTTGTACGAAGTAAGGGCGATCTACACTGAGTTGAATGGTTTGAGCATGCATATTGTGAGAGAAGAACATTGGGCCGCTAACTAAAGCCATGATTCATGGTGGAAGTTTCAGTTTTGGACACTTATCCTCAATCTCATATGAGAATAATTAATTGTTGTCAAATGCTTAAAGCATTAAAAGAGGAGTCCATTATACGTTGTCTATGTTGTCCCGGTATGGATGTCTAAGTTGAGAATAATCAAAAGCGAGAAATCCAAATGCGAGCTTTCTCCTTAGACCTTTGTACAGGCGGCATAGAGGTACCCCTT